>NC_036844.1:29229663-29284507 GCF_002910315.2 Salvelinus sp. IW2-2015
ATATAAAGACACCTGTCCACACACTCAATCAAACAGACTCCAACCTCTCCACAATGGCCAAGACCAGAGAGCTGTGTAAGACATCAGGGATCAAATTGTAGACCTGCACAAGGCTGGGATGGGCTACAGAACAATAGGCAAGCAGCTTGGTGGAAGGCAACAACTGTTGGCGCAATTATTAGAAAATGGAAGAAGTTCAAGATGACGGTCAATCACCCTCGGTCTGGGGCTCCATGCAAGATCTCACCTCGTGGGGCATCAATGATCATGAGGAAGGTGAGGGATCAGCCCAGAACTACACGGCAGGACCTGGTCAATGACCTGAAGAGAGCTGGGACCACAGTCTCAAGAAAACCAATAGTAACACACTACGCCGTCATGGATTAAAATCCTGCAGTGCACGCAAGGTCCCTCTGCTTAAGCCAGCGCATGTCCAGGACCGTCTGAAGTTTTCTCACAGTTGAAGTGTACCTATGATAAAAATTACAGACCTCTACATGCTTTGTAAGTAGGAAAACCTGCAAAATCGGCAGTGTATCAAATACTTGTTCTCCCCACTGTATCAGGACGGCAATTACTCACCCCGTACTGGAGGATAGAACAGCGGCCTCTGGTAAGACAAGGGGTGGCGGTTTATGTATATTTGTAAACAACAGCTGGTCAACGAAATCTAAGGACCTCTCAAGGTTTTGCTCGCCTGAGGTAGAGTATCTCATTATAAGCTGTAGACCACACTATTTACCA
Organism: Salvelinus sp. IW2-2015; assembly: GCF_002910315.2. NCBI lineage: Eukaryota > Metazoa > Chordata > Actinopteri > Salmoniformes > Salmonidae > Salvelinus > Salvelinus sp. IW2-2015. The sequence goes on from NC_036844.1 coordinate 29,230,408, forward strand.
AGAGAGTTTTAATCTATACTCTTCGTACCTTTCTATCTATCACCACAAACCGATGCTGGCACTAAGACCACACTCAATGAGCTGTATACGGCCATAAGCAAAAAGGAAAACGCTCATCCAGAGGCGGCACTCCTAGTAGCCGGGGACTTTAATGCAGGGAAACTTAAATCCATTTAACCTAATTTCTACCAGCATGTTAAATGTGCAACCAGAGGGGGAAAAATCCACATTTACTCCACACACAGAGACACGTATAAAGCTCTCCTTCGCCCTCCATTTGGCAAATCTGACCATAATTCTATCTTCCTGATTCCTGCTTAGAAGCAAAAACTAAAGCAGGAAGCACCAGTGACTTGGTCAATAAAAAGTGGTCAGATGAAGCAGATGCCAAGCTACAGGACTGTTTTGCAAGCACAGACTGGAATATATTCTGTGATTCTTCCGATGGGATTGAGGAGGACACCACATCAGTCACTGGCTTCATCAATAAGTGCATTGATGACGTCGTCCCCACAGTGACTGTACGTACCCCAAACAGAAGCCATGGAATACAGGCAACATTAGCACTGAGCTAAATGGTAGAGTTGCCGCTTTCAAGGAGCGGGACTTTAACCCGGAAGCTTATAAGAAATCCCGCTCTGCCCTCTGACAAACTATCAAACAGGCAAAGCTTCAATACAGGACTACGATTGAATCGTACTACACCGACTCCGGCACTCGTCGGATGTGGCAGGGCTTGCAAACTATTACAGACTACAAAGGAAAGCACTGCCTCGAGCTGCCCAGTGACACAAGCCTACCGGATGAGCTAAATTACTTCTATGCTCGCTTCGAGGCAAGTAACACTGAAACATGCATGAGAGCATCAGCTGTTCCGGTTGACTGTGTGATTACGCTCTCCGTAGCCGATGTGAGTAAGACCTTTAAACAGGTCAACATTCACAAGGCCGCAGGGCCAGACGGATTACAAGGACGTGTACTCCGAGCATGCGCTGACCAACTGTCAAGTGTCTTCACTGACATTTTCAACCTGTCCCTGTCTGAGTCTGTAATACCAACATGTTTCAAGCACACCACCATAGTCCCTGTGCCCAAGAACACTAAGGTAACCTGCATAAATTACTACCGACCCATAGCACTTACATCTGTAGCCATGAAGTGATTTAAAAGGCTGGTCATGGCTCACATCAACACCATTATCCCAGAAACCCTATACCCACTCCAATTTGCATACCGCCCCAACAGATCCACAGTTGATGCAATCTCTATTGCACTCCACACTGCCCTTTCCCACCTGGACAAAATGAACGCCTATGTGAGAATGCTGTTAATTGACTACAGCTCAGTGTTAAACACCATAGGGATTTCAATGCTCATCACTAAGCTAGGGACCCTGGGACTAAACACCTCCCTCTGCAACTGGATCCTGGACTTCCTGACGGGCCTACTCCAGTTGGTAAGGGCAGGTAACAACACATCCACCACGCTGATCCTCACCACGGGGGCCCCTCAGGGGTGCGTGCTCAGTCCCCTCCTGTACTCCCTATTTACGCATGACTGCATGGCCAGGCACGACTCCAACACCAAGTTTGGTGATGATACAACAGTGGTAGGCCTGATCACCGACAACGATGAGACAGCCTATAGGGAGGAGGTCAGAGACCTGGCCTTCTGGTGCCAGGACAACAACTTCTCCCTCAACATGATCAAAACTAAGGAGATGATTGTGGACTACAGGAAAAGGAGGGCCGAGCACTCCCCCATTCTCATCGACGGGGCTGTAGTGAAGCAGGTTGAGAGCTTCAAGTTCCTTGGTGTCCACATCACCAACAAACTATCATGGTCCAAACACACTAAGACAGTCGTGAAGAGGGCACGACAAAGCCTATTCCCCCACAGGAGACTGAAAAGATTTGGCATGGGTTCACCTATCCTCAAAAAGTTCTACAGCTGCACCATCGAGAGCATCCTGACTGGTTGCATCACTGCCTGGTATGGCAACTGCTCGGCCTCTGACCGCAAGGCACTATAGTGCGTACGGCCCAGTACATCACTGAGGCCAAGATTCCTGCCATCSAGGACCTCTATACCAAGTGGTGTCAGAGGAAGGCCCTAAAAATTGTCAAAGACTCCAGCCACCCTTGTCATAGACTGTTCTCCCTGTTACCGCACGGCAAGCGGTACCGGAGCGCCAAGTCTAGGTCCAAAAGGCTTCTTAACAGCCTCTATCCCCAAGACATAAGACTCCTGAACAGCTAATCGAAGGGCTACCCAGACCCCTCTTTTACGCTGCTGCTACTCTCTGTTTATTATCTATGCATAGTCACTTTAACTCTACATACATGTACATATTACCTCAATTACCTCGACTAACCGGTGCCCCTGCACATTGACTCTGTACCTGTACCCCCTGTATATAGCCTCGCTATTGTTATTTTACTGCTGCCATTTAATTATTTGTTACTTTTATTTTCTACTTTTTCTTATCTATTTTTTACTGAACACTTATTTTTCTTAAAACGGCATTGTTGGTTAAGGGKTTGTAAGTAAGCATTTCACTGTAAGGTCTACACCTGTTGTATTTGGCGCATGTGACAAATAAAAATGTATGTGATTTGAAGGCTCCGTGCAGGATTTTGCCACAAGGTAACTCTCGATCCACAATATAGCAGGGGATGTAAAGCCATAACACATATGTTTTTCCAGCAGCAGATTATGATCGATAATGTCAAAAGCTTCACCGAAGTCTAACAAAACACATTCCACAATCTTTTTATCAATTTCTTTCAGTCGACATTTGTGTCAGTGCCGTACATGTTGAATGCCCTTCCCTTAAAACCTCTACCGAATCACCCTCCCGGATCTGGGATCCTCCTCATCAGAAACGCTGACTAGCATACCCTAGCCTAGCGCCACAGGGAATATCATATAATATAATTTCATGAAATCACAAGTCCAATACAGAATTTTTTTTTACAGCGAAAACATATATTTATGTTAGCTCACCACAATAGCGCACAATAGCGCAACACACAACGCCATTTTTTCACCGCAAAGATAGCTTTCACAAAACCCACAAATAGAGATAAAATTAATCACTAACCTTTGAACAACTTCATCAGATGACAGTCTTATAACATCATGTTATACAATACATTTATGTTTTGTTCGAAAATGTGCATATTTATAGCTATAAATCCTGGTTTTACATTGCAGCCATAGTCACAAATGGCACCAAAACAGCCAGAATAATTACAGAGAGGCAATGTGAAATACAGAAATACTCATCATAAAATTTTATGAAAAAATACATGTTGTACAGCAAATGAAAGATAAACATCTTGTGAATCCAGCCAACATGTCCGTTTTTAAAATGTTTACAGCGAAAACACAACATATATTTATGTTAGCTCACCACAATAGCCCAAACACAACGCCATTTTTTCACCACAAAGATAGCTTTCACAAAACCACAAATGGAGAGTAAAATTAATCACTAACCTTTGAACAACTTCATCAGATGACAGTCTTATAACATCATGTTATACAATACATTTATGTTTTTGTTCGAAAATGTGCATATTTATGACTACAAATCCTGGTTTTACATTGTGAACATGGCGCAAAAATGCTCCAAATTGTCCGGAGAAATTTTGGAGAGTCACGTAATCTAACAGAAAAACTCATCATAAACTTTGCTGAAAAATACATGTTGGACATATAATTAAAGATACACTGGTTCTTAATGCAACCGCTGTGTTAGATTTAAAAATAACTTTAGTAAAAAGCACAGCATACAATAATCTGAGACAGCGCTCAGCCATTTCTCCGCCATGTTGGAGTCAACATATTCAACAAAAATATGAAATAACATCATAAATATTCTCTTACCTTTGATGAACTTTCATCAGAATGCAGTGCCAGGAGTCCTAGTTCCACAATAAATCGTTGTTTTGTTTTAGAATGTCCGTTTCTTCTGTCGAATTAGCAACTTTGGCTAGCATAGTGGTGCTCACGTGTCCATGAAAGTTTGACGCATGGAACGAAAAATTCCAAAAGTCATAATAAAAGTCGAATAAACTGGTCAAACTCAGTTGAAAATCCATCTTTAGGATGTTTTTCTCGTATGTATCCAATAACGTCCCAGACGGAGCATTTCTTCGTGTCTACCTAACGCATTGCAGAAAACGATATGGTTCTCCCAGGTGCGCAGCAAAATACTGCCAATATGGCTGACCTGTCACTCCAAAAGCTCTCATTCGGTCCCACATCAGGCTAGACACCTCATTCAACGTTCTACTGCCTGTTGACATCTAGTGGAAGGCYTATGAAGTGCATACATATCCATAAATACAAGGCAATTGAATAGGCGCAGCCCTTCACAGAGACCCATTTCAGAATGTTCAGAATGTTTGGAAGTTTGCCTGCCAAATGAGTTCTGTTTTACTCACAGATATAATTCAAACAGTTTTAGAAACTTCAGAGTGTTTTCTATCCAATAGTAATAATAATATGCATATCATATGATCTAGAACAGAGTACGAGGCCGTTTAATTTGGGCACTATTTTTTCCCAAAATGGAAATGGCGCCCCCTATTAAGAAGACGTTTTAAAGCATGCTGAAAATCTGTTGTCAATTTGTTTACTCTGAAATAACATTGTATCTGTTTAAACATCATTTTTCTCAAAATATTACTAAGGGCTGGTAACTGGCTGATTGGTCGGCTGTTTGAGCCTGTGAAGGGTGCTTTACTATTCTTGGGTAGCGGAATTACTTTTGCTTCCCTCCAGGCCTGAGGGCACATACTTTCCTTTAGGAAAATCCTCAGTAATTTTCCATCCAAGTTGTCAGGCCAAGGTGGCTTGTAATTGTTGGTAGACAACAACACTTTTTTCACCTCTTCCACATTCACTTTACGGAATACAAAATTTCAATGCTTGTCTTTCATAATTTGGTCAGTTATACATGGATGTCTAGCTTCAGAATTTGTTGTTGGCATGTCATGGCTAAGTCTGTAAGTCACTTTGGAAAGAAGTGTCTGCTATATTGTTAATATATATTATTTCCAAACACCTCCTATAGTGGACTGTTCATACATGTCTTACCTTAGTGGTTGCAATAGTTGTTGTACAATATTCCACAGTGATCTATTCTACAGGATCCATGTTGAATGTGTTATTTCTATGACTCCTCTCAGAACCTGGAGTCCAGACTAAAGGTCTTGCTGCCAGACGATGTCGGAGCTGCTCTGATGGATGGCGTTGTCCTGTGCCATCTGGCCAATCACATTCGTCCTCGGTCAGTGGCCAGCATCCATGTACCCTCCCCAGCAGTGGTAAGTACCTGTTGAAAACCTGTGGTTTTAAATCCCTAAAGCCGAAGCAAACCACCTGCCAAGAAGTAAAAAAAGCCAAGAATAATTAGAACAAATAAGGATAATTTTTCTCTGATTTTTTTTCCCCCTCCATGTAACTATTGACGAATTCTGTTCCACAGCCAAAGCTTAGCATGGCCAAGTGCCGCAGGAATGTCGAGAACTTCCTGGATGCCTGTAAGAAGCTGGGCGTGTCACAGGTAAACACACATCACCAAATCACCACTGTCTATCGCTGCCATCAGTCCTCTCAGTTACCAGCAAGAGATCTGATATGCCTCTTTTCCCAGTTATGGCGCACTCCCTTATCAGGAGAACAGATAACCATTTGTAGATAAACTTCTGTTTGAGTCCTGAACCTAATGTGGAAACCTCAAGAGGATAGGTTGAGGTTGGGTGCCACTGTTTTTGGTTCTTACAACTGCCTTATTGTTGTCTTGCTGACAATGTATTTTAACAAAGAAACAGACTGGCATCCAAACGTCAATTCACTTGTACTGACCTGAAAGTGTTTTGAAAGGACCGGTGATGACTGTGTGTTGTGTTTCTGCCCTGGCAGGACAAGCTGTGTTTACCCCACCATATCCTAGAGGAGCGTGGGCTGGTGAAGGTGGGTATGACCGTGCAGGCTCTACTGGAGCTGCCGGCCTCCAAGCCCACCCAGCTGTCTGCTGTCTAACAGCAGCCTGGACACTGCCTCAACCACCCGCCCAGCCCAGTCCAGCCCTCCACAACCCAGCCCTTCACCCCACAGAGGAGGGGGCTTCCAGCCTGCTTCGCTCATCACCGGGGACCAGGGACCCCTTAGGCGGCGAGGGCTGGGGGCTGCAGGGAGTCCATTGCCAGCTGACTGAGCCAAGAGAGGGAGGGGTTAACTCAGATCCTCCCACCCTTCCTGTATGATGTCAGCTGGGACCCACCTCCCATTCATCGGATTGTTAGCTACTGTCATGTCCTCCCCCAGGGGACCCTACTGTGCTGGTGTGTAGAGTACCAGTGTGGCTGTCTGTGTGACCTGCACAGTGTGGACTTTATGAGAGCTGGTGAACCCAAAGCCAGATCAGAGGTCAGACTAAGGAATGAATCACAGTGAAGATGAAGACCTGTCTGTCCCCATGGTGATATTGACTGGCCCATGCTCAGACACTTTTGAACCTAGTGGTGCGAACACTGAATTCACTGGGTTTTCAACACTCAGTATTGAAGACATTGGTAGTGAAGTGATAGCAGATTTAAAGGCATGTACTCACTCTTTCACTCAGAGAACTGAACTGCATGCTGGCCGAACCAGCCACACCACATCACTCAAGTGGTCCTGACACCCTGACTTTTCTTTTTGGAACAAATTAGCTTTCAAAGGGGATATACACTGCTCAAAAAAATAAAGGGAACACTTAAACAACACAATGTAACCCTAAGTCAATCACACTTCTGTGAAATCAAACTGTCCACTTAGGAAGCAACACTGATTGACAATAAATTTCACATGCTGTTGTGCAAATGGAATAGACAAAAGGTGGAAATTATAGGCAATTAGCAAGACACCCCCAATAAAGGAGTGATTCTGCAGGTGGTGACCACAGACCACTTCTCAGTTCCTATGCTTCCTGGCTGATGTTTTGGTCACTTTTGAATGCTGTGCGGTCGCTCTCAGCTCTCAGTGGTAGCATGAGACGGAGTCTACAACCCACAAAGTGGCTCAGTAGTGCAGCTCATCCAGGATGACATCAATGCGAGCTGTGGCAAGAAGGTTTTGCTGTGCTGTCAGCGTAGTGTCCAGATGGAGGCGCTACCAGGAGACAGGCCAGTACATCAGGAGACGTGGAGGAGGCCGTAGGAGGGCAACACAGCAGCAGGACCGCTACTCCGCCTTTGTGCAAGGAGGAGCACTGCCAGAGCTGCAAATGACCTCCAGCAGGCCACAAATGTGCATGTGTCTGCTCAAACGGTCCGAAACAGACTCCATGAGGAGTGGTTATGAGGGCCCGACGTCCACAGGTGGGGGTTATGCTTACAGCCCAACACCGTGCAGGACGTTTGGCATTTGCCAGAGAACACCAAGATTGGCAAACGCCACTGGCGCCTGTGCTCTTCACAGATGAAAGCAGGTTCAACACTGAGCACATGAGCACATGTGACAGACCTGACAGAGTCTGGAGACGCCGTGGAGAACGTTCTGCTGCCTGCAACATCCTCCGCATGAACGGTTTGGCGGTGGTCAGTCATGTGTGTGGTGCATTTCTTTGTGGGCCGCACAGCTCCATGTGCTCGCCAGAGGTAGCCTGACTGCCATTAGGTACCGAGATGAGATCTCCAGAGCCCTTGTGAGACATATGCTGACACATGCACATTGTGACCAGCTGGAGGTCATTTTGCAGGCTCTGGTAGTGCTCCTCCTTGCACAAAGGCGGAGGTAGCGGTCCTGCTGCTGGGTTGTTGCCCTCTTACGGCCTCCTCCACGTCTCCTGATGTACTGGCCTGTCTCCTGGTAGCGCCTCCATGCTCTGGACATACGCTGACAGACACAGCAAACTCTTTGCCACAGCTCGCTTGATGTGCCATCTGGATGAGCTGCACTACCTGAGCCACTTGTGTGGGTTGTAGACTCCGTCTCATGCTACCACTAGAGTGAGAGCACCGCCAGCATTCAAAGTGACCAAAACATCAGCAGGAAGCATAGGAACTGAGAGATGTCTTGGTCACCACACTGCAGAATCACTCCTTTATTGGGGTGTGTCTGTCTAATTGCCTATACATGCTTCAACCTTTTGTCTATTCCATTTGCACAACAGCATGTGAAATTTATTGTCAATCAGTGTTGCTTCCTAAGTGGACAGTTTGATTTCACAGAAGTGTGATTGACCTGGAGTTACATTGTGTTGTTTAAGTGTTCCRTTTATTTTTTTGAGCAGTGTATTTGTAAAGATCATTGTGTTATATCACAATATACCTCTGATATCCCAGAGGTAAAGCTTGGGACATCCTAAGTGGTGCTTTACCTCAGAGGAGCCAGCAGTAGCCAAGCACTGGTATACACACTTCTTACAGTCTGCATTTGAGAATAATTATTGTACTACCAATAACAGTGCCATTTGAGGGAAGAATGCTAAGCTTACTTTTAAAAGCATGCTATCCATGATTCCGATTTTCTACTGCAGCACATCTGTGGTGAAGGGAGGCTGCTCTGAGGTACTTCAGATGTGGTATTAGTAGCTCACCCCTGTACGGTATACGAGAGAGCCATCCCACTGCCACGGGACCTTCTCTCAAATGCAGACCTAGAGACCTGGCTACTGTGAATGCATGTAGCTTTGATCATACCACGTGTGCTTATTTGAATAGGACTTGTTGAAAGCACATGGTTATTTAGTTAGGATATTGTACCATATACACTTATAATGCTGAGATTGTATCTTTTGGTAATTTGATGCAGTGAAACAGTTKTTTTTTAATGTTGACATATTTAATCTTTACATTTATAACTTGCTCCTCTAGTTGGATTCACAACTGCAAAACGTAAAATAAGGAACACAACATAAACAATGAGGAAATCCCATAGATCATCGTTCATCACTCCAGTCCTCCAGTTCCACAACAGTACATATTTTTGTTGTAACCCTGGACAAACACACCTGATTCAACTCGTCAACTAATCAGCAAGCCCTCAATGAGTTGAATCAGGTGATTAGTCTTGGACTACAACAAAAAGATGTACTGTTGTGGGTACTTGAGGACTGGAGTTGGGAAGCGCTGCCATAGATGAATCCCAACCACTGAACTATTTTAATCAGGAAAATTATTTATCTATTTATTTTTTTCTATTTATATGCTTTGTTTGTTTGTTTTTCACCCCTGATGACCCCTTAAGTTATATGACAGGAGTTTGCAGCTCCAAACTGGTGATATTTTCCTGCTTTAAGCTTTGGTGTTTGCTTTGGTGTTTGTTCTTGGCCACAGTTTACATGTTCATTGCCTCAAAAAGCCTGTTTCAATTAACCTCACATTGCAGGAAATCTGAACAATTGTTCCAGATGCAGTTTCACTTAAAGGAGTTTCATTTTGTTTCCATCCGTAAATTTAGTCCTACTATTGCACATACTTCAAATATTATTTTGTGTGGTACAGGAACAAAGGTATTTTTGTCTGAAATGTCTGTTTGATTGAATCAGTGTTACTCACTGAGGAATATTTATACTGAACAAAAATATAAACACGACATGCAACAATTAGTTACAGTTCCTATAAGGAAATCAGTCAATTTAAATAAATTCATTAGGCCCTAATCTATGGATTCCACATGACGTGGTCACCTTAAAAATAAAAAAAGTAGCAGTGTGCATCAAAAAAACAGTCATTATCTGGTGTGACACCATTTGCCTAATGCAGCGCGACACATCTCCTTCACATAGAGTTGATCAGGCTGTTGATTGTGGCCTGTGGAATGTTGTCCCACTTGCTGGATATTGGCGGGAACTGGAACACGCTGTTGAAAATGTCGATCCAGTGCATCCCAAATATGCTCAATGGGTGACATGTCTGGTGAGTATGAAGGCCATGGAAGAACTGGGACATTTTCAGCTTCCAGGAATTGTGTACAGATCCTTGTGAAATGGGGCCGTTTATTATCATGCTGAAACATGAGGTGATGGTGGCGTATGAATGGCACGACAATGGACTCTCGTCACGGTATCTCTATGCATTCAAATGTGACCCACCACCTGGATTCGGTCCTATGTGGCAAAATTTGAAATTATGTTTTTTTACATAGAAGTAGAGACTCCGGGCTAGGAAATGGTATATAATACACTGCAGTTGAGGAACAGTGAGAAAATGATTCTGCTTTGAAAGTTGATAAACTTGTAACCCCATTTTTATGGAAATGGTCCGTGAATATTTTGGTACACCTACTGGAGGGGTATTCTTTGTCTACAACCATTCAGCATCGTTCACACCCTCCTAAGCCTTAGCCCCACCCATCTCTTTAAGGATTCACTGTGTAGTAAACAACCAAAGATTTCAAGACTAAAAGTGGTGAAAGTAGTAGCAAAAAGTAGTAGTAAAAATAAACTTTATCTAGTCCTTGGCTTATATCCTAATCTGACTTTGGTGCAGGTCATGTTGTTCTTCACATTACCGTCTCTGGTAAACACACACTATATCAAATAAAATCAAAGTTTATTTGTCACATGCACAGGATACAGAAGGTGTAAACGGTATAGTGAAATGGTTACTTCCATCGTGTAGTCTTTTGTTTAGACATGTAGCTAGCTAGCTAAACAATAAACCATAATCCCAATTATAATGCTGCGTTCAAAACAACTGGGAACTAAAAAAAACTGGGGAAAATCTATTTGAATGGTCATCCAACACGGAATTCCAACTCTTGAACTCGGGCCTCTTTCTAGAGCTCCTGCACAGATCATACACGTAATGTGAGCTAGCGAGCCAGCTAACATTAGCTAGCTAGCTAACAGTATGCTTTAACTTGCATTGAAAATGACTTTCTGACAAAATTTGAAATATATAATATCTGAAAATGTAGCTAGACATATACCCGTATACGTGGATGAACGCTTCTCCCTTTGTCATAGATACCATGGTTGCGCTTAGTTTGAAGATGTAATCTGGAGGGAGGTGTTTTATACAACAGCCTTCTTTCTGTGTTCTCTTTTTGGACTCCCTCCGCATTTGGCAATTATCTCTTTGCTTCCACCGGGCATTCCACCGATTTCAAAACCCGGTCAACTTCTTCCGTGACAACTACACCGTTTCTTCCCCACCTTTGTCATCAGAAGACTACAATGTCTGGTTCAATTAAAATATTTTTACCTAAATCAGGGATTTCCTCAGTGTCTGATTTATTTTCAGAGTCAGAGAGTCAGCATGGCATGATCATCCTCCAGAAAGTAGTCCATCACAACGTTTTCCCACTGAGCTTTGTTGATGGCGCTATTAACTTCAGGGCAGCAATGCTGAGAGCAGTAGCGAAACCTTTTCAGTTCATGATATCTTTAAAAAAAAGCAGCGGTAGACAGGATTATCCACACATACTTATAGACAGAAGCATACTACATGGCAGACCAATCCAAACTCATCTCTCGGCATGTCCAGCCCATCCATCATGGCTAAAGGGAAAGTTCCTGTATTTTTCTGTGACTAAACCAACTACGCTCGTTTTTTTTATTTTTTATTCGTATTTACAGATTGCATACAAGTTTGTTAGTAAGGCACATGAATGTTCCAGAAGGCATTTCTGACAAAAAAAACATATTTTGATTAAAATAATAATAATAATGTAATAGTTCAAATCCCTCACCTGTGAAGTAGTGATGTGTGACAAGACATAGTTTCTTGGGCCACAAATTGCCATCWATAAAATGCAATTGTCCGTATCTTATTCCTGCCCATAGCCTAACCCAACCGCCACCATGGGGCACTCTGTTCACAACGTTGACATCAGCAAACCGCTTGCCCACACGACGCCATACACATGGTCTGCGGTTGTGAGGCCGGTTGGACGTACTGCCAAATTCTCTAAAACAACGTTGGAGGTGACTTATGGTAGAGAAATGAACATTAAATTATCTGGCAAGAGCTCTGGTGTACATTCCTGCTGTCAGCATGCCATTTGCATGCTCCCTCAAAATTGAGACATCTGTGGCATTGTGTTGTGTGACAAAACTGCACATTTTAGAGTTTCCTTTTAGTGTCCCCAGCACAAGGTGCACCTATGTAATTAATGATCCTGCTGTTTAATCAGCTTCTTGATAGGTGGATGGATTATCTTGACAAAGGAGAAATGCTCACTAACAGGGATGTAAACAAATGTGTGCTGGAGAGAAATAAGCTTTTTGTGCCTATGGAACATTTTCTGTGATCTTTTATTTCAGCTGATGAAACATGGGACCAACATTTTGCATGTTGAGTTTATATTTTTGTTCAGTGTACTTATGACACCTTCAAATGAGGGGACTGGATGCATAAAGTACTTTTCATTTCTAAACGGTAAAACTGATATGTATGAAAATACCTTCAAATAAAAGGTGAAATGATTTAATGTTGCCTCATATGATCCATTTTTATCTCCAATCCAAAAAATTTGAGCATAGAGCCAAATGATAGATTTGAGCTTCACTGCATTTATATGTTTGTTCCTCATACACAAACACACCTGCTACAGTTTATGTTGCCGGTGTTTCTGTTGTGTCCACTCCCGTGTTGATGTCTGTTTTTTATGTAACTTTGTCAGTGAAACATATCTCTTATTAGGAGTGCCTGTACAACTCATGAATGTTATCACTGGTTTTTAATGTACCAAGTATTTTACTAATGACATGAAGCTGGAACTATACATAGTACCTTATATGTCAAATATAGAACATTCCATTGTTTTAGATAGCTTTGTGTCTGTCAATTGGAACATGCTTGGATCAATCAATCACCTTTATTTATAAAGACCTTTTTACATCAGCACAAAGTGCTTATACAGAAATACACACTGAAATTCGAGCTGGCCACAGAACCCTGCTCTGACAGGTTTATGGGAACTAATCTCTGATGTATTTCAATTTCCTTTGTATAGTTTATTTTCTATGATGTGGTTTCTGTAATGTATTAAGTTGTGCTGCCTCCCTTGTTTAGAATGCCATTCACCTGCCAGTGACCGCCCACCACACCCTACTGCATTGACATCACCATAACCAGAGCTGTTGATGTCTCTGACTCAAAAACAGGTGACTGTGTTGCCATTTTGCTATCTCTATTCTCATTCCAGAAACATGCAACAACAGCCAATCCCCTCGTCTACTGACAAGTGCCAAGAAAATCTGGCAACACTTGAACAAGGCATACTTGTAATTATAGGCATCACGTAGCCTACTCATAGTCAACGTAAATGTGACAAAATGTCAATGTGACAAGACTCTACAAGTGGTTTTTGGGAGACAACAATCCATTCTCTGAGCTTTTTTGATAACATATCCTGACACAAGACACAAACATGTACAATTGTTTGTTGACAGAACATATCAGCTACTGTTCCTTATCCTTTATATTAAACAACTTTCAAACAAGCCTTATACTTCTGTAAGCCTAATAGCAAATTAATTGGTCATTTCCTCGTGGTTGCCATGTCCGAGCATTAGTACAAGCTTTGTGTCATGGTGTACTGTATGTGAGATAAACCCTGCAGCTATTTCCTCCCCCCCCCCCCCCCCCCATCCATCCATCCACATTACAAGGTCAGTCTGCTGTCCCAAGTCTCTCACATCTACATCACTCATGCTGTTTTAAACTTTCAATCTTTGATTAAAAGAACAGGAAGAATCATCTACACGTTATACTGCCGAGGAAACATTCTGATGTATTCTGTACATACAAGTTTTGTATTTTAAAGAAACTAAATGCATGCAATGATCCCAGATGACTGAATCTCATATGTAAATATATATCCTCTATAATTTGTGGAGTGTTTTTCTTTTTATATAAAGGAAATAGAAACATTGTTTCAAGGGCAAAGGAAAATAAAGTGAAATTCTTTCGAACTTTAGAGTTTTTTCTTTTAAATAATTGTCAAAACTTTATTACAGTCATGCATACATACAGCACCAGTCAAAAGTTTGGACACACCTACTCATTGAAGAGTTTTTCTTTATTTTTACCATTTGCTACATTGTAGAATAATAGTGAAGACATCAAAACTATGAAATAACACATATGGAATCATTATAGTCACCAAAAAAAGTGTTAAACAAATCTAAATATATGTATATTTTAGATGATTCAAAGTAGCCAGCCTTTGCCTTGATGACAGCTTTGCACACTTTGCATTCTCTGAACGAGCTTTACCTGAAAGGCTTTTCCAACAGTCTTGAAGGAGTTCCCACATATGCTGAGCATTTGTTGGCTGCTTTTCCCTCACTCTGCGGCCCAACTCATCCCAAACCATCTCAATTGGGTTGAGGTCGGGTGATTGTGGAGGCCGGCTCATCTGATGCAGCACTCCATCAATCTCCTTCTTGGTAAAATAGCCCTTACACAGCCTGGAGGTGTGTTGGGTCATTGTCCTGTTGAAAAACAAATGATAGTCCCACTAAGCGCAAACCAGATGGGATGGCGTATTGCTGCAGAATGCTGTGGTAGCATGCTGGTTAAGTGTGCCTTGAATTCTAAATAAATCACAGACAGTGTCACCAGCAAAGCAACCCCACACCATCACACCTCCTCCTTGCTTCACGGTGGGAACCACACATGCAGAGATCATCCATTCACCTACTCTGCATCTCACAAAGACACAGTGATTGGAACCAAAAATCTTAAATTTGGACTCATCAGATTAAAGGACAGATTTCCACCGGTCTAATGTCTATTGCTTGTGTTTCTTGGCCCAAGCAAGTCTCTTCTTATTATTGGTYTGCTATAGTAGTGGTTTCTCTGCAGCAATTTGACCATGAAGGCCTGATTCATGCAGTCTCCTATGAACAGTTGATGTTGATATGTGTCTGTTACTTGAACTCTGTGAAGCATTAATTTGGGCTGTAATTTCTGAGGCTGGTAACTCTACTGAACTTATCCTCTGCAGCAGAGGTAACTCTGGGTCTTCCTTCTTGTGGCGGTCCTCATGAGAGCCAGTTTCATCATAGCACTTGATGGTTTTTGCGACTGCACTTGAAGAAACTTTCTTGAAATGTTCCGCATTGACTGACCTTCATGTCTTAAAGTAATGATGGACTGTCGTATCTCTTTGCTTATTTGAGCTGTTCTTGCCATAATATGGACTAGGGCTATCTTCTGTAAACCACCCCTACCTTATCACAACACAACTGATTGATCAAACGCATTAAGAATAAAATAAATTCCACAAATTAACTTTTAACAAGGCATACCTGTTAATTGAAATGCATTCAAGATGACCTCATACCTCATGAAGCTGGTTGAGAGAATGCCAAGCGTATGCGAAGCTGTCATCAAGGGAAATGGTGGCTACTTTGAAGAATCTCAAATATATATATTTATTTTTTTAACACTTTTTTTGGATACTACATGATTCCATGTGTGTTATTTCATAGTTTTGATGTCTTCACTATTATTCTACAATGTAGAAAATAGTKAAAATAAAGAAAAACCCTAGAATGAGTAAATGTGTCCAAACTTTGACTAGTACTGTATATTTTTTATATGGGTGGCATTGAACCCCTGATCGTTGGTGTTGCAGCCGCCATGCTCTACCAACTGAGCCACACAATTTGTGAAACTTCTTTTGTCATAAAGTAAAGTGTACATTTTGGAAACATAACTCCAGTGACAGTAACTGAAATTGGATCAAGGCTGGCTGATGACTGGTTGGTACTTGTGCACAAAGGGGCTTAAGAGAAGGGAAAGGGGATACCTAGTCAGTTGCACAACTGAAATCATTCAATCGGAATTTGTCTTCTGCATTTAACCCAACCCCTCCGGTTACTGGCCCAATGCTGTTAACTGCTAGGCTACCTGCCCCCCTCCCCCCTCGCCACTTAGAGTGTGTGTATATATATATGATTCCTGGGAAAGGGGAAACAAAACATCCGTTAGTATGAGAGACCTTCAGCCTGCAACCCCCACCCATCCAGGTCAGAGCAACAGCACAGTTGACTCCCCTTCCACAGAACCACATCCATGACCACACTCACAGGCTGGGTGGACAGGCTGACAGGGCTTTCGTATTCTATTTATAAATCTGTTCATCAGAAATCTGATAAAACTGCAGATTCACACTAAATATGAGCTTCCTTGTTTGGTAGAGAATCCAGACTTACAGAGTACAATACATGACCCCTGAGACATCAACACATGACCCCTGAGACATACTGTAGTCTTTCCCTGCTGCTTCTGCTGCGCTGTAGTTCACCAGAGAATACAAAAGCAGGCACTTCGCACAGCCCTGATTAGATGGTGCAGGCTGTCAAACATCTACACAGGAGCTCTCTCACTCGATTCACAGTAAGTACTCCTTGTCTGTGGATATGCACTTTTATCTTCTCTGTTCTCTCTGTATTGTATATAAATGATATCCTCTTTATATTCTACTAAACTGTTGATATAAAGCGAACATACAAGTTGTGGGTTGCCTTTGTAAACACACGCTTTGATTTAAAAGCATGCGTTCACTGTATAGTGTATGCATTCTCTACTGTACATGCTTGAAAACATTTACTTTGTACATTAATAACAGTATATTTATATTGATTTCTATAGAGAATTCAATGGCATACAGTACAATAGATTATAACTTGTGCATGTCAACAATGTATTTTCTTCACATTATTAAGACTTAAAAGGTACAGTGCCTTCAGAAAGTAAAGGAGATTTCTTCCACTTTGACATTAGAGTATTTTGTGTAGATGGTTGACAAATTACAATGAAATCAATTTTAATCCCACAACAAAATGTGGAATAAGTCAAGGGTTATGAATACTTTCTGAAGGCACTGTACCTGAGGTTTATATAAAGACAATTACACATTTATTTTAAATAATGCATGTTATTGTTTTCATTTACATAATATTGTGTTTATCAGGATCATTCCGTACCCTTCAGATTCCATACTTTACTGTACTGTACTATATTGGTGTTTGCTGAGAGTATAATTCATGATAAGATATGATATGTGATTGATTTATCAATACTAAATAGTACAATTCAATTCTCATGATGTTCCAGGGGCCAGTTAAGAGAATGCTGAAGAGTAAAAAATGGTGGTGGCTGACAGCCATATTYATGCTTATATCTGACTGGAGTCAGTGCATCAAGCCACAAGAAATTACAGGTTAGTATCTTAAGGTGTATTTCTATTCATTCATCACTGTTTTACTGTAATAACTTGTAATCCCAGGCAGATTTCCATTCTACATCAGATTGATCTAAAACAAAAGGTGGTCCCAAATAAATTGTTGTGAAGGTCAATGGATGTGAGGCAGAATCCCTCCATGCAGACAATTTTTTAACAGACCTTTACTAGATTATTTCAGATGCCTCCCATGTACTTTACTTCGAGTATCAACTCCTCCCCTTATCTGCAATAGCTTCAGAAAGTTCACACCCCTTGACTTTTTTCAAATTTTGTTGTGTTACAGCCTGAATTTAAAATTAATTAAATTTAGAATTTTTTTCACTGGCCTACACACAATACCCCACAGCACAATACCCCATTGGAATTATGTTATTAAAAATGTTTACAAATTAATTAAAAATGATAAGCTGAAACATCTTGAGCCAATAAGTATTCAACCCCTTTGTTATGGCAAGCCTAAATAAATTCAGGAGTAAAAATGTGTTTAACAAGTCACATAATAAGTTGCATGGTATCACTCTGTGTGCAATAATAGTGTTTAACATGATTTTTAAACGACTACCACATCTCTATACCCCACACATAAAGTACAATTATCTGTAAAGTCTCTCAGTCGAGCAGTGAATTTCAAACACAGTTTCAACCACAAAGACCAGGGAAGACTTCCAACGCCTCGCTAAGAAGGACACTTATTGGTAGATGGGTAAAAAAAAATACAAAAATGACATTGAATATTCCTTTGAGCATGGTGAAGTTATTAATTACACTTTGGATGGTGTATCAAAACATCAATTTGACAGAGCTTGAAGAATCTTGAAAAGAATAATGGGCAAATGTCCAGGTGTGGAAAGCTCTTGGACACTTTCTGGGTAAGACTCACCACTGTAATTGTTGCCAAAGGTGCTTCTACAAAGTATTGACTCAGGAGTGTGAAAACCTATCTAAATGAGATATTTCTGCATTTTATTTTCAATAAATTTGCAAACATTTCTAAAAACATGTTTTCACTTGTGTGTAGATGGGTGAGAAAAAATAAATATTTAATCAATATTGAGTTCAGGCTGTAACACAACAAAATGTGTAATAAGTCAAGGGGTATAAATGCTTTCTGAAGGCAAGAGGTGGGCCCCTGGGGCAATAAATCAGTGTCGGTCGGTGTCGTTTAAGATGAGGGAAGATGATACTTTTTTTTAATGAACATGACCTTATTTATATTACAGCATATTGGATGACTGTCATTCATATTCCATTCACCCAGCTCAATGTAACATCGATAGATTTAGCCTACTACTGTAACGATCGTCTGTTGAAGAAGGTGTGGACCAAAGCGCAGCGTGCTAAGTGTTCATGCTTTTTATATTAAAACTGAACACTGAGACAAAATAACAAAAATAGAACAACACGAAACAGTTCTGTCTGGTGCAGACACAAAACAACTACCCACAAAAACCATGTGGGAAAAAGCTACCTAAGTATGGTTCTCAATCAGAGACAACGATAGACAGCTGCCTCTGATTGAGAACCACARCCGGCCAAACAACAACAAAATACAAAACYTAGAATGCCCACCCAAATCACACCCTGACCAAACCAAAATAGAGACATAAAAAGCTCTCTACGGTCAGGGCGTGACAACTACACGATACTCACATTTTCCTATACCCATCATGAGGTTGCTACAACTTAGCCTGTGAATGAAAGTTTACAATGTAGGTGCACAGGTTGAGAGAATTTTGAGTAATCAAGGTGACAGACAGCAACACATTCAATACCGCGTTGCACACTCTTGCCTGCATCTACCTGAACTAGGGTGTAATCATTAGTCCAACAGTTGCAAATGAGAGTTTCTATTGGACAAATTCAGGTATGTTTATCAAATCAAATTTATTTATATAGACCTTCTTACACCCTTCTTCAGCTGATATATCAAAGTGCTGTACAGAAACCCAGCCTAAAACCCCAAACAGCAAGCAATGCAGGTGTASAAGCACGGTGGCTAGGAAAAACTCCCTKGAAAAGGCCAAAACCTAGGAAGAAACCTAGAGAGGAACCTGTCACGTTCCTGACCTGTTTTCCCTTGTTTTTGTATTTGTTTAGTATGGTCAGGGCGTGAGTTGGGGTGGGCATTCTATGTTATGTGTTTCTATGTTGGGGTCAATGTATTAGCCTGATATGGTTCTCAATTAGGTGCAGGTGTTTTACGTTTCCTCTGATTGAGAACCATATTAAGGTAGGCTGTTCTCACTGTTTGTTTGTGGGTGATTGTTCCTGTGTTAGTGTTTATGCCACACGGGACTGTTTCGTTTGTGAGTTTGTTCCTGTTCGTGCGTTCTTCGTTGTCTGTAAGTTCTCATGTTCAGGTCTGTTTATGTCGTTTATTGTTTTGTAGTTTGTTAAGAGTTTTTCGTGTTCGTCTTTCTTTAAATAAATCATTATGTCTTCATACCTCGCTGCATATTGGTCCGATCCTTGCTCCTCCTCAGACGAGGAGGAGAACGAACGTTACAGAACCAGGCTATGAGGGGTGGCCAGTCCTCTTCTGGCTGTGCCGGGTGGAGATTATAACAGAACATGGCCAAGACGTTCAAATGTTCATAAATGACCAGCGTGGTCAAATAATAATAATCACAGTAGTTGTCGAGGGTGCAACAAGTCAGCACCTCAGGAGTAAATGTCAGTTGGCTTTTCATAGCCGATCATTGAGAGTATCTCTACCGCTCCTGNGTATCTCTACCGCTCCTGCTGTCTCTAGAGAGTTGAAAACAGCAGGTCTGGGACAGGTAGCACGTCCGGTGAACAGGTCAGGGTTCCATAGCCGCAGGCAGAACAGTTAAAACTGGAGCAGCAGCACGGCCAGGTGGACTGGGGACAGCAAGGAGTTATCATGCCAGGTAGTCCTGAGGCATGGTCCTAGGGCTCAGGTCCTCCGAGAGAGAGAAAGAAAGAAAGAGAGAAAGAGAGAATTAGAGAGAGCATACTTAAATTCACACAGGACACCAGATAAGACAGGTGAAATACTCCAGATATAACACACTTACCCTAGCCCCCCGATACATAAACTACTGCAGCATAAATACTGGAGGCTGAGACAGGAGGGGTCAGGAGACACTGTGGCCCCATCCGATGATACCCCCGAACAGGGCCAAACAAGCAGGATATAACCCCACCCACTTTGCAAAAGCGCAGCTCCTAGACCACTAGAGGGATATCTTCAACCACCAACTTACCATCCTGAGACAAGGCCGAGTATAGCCCACAAAGATCTCCGCCACGGCACAACCCAAGGGGGGGCGCCAACCCAGACAGGAAGACCACGTCAGCGACTCAACCCACTCAAGTGACGCACCCCTCCTAGGGACGGCATGGAAGAGCACCAGTGATTCAGCCCCTGTAATAGGGTTAGAGAAAGAGAATCCCAGTGGAGAGAGGGGAACCGGCCAGGCAGAGACAGCAAGGGCGGTTCGTTGCTCCAGAGCCTTTCCGTTCACCTTCACACTCCTGGGCCAGACTACACTTAATCATATGACCTACTGAAGAGATGAGTCTTCCGTAAAGAGGTTGAGACCGAGTCTGCGTCTCTCACATGGGTAGGCAGACCATTCCATAAAAATGTAGCTCTATAGGAGAATCCCTGTTTCGTTCCGTTTGCTTCTGTTTAAGAAACATTTTCCAACAGAATCGGCACAATGAACACACCCCTGATCAAACACAAACAGTTCACTTTCATAGCAGCAACATACAAACAGCTCATTGTATATATATATATATATATATATATATACTTCCTTCTTGCATCTATCCACTTTCCTCCTCTCACCTTTTCCCTTTGCTTGTGGACTTCAGTGCACAACACATTAGCTGTCTGTGACTGTTACGTCTACTCCCGCTCCTCCTCTCTGGAGCTTGACGTCGCCAGTTTACTAATCACTGGCTCTGACTACCATCATTACGCACACCTGGCTCCTTCGTTACGCGGACCTGCACCTCATCATGAGACACACCTGGACTCCATCACTTCACTGATTACCTCCCCTATATCATCACTCCCTTAGTTCCATTCCCCAGGCAGTATTGACTATGTGTTTCATGTCTAGACACTACTCTTGTCTTGTATCGTTATATCATTATATTATTACTATATTATTAAACTGCACCTGCTTCTCGACTCCCAGCGTTTATGTTACAGAATACTGCCTCGACAAATGGAAGCAGCAAGAAATCATGTCCCAGACGATAGACGAACAGGGATACCTACTTTGTGGTACTGACGATCAGCTGGCTCAACTGGGGACGGCTATGAAAGAGGTTCTTCGCAGTCTTCAACGTCTCAAACATACCTGAGTAGCGTTGCCTTCTTCTAGCGTAGGATATTCTGCCACCAGTCGACCCAGCGAGCAAGCACACCAGCCCATTCAGCTGTCTGCCCAGGTCAGCGATGCCCATTTGTCACTCCGGGATAAATATGACGGAATATTATCTAAATGCCGTGGCTTCCTACTCCAGTGCTCCCTCTATTTTGCGCATCAGATGGGATTCCCCACCACCAAGAGGTCCAAGGTTGCCACAATTATTTCTCTGCTGACTAGGCAGGCGTCTGCGTGAGAGGAGAGGAGGAGCTGGCTTCGTATGAGGGGTTCATGGCTCTGTTCAGAGGTATCTTTGATCATCCACCGGAGGGCAGAGAGAGGGGTCAGCGCCTACTCCAACTACGGCAGGATGACCAGACCACTGCCCAGTACGCGCTCACCTTCTGGACAGTAGCAGCATCCGATGCAGACGGAGACAGCTGGGGCTCTGTCTCTATTGTGGTCAAGGGGGACACCAGCTTCAGCAGTGTCCGGTACATCCCAACTCGGGATCCACGAGAGCAGAGGGACGGTCATGTAATCTACGTTCCCATGGGGACCTACGTTCCCATGGGGATAAGGGAGCGGCTGTTGATCTGGGCACACACAGCTGTCGTCGCTCGACATCCTGGGATCACCCGTACTATACAATCACGCTCCAAAAGTATTGGTGGCACACCTTGACGCAGGACGTTATTCGCTACGTCAACTCCTGTTCTGTGTGTGCCCAAACTAAGTCCCCTCGGCATGCTCCAGCAGGGAAACTCCTTCCCGTGCCTCAGCGTCTCTGGTCTCATCCATCCATTGACTTTGTCACTGATCTCCCCTCCACTGACGGTTTCACCACCATTTTCATGGTTGTGGATAGATTCTCCAAATCCTGTCGTTTCAGCCCTCTCTCTGGTCTCCCTACTGCTCTACAGGTCGCCGAGGCACTGTTCCAGCAAGTCTTCCGGCATTATGGTCTTCCAGAGGATATTGTCTCCGACCGTGGACCCCAATTCACATCACGGGTATGGAGAAGCTTGGGGTCACGGTCAGCCTCACTTCCGGGTATAGGCCTCAGTCCAACGGGCAGGTGGAGAGGATGAACCAGGAGCTGGGGAGGTTCCTGAGGAGTCTTTGCCAGGACCGGCAGGGGGAGTGGGCCCGATTCCTTCCCTGTGCGGAGTACGCAGCATCCGGCAGGGCAGGTGGAGTAGGAGGTTCCTGGTGGAGAGCCAGACGCGATCACCAGGATGAAACACGGGAAACTTACTGTGGTGGCCATCCGCCTGATCCTTCTGGTGGTGGACGATGTGCTGGAGCCTCACGTGGGTGGCGTTTCACAAATCCTCTGCACGCAAGAACCACTCGTCAACTGCAGAGGCCTCGGTCTGGCTCGGAGTCCACGTAGCCAAGGCCAGCTGATATCCCAGGATGCACTGGAAGGGAGTCAGCCCAGTGGAGGAGTGACGAAGTGAGTTCTGGGCGTATTCCGCCCAGGGAAGGAACCAGGCCCACTCCCCCTGCCGGTCCTGGCAGTGACTCCTTAGGAACCTCCCCAGCTCTTGGTTGGTCCTCTCCACCTGCGTGTTAGACTGAGGCCGGTACCCGGATGTGAGGCTGACCGTGGCCCCCAGCTTCTCCATAAAGGCATTCCAGGCCCGAAATATGAATTGGGGACCACAGCATTAATACATAGGGCTAAGTCCATAATATGGTAAGAACAGCTCAAATAAGCAAAGAGAAATGACAGTACATCATTACTTTTAGACGTGAAGGTGCAGTCGCAAAAATCAAGCGCTATGATGAAACTGGCTCTCATGAGGACCGCAGGAAAGGAAGACCCAGAGTTACCTCTGCTGCAGAGGATAAGTTCTTTAGAGTTAACTGCACCTCAGATTGCAGCCCAAATAAATTATTCACAGAGTTCAAGTAACAGACACGTCTCAACGTAAACTTTTCAGAGGAGACTGTGTGAATCAGGCCTTCATTGTCTAAATTCTAATTTTGGGCCAAGAAACACGAGCAATGAACATTAGACCGGTGGAAATCTGTCCTTTGGTCTGATGAGTTCAAATTTGAGATTTTTGGTTCCAACCGCCATGTCTTTGTGAGACGCAGAGTAGGTGAACGGATGATCTCCGCATGTGTGGTTCCCACTGTGAAGCATGGAGGAGGTGGTGTGATGGTGTGTGGTTGCTTTGCTTGTGACAATGTCAGTGAATTATTTAGAATTCATGGCACACTTAACCAGCATGACTACCACAGCATTCTGCAGCGCTTTGCCACCCCATCTGGTTTGCCTTTAGTGGGGCTATAATTTGTTTTTCAACATGACAATGACCCAACACACCTCCAGGCTGTGTAAGGGCTATTTGACCAAGAAGGAGATTGATTGAGTGCTGTATCAGATGACCTGGCCTCCACAATCACCCGACCTCAACCCAATTGAGATGGTTTGGAATGAGTTGGACCACAGAGTGAAGGAAAAGCAGCCAACAAGTGCTCAGCAAATAAAATAAAATTTTACACATGGTTAGCAGATGTTAATGTGAGTGTAGCGAAATGCTTGTGCTTCTAGTTCAGTGCAGTAATATCTAACAAGTAATCTAACAATTCCACAACAACTACCTAATACACACAAATCTAAAGGGATGGAATAAGAATATGTACATATAAATATATGGATGAGCGATGACCAAGCGGCATAGGCAAGATGCAATAAGATGTAAACATTATTAAAGTGGCATTATTTAAAGTGACCCATTTATTAACTTGTATCCTGAATTTCCGCCTGACTGACGTGCCCAAAGTAAACTGCCTGTTATTCAGGCCCAGAAGCCAGGATATGCATATAATTGGTAGAATTTGATAGAAAACACTTTGAAGTTTTTAAAACTGTTAAAATAATGTCTGTGAGTATAACAGAATTGATATGGCTGGCGAAAACCCAAGGAAAGTCCATCTGGATTTTTTTGGGGGGGAGGTCACAGGCCTTTCCAATGCAAGTCTATGGGTCTATATATAAAAAAATCCTCCCAGATTGCAGTACTTATGGCTTCCACTAGATGTCAACAGTTTTATACAGGGTTTCAGGCTTGTTTCTTGAAAAACGAACAAGTAATAGTAGTCTTTCCAAAGGGAGCTCAACAGGCAAAGTAGTCTTTTGGCACGCATGAATGAGGGCGCGCTCTTCGTTATTTTCCTTTCCTATTGAACACCGTTCTTTCCGTATGAAATATTATCGTTTATTTACATATTAGGGTAGCTGAGGATTGTATAGAAACATTGTTTGACTCGTTTGGAAGAAGTTTACCGGTAGCTTTTTGGATTCCTTTTTCTGTATGTTGAAGGAGTGGATTACTGAAATCAATGGCGCCAACTAAACGGACTTTTTTGGATATGAAGAAGGATTTTATTGAACAAAACAACCATTCATGTTGTAGCTGGGACCCTTGGGATTGCAAACAGAGGAAGATCTTCAACAGTAAGGGATTTATTTAATTGCTATTTGGGATTTTGTTAAGCCTGTGCTGGTTGAAAAAATATTTTGGTGGGGCGCTGTCCTCAGATAATCGCATGGTATGCTTTCACCGTAAGGCCTTTTCGAAATCTGACAACGCAGTTGGATTAACAAGAAGTTAAGCTTTTAAATGATATAAGACACTTGTATGTTCATGAATGTTTAATATTACGATTTTGTCATTTGAATTTGGCGCTCTCCAATTTCACCGGATGTTGTCGGAATTATCCCGCTAGCGGGACAACTAAGTGGCCAATGATTTGAGTCTGTATGTAGGCAGCAGCCTCTCTGTGTTAGAGATGGCTGTTTAACAGTCTGATAGCCTTGAGATAGAAGCTGTTTTTCAGAAGCTGTTTTTCAGTCCCTCGGTCCCAGCTTTGATGCACCTATACTGACCTCGCCTTCTGGATGGTAGCAGGGTGAACAGCATATGTGGGTACTCCTTCCAGACCATTGTAAAAGCATTCCAAGTGAATCTGGTTGAGAGAATGCCAAGAATGTGCAAAGCTGTCATCAAGGCAAAGGGTGGCTACTTTACAGAATCTAAAATCTATTTTGATTTTTTTAACACTTTTTTAAATATTATACATGATTACATATTTGTTATTTCATAATTTTGATGTCTTCACTATTATTCTGCAATGTAGAAAATAGTAAAAATAAAGTTTTTTTTTTTGTTCAATGTCAAGAAATTGATGTACCAATTGCAGATTGCCCCTTTAATGCTTACCGCAAGCTTGGTGCCTTTGCTCTATCAACCTTTGACCTGGAAATCCTGTGTACTTCATTGACTTTCAGTGGATCCTCCTGAGAACGTTGGGGTTGATGACCTTGGCCACCTTGGGCAGCTCGACATCCACTGGACGTCTCCTGTCAGCCTGACCAACCTGACTGACTGCTCAATGAGATACCACCTGGAATACTTCAACACATACCAGAACAGATGGACTGTAAGTCACTGGACACATAACTAGACATTGCCAAATGTGTACCTGACACACTGGAGGGTTATTCTAGAAACACTTGTACAGTGTTGCCTGTCTGTCAAGACTGTGTGTCCTAAGGCCACTGAGGCCCTGGCCAAGGACACTATATTCTTATACACAGAATAATAATTTAAAAAAGTGGTACACCATCCATAAACAGCCTGGCAAGACCAGTAATGTTAATATTTCCCCATTTACAGTGGCTTGCAAAAGTATTCACCCACCTTGGCATTTTTCCTATTTTGTTGCCTTACAACCTGGATTTTTCTTTGGTGGGGGGGTTGTAATATTTCATTTACACAACATGCCTACCACTTTGAAGATGCAATATATCTTTTAGTGGAATAAGACAAAAATGGTGGTTTCCCAGAGTGATTTCCCCTTAAACCACTCAAGTGTTGCTTTAGCAGTATGCTTAGGGTCATTGTCCTGCTGGAAGGTGAACCTCAAGCCCAGTCTCAAATCTCTGGAAGACTGAAACGGGTTTCCCTCAAGAATTTCTCTGTATTTAGCGCCATCCATCATTCCTTCAATTCTGACAAGTTTCCCAGTCCCTGCCGATGGAAAAACATCCCCACAGCATGATGCTGCCACCACCATGCTTCACTGTGGGGATGGTGTTCTCGGAGGGATGAGAGGTGTTGGGTTTGCGCCAGACATAGCGTTTTCCTTGATGGCCAAAAAGCAACATTTTAGTCTCATCTGACCAGAGTACCTTCTTCCATATGTTTGGGGAGTCTCCCACATGCCTTTTGGCGAACACCAAACGTGTTTGCTTATTTTCTTCTTTAAGCAATGTTTTTTTCCTTCTGGACACTCTTCCGTAAAGCCCAGCTCTGTGGAGTGTACGGCTTAAAGTGCTTCTATGGACAGATACTCCAATCTCCGCTGTGGAGCTTTACAGCTCCTTCAGGATAATTTTTTGTCTCTTTGTTGCCGCTCTGATTAATGCCCTCCTTGCCTGGTCCGTAAGTTTTGGTCGGCGGCCCTCTCTTGGCAGGTTTGTTTAGGTGCCTTATTCTTTCCATTTTATAATAATGGATTTAATGGTGCTCCGTGGGATGTTCAAAGTTTCTGATATTTTTTTATAACCCAACCCTGATCTGTACTTCTCCACAACTTTGTCCCTGACCTGTTTGGAGAGCTTCTTGGTCTTCAGGGTGCCACTTGCCTGGTGGTGCCACTTGCCTGATGGTGCCACTTGCCTGGTGGTGCCACTTGCCTGGTGGTGCCACTTGCCTGGTGGTGCCACTTGCCTGGTGGTGCCACTTGCCTGGTGGTGTTGCTGACTCTGGGGCCTTTCAGAACAGGTGTATATATACTGAGATCTGTGACAGATCATGTGAAACTTAGATTGCACACAGGTGGACTTTATTAAACTAATTATGTGACTTCTGAAGGTAATTGGTTTCACCAGATCTTATTTAGGGGCTTCGTAGCAAAGGGGGTGAATGCATGCACCACTTTTCTTAAAAAAATATATAATAATAATACTTTTTTTTCTTACCTTTTTTCTTTATTTTTAATTTCACTTCACCAATTTGGACTGTTTTGTGTATGTCCATTACATGAAATCCAAATAAAAATCCATTCAAATTACAGGTTGTAATGCAACAAAATAGGAAAAACGGCAAGGGGGATGATTACTTTTGCAAGGCACTGTATTTTATTTAGAGATGGCAGAGTCCCTTAGCCAAGCAATTGCTTCCGGTCCTGCTGTGTTGAGGGTGAGTAGGCCTCCGCTGAGTTTGTAGATTGGACAGACTTCAAGAATGTGGTGCATGGTTTTCTCCACCCCACAGGCACATAGGGGGCTTTCTTTAATGTTCCGTCGGTGGAGGTTGGCGAGGCATGGGCCAGTCCTGAAAATATTGAAGGTGGACTACTCCTTCCTGGTGTGGTTGAAACCAGGCTGATGTTGTGTGGGGATAGTGATGAGGTGCTTATCTGTCAGGTCCAGTAACCCCCATTATTGTGTCCAGGTCAGATATGTGTTGAAGTCGTTATTGGGTGGGTCTTCCCAGATTGGCTTACTTAATTGGAGGCATATCTTTGGTGGGTTGAGGAGGTCTTATGGAGCAGCAGTTGTGGGGCGTTCTGGACCTTTCCAATCATTCTGTGGGTAGTTTGTGATCTCCGGATATGTGGGGGGAGTGATGTTTGCCAGGACAGGGAAGCGGGGTGGATCAAAGTGTGCCACTGTTGATGCGCATGGTGGAATATTTCCCTACAATGTTATCCTTTGGCTCTGTTTACATTTGTGGTTGCTTAGACATAATGGCATTTAGCTTCCATTAAATTATACTGTGGTGTTCCCTGTAATTGTAAAACAGCCAACAGTATTCTTAGGGGGGGTAGGAATGACAAATTCATCAATGTATTCATGAGAGAATCATGAATACATTTTCAGATTTTCCAAATCTTTTCAATATGATCTGTGTCTATAGCTATTAGACCAGAGTGGTTACCAAGTGCCTGAGGTATGAATAACATGAATGTAATATTGTCTGTGTACGAATAGGTGATCAGGACTGTACGGACATGGTACCGTGCTCAGTTTGACCTGGAGAAGGAGGTCAGGGTGCGGATCTCCACCGTACTGAGGGGAGCCTGCACCAACAGCACTGAGCTGAAGAGCCCCTTCACAGAGATGGTCCTGCCACCCAATAACACAGGTGAGGTCAGGAGGACAATATGCTTTTGTAAATATGGAGTTGTTTGGTTCGGATTAAATTACACCGATAGCCTGACAGAAAGAGGGAGAGGCTTCTTTCCCCTCATTATCCTATATATAAGAAATGATCAATGATAGGGGAGTGCTGTATGGACGGAATTCTCTACAGGCACCATCATGATAATCTATGAATCCCTTCATCTCTTTTGAATTCCTACCAGGTCCGGGTGACTCCAGGGTCCAGGGATTTGGCTGCGTGTTCTATCAGAAGGAGGTCATGGACTGCACCTGGGAGACGGGATTAGAGGAGCCAGCCCACTCCAAGCACAGTCTGTACTTTTGGTATGTCACCCTATTATAACATTATGTACATGATAACATATCTCCTGCCATATGAAGTACCTACATGTCTGTACCTGTGTAGACTGGTTTCACTGCATTAATATAATCTCTGTGAATGCTGCTCTAAATTGCATTCTGTGGGTGTCTGTGTGCTTCTCCAGGCATCGGGAGATGGAGCAGGCTGAGGAGTGCCCTCAGTACATCCACTCCAATGGAGTCAGGACTGGCTGCACATTCACCAGGGACACTCTCCCAGAATTCAGTGCTTTCAACATATGTGTAAACAGCTCCTCCCCCAAGGTGGCTTTGAGGTCGGCATTCTTCTCCCTGCAAGTTCAGAACCACGGTAACACTCACATCAGGCCATGATATGCCTCACCTTTTCAATGCAATACTGCTATTGTTTGGATATTTGCTATTTTCCATAAACATTGTTCAACTACCCATACAGTTCCTTTCCATAACGTCTTTTAATCAGTGTTAACATATCCAAACAGATATCATCTACTTTAGTAACTGGGGATGCGCGTTGGTTTTTATTGTTGCAAACTGGGAGTTTGCAGATTTTGGAGTGGGCGTGTTACGTTCCCTAGTTTCTGTGTTTTGGGTTTGTTTGTGTATATGTGTATTTCAGGAAATGTCTTCCTGGATTCCCCCAAGCAGCTGATTGGTCTGCCCCATTGCAGATTGGAGCTCTGATCCTGCCCTCTCGTTAGGGGATACAGCTGTCGGCAATTACCGACTCCTTCATAGCTTGAAAAGCCAGTGTTCCTTTGAGGAAGAGAGTGTTTCTGAGATGTCCTGTGTTGGTTGTTGCGCAGAGACAGTTTTATTGAATGTATTTTGTAGCTGCTACTTCTGTGGTATGTGTGTGCCAATAGGACTCAGTGTTTTGTTTATTGAAATTGTTCACTTTAAGTTTGTATTATTCTGTTTAATTTGTTGCCAGGGGAAGGGGAAGGCACTTTAGGAGTGCTTAGGCAAGAGGCCTGCGGGCATACATATACCCATAGTATGTACTCTGTCTATGCACACTAGGTAAGACCTGGGTGGATCACCCTGTGTATTTTGGTTAGTGTGCCACGTGGCGTTAAGATAGGTAGGAGAGGGGACTCTAACTTTTAATATCTTCGCTTTGGTTCCGTCCAGCCCCTTTTCCCCACAATTACCATGTTAAGGAAATAAATTCCCAGTAAACAGTAATATTCTCTGCCATCCTTACCCGCACCTACAATCACATACGTCTTTCACTCCACGGGAAGTTGAGTGTAGCAGGGTGTTGCGTTCCCTCGAAGAGGCTT
The DNA here is from genome assembly GCF_002910315.2 of Salvelinus sp. IW2-2015. Taxonomy (NCBI): domain Eukaryota; kingdom Metazoa; phylum Chordata; class Actinopteri; order Salmoniformes; family Salmonidae; genus Salvelinus; species Salvelinus sp. IW2-2015. The sequence goes on from NC_036844.1 coordinate 29,260,767, forward strand.
GCGTAAATGACTGTTTTTCCTACTAACTGTTCTGTCTCAGGGCACACACTGATACTTGTAATGACATCATTATATTTTATATTTTCTTTGTGAAAACATGACTCATTTGTGTGTACTCTGCAGTGAAGCCTGCAGCTATAGAGGCAGTGTATCTGGAGGCTGGTCTAGACAGGAGGCTCCAGGTGCACTGGGACTTACCCCACGAAAGTATCCCCAGCCACTGCCTGGAGTATGAGGTGGAAACCAGCAAGGGCGTAGGCGGGCAGCAGTTGTTGGTATGCCCTTACCGCGCCCTGTATTTATGACATGCATGGATTAACTGAGTTCATATATTGCTTTATCTTTTCACACCTTTAATGTTTTGACACATAACATTATTGACTAATTCATAGGTACTTAGATGATGCTTTGAAGAAGCAAATTCTGTTATTGGTTAGAGAACAAACTTTCTGAAGTTTTCCTCAAATCTGATACTGTTCCTGTCACCAGAAGCAGAGGAATGTAACCAGGGAGATGACCCTCACTTTCCTCTCAATGGATGGAGCCCACTGCTTCCGGGTCAGGTCCAGGGTGCACCACTACTGTGCTGACAGAGGCTTCTGGAGTGATTGGAGTCGTTGGTTCTGTCACCCAGGTAACATTGTGGTAAAACATTTCTCCATACAGAAATTATATCCTGGTGTATATCCTTAAATGCAATTTATAGAGTTGCCTGTTCCTCTTCATGCAAATGCCTCACTTTTACATAAAAAAAACTCTTCACTTTCTTCCATGTTTGGACATACTGTAGATATATTTCCCCCCCTGTAAGAATAGATATTTGAACCCATCTCTTTTTCCCTTGATATAGAGCAACCTCCTGGTTTTGTGTCAGATGCTGTGGTGGTCTGTGTGCTGGTCATTGTGGTCATTATCTCCATGGTGGTCCTGTCTCTGTGTGGCCTGGCACTCTGGACAAAGTGAGTACACACACACAATCCATATAGCTAACACTGAAAGACTGGTGAAGAATCATTGCAAATCTTAATCTACTCTGTCTCTTAGGTGTAAAGGCAGAGAGTGGAAAACTATGCATTTCTGTCCCCTGCACAAACTGATGGAATACTCCAAAGGACTCACTGCTTGTGATCCTTTTCCCAATAAAACAAGAAGGAACAAGTAGTAGCCTTTGCAAGCATTACCTGGGGGCACACAAACCATGAAGACATAGAAGTTACACAGGTGATTAAAACACACACGCTCATGTGCACACACGCACCCACACACCCTTATGCACAAATACATGAAGAAGAGACAGTAAATAACCATTGTCATGTTCAAGGCAGAGTAATATTGATGTGTATACTGATATTCATCTCTTATGTACTGATGTGTTCAAACAGGTTAATGTAACTCAATACAATATTAAATAGTCTTGCCAAACTGTTTATGCAATGTAAGACTCCAGGCATTAAGTTACACAGTATATCCTTAAAGAAAATGCCACAGCTCTTTATACCCATTTTGTTTACTTACTACATGTATTTTAAATCACAAATTATACTTACTGGAGTAATTGTTTGTAGTAGTTTGATGCCATTGTATTAAGTTGAATGTATCTTTTAAGTCCTTTGCATAGAATTCCCAAGCCTGTTAACATTAAATGTGTTGGATGGTGTTGTGAAGTCATGTTTTATAAAACTATGCTTCTCGTCTATACCTATAAAGATGTGTATTGTATTTGTAGTGATTGCTGTTTCAGAGCGCTTGCGACGTATGGCACCATGTGGCCAGTCATGGCGACTAAGTGTACATTGTTGCTCTTACAATGACATGTTGCTGAAATGTCTTTATTTCATTGCCTTAACTGGCCATCTACTTGAAATAAGTTTCTGGAAATTCCTCTAATTCCAGTAGGAGTCCTTTATCCACCTCAAAACAGACTAGAGAATGATGCACTCCCAGATACACATTCTCTATTTTAATTTCAACCATTTTATATCTATGATGTACTAAGTGCCTTACTAAAAATCTGTAAAAATATCATCAGGAGCTGATTCTCTTGATCCCGTACAGCATCTCTGTCCCACTTATTGCAGAATCATTGACCTATATTCTTAACTTCACAATTGTTTCTGGTGTTCTCCCTAAGATCTGGAAAGCGGCATGTCCTCCCTCTACACAAAGGAGATCTTTCTGACTTAGATAAATTGGATGGTAGTTATCTTGCCTTTCCAAAGTTTTAAAATCCCTGGCCAACCCTCAGCTAAGAGCTTTCTTAAACTTATCATTCTAAACTCAGCTAAAAAAGAAACGTCCTCTCACTGTCAACTGTTTATTTTCAGCAAACTTAGCATGTTTAAATATTTGTATGAACATTAGATTCAACAACTGAGGCACAAACTGAACAAGTTCCACAAAACATGTGACTAACAAATGGAATAATGTGTCCCTGAACAAAGGGGGGTCAAAAGTATCTGGTGTGGCCACCAGCTGCATTAAGTACTGCAGTGCATCATCTCATGTACTGCACCAGATTTGCCAGTTATTGTTGAGATGTTACCCCACTCTTCCACCAAGGCACCTGCAAGTTCCGGGACATTTCTGGGGGGAATSGCCTTCACCCTCCGATCCAACAGGTCCCAGATGTGCTCAATGGGATTGAGATCCGGGCTCTTCGCTGGCCATGGCAGAACACTGACATCCCTGTCTTGCCGGAAATCACGCACAGAACGAGCAGTACGGCTGGTGGCATTGTCATGCTGGAGGGTCATGTCAGGCTGAGCCTGCAGMAGGGGTACCACATGAGGGAGGAGGATATCTTCCCTGTAACGCACAACTTTGAGATTGCCTGCAATGACAAGCTCAGTTCGATGATGCTGTGACACACCGCCCCAGACCATGACGGACCCTACACCTCAATCGATCCCACTCCAGAGTACAGGCCTCTGTGTAACGCTCATTCCTTTGACGATAAATGCGAATCTGACCAACACTCCTGGTGACACAAAACTGCGACTCGTCAGTGAAGAGCACTTTTTACCAGTCCTGTCTGGTCCAGCGACGCTGGGTTTGTGCCCATAGGCGACGACATTGCCGGTGATGTCTGGTGAGGACTTGCCTTACAACAGCCCTCAGTCCAGCCTCTCTCAGCCTATTGCGGACAGTCTGAGCACTGATTGTTAGTTCCTGGAATAACTCGGGCAGTTGTTGCCATCCTGTACCTGTCCCGCAGGTGTGATGTTCGGATGTACCGATCCTGTGCAGGTGTTGTTACACGTGGTCTGCCACTGCGAGGATGACCAGCTGTCCGCCCTGTCTCCCTGTAGCGCTGTCTTAGGCATCTCACAGTACGGACATTGCAATTTATTGCCCTGGCCACATTGCAGTCCTAAGGCATGCTGCAAGGAGGCATAAGGCACGTTCACGCAGATGAGCAGGGACCCTGGGCATCTTTCTTTTGGTGTGTTTCAGAGTCGGTAGAAAAGGCCTTTTTAGTGTCCTAAGTTTTAGTGTCCTAAGTCATAACTGTGACCTTAATTACATACCGTCTGTAAGCTGTTAGTGTCTTAACGACCGTTCCACAGGTGCATGTTCATTTATGGTTCATTGAACAAGCATGGGAAACGGTGTTTAAACCATTTTACAATGAAGATCTGTGAAGTTATTTGGATTTTTACGAATTATCTTTGAAAGACAGGGTCCTGAAAAAGGGATGTTTCTTTATTTGCTGAGGTTAAATACCAGTTTGGTTTTAGACCTGGACATAGCACAGTTTGGTTTTAGACCTGGACATAGCACAGTTTGGTTTTAGACCTGGACATAGGCACAGTTGGTTTTAGACCTGGACATAGCACAGTTTGGTTTTAGACCTGGACATAGCCACAGTTTGGGTTTTAGACCTGGACATAGCACAGTTGGTTTTAGACCTGGACAGTAGGACACAGTTTTGGTTTTAGACCGGACATAGCACGGTTTGGTTTTAGACCTGGACATAGCACGTTTGGTTTTAGACCTGACATAGCACGTTTGGTTTTAGACCTGGACAATAGCACAGTTTGGTTTTAGACCTCGGACATAGCACCGGTTTGGTTTGTAGACCTGACATAGCACGGTTTGGTTTTAGACCTGACATAGCACAGTTTGGTTTTAGACCTCGACATAGCACAGGTTTGGTTTTAGACCTGGACATAGCACGGTTTGGTTTTAGACCCGGACATAGCACGTTTGGTTCTAGAGCCTGGACATAGCATTTGGTTTTAGACCTCGACATAGCAACACGGTTTGGTTTTAGACCTGGACATAGCACAGTTTGGTTTTAGACCTCGACATAGCACAGTTGGTTTTAGACCTGGACATAGCACAGTTTGGTTTTAGAACCTGGACATAGCACAGTTTGTTTTAGACCTGGACATAGCACAGGTTTGGTTTGATACCTCGACATAGCACGGTTGGTTTTAGACCTCGACTAGCACGGTTTGGTTTTAGACCTCGACATAGCACGGTTTGGTTTTAGACCATCGACATAGCACGGTTTGGTTTTAGACCTGACATAGCACGGTTTCGGTTTAGACCTGGACATAAGCACGGTTTGGTTTAGACCTGGACATAGCACGGTTTGGTTTTAGACCTGGACATAGCACGGTTTGGTTTTAGACCTGGACATAGCACGGTTTGGTTTAGACCTGGACATAGCACGGTTGGTTTTAGACCTGGACCTAGCACACGTTTGGTTTTAGACCTGGACATAGCACGGTTTGGTTTTAACCTGGACATAGCACAGTTTGTTTTTAGACCTGGACATAGCACCGTTTGGTTTTAGACCTGGACATAGCACAGTTTGGTTTTAGACCTGGACATAGCACAGTTGGTTTTAGACCTGACATAGCACAGTTTGGTTTTAGACCTGGACTAGCACGGTTTGGTTTTAGACCTGGACATAGCACGGTTTGGTTTTAGACCTGGACATAGCACGGTTTGGGTTTTAGACCTGGACATACACAGTTTGGTTTTAGACCTGGACATAGCACGGTTTGGTTTTAGACCTGGACATAGCACGGTTTGGTTTTAGACCTGGACATAGCACAGTTTCAGCTGCTACACTTGTTCTAGATGTGTTCAATTGCTTAAATAATCATTGCTTAAATAATTAAAACCATTGTGCTGCCTTATTTGTAGACCTTTCCAAGGCCTTCGACACAGTTGATCATTACATTCTCATTCAAAGGATGACGGAAATAGGCCTGGATCAGGCTTTCTTGCGTGTGGTTTGACAATTATCTGTCAGATAGGACACAATGCCTGATTTCTGATGGTGTCAAGTCTAGTTCCCTGCATATTACAAAAGGTGTACCACAGGGATCAGTATGGGACCTGCTCTCTTTACTATTTATAGACCAATATTATTTATATCTGTTAACTTGTAATATTCATCTGTATGCAGACTACACTGTTATGTATGCCATTGCCCCAACTGTTGACCAGGTGTTGTTAGAGTGCCCCCCCTCGCCCTCAAAACAGCCTCAATTTATCGGGGGATTGATTCTACACAGTGTCGAAAGCATTCCACAAGGATGCTGGCCCATGCTTACTCCAATGCTTCCCACAATTGTGTGAAGTTGGCTGGATGTCCTTTTTGGGTGGTGGACCATAGTTATTTTTTTGTATCCAATTGGTAGTTAGTCTTGTCTCATCTCTGCAACTCCTGTACGGACTTGGGAGAGGCGAAGGTCGAGAGCCGTGCGTCCTCCGAAACCCAACCAAGCCGCACAGATTTTTTGTTGTTGACACAATGCCCACTTAACCCGGAAGCCAGCTGCACCAATGTGTCGGAGGAAACACCTGGTGACCGTGTCAGCGTGCACTGTGCCTGGCGGGTGGTGGACCATTCTTGATACACACAGGAAACTGCTGAGCGTGAAAAACCCAGCAGCATTGCAGTTCTTGACACAAACTGGTGCACCTGGCACCTACTACTATAACCCATTCAAAGACACTTCAATCTTCTGTCTTGCCCAATCACCCTCTGAATGGCACACATACACAATCCATGTTTTGTTTTCCAAGATGGCATAGCAGTCAGACGTCAATTTGTCTTGTACCGTCCTGTGTATATATCATTTTTCTTCGTATATATTTCGTATCTATTTTTAATCTCAATTTCCATCTACGGACTGAACATATTCTCCTGCAACCCGCCTCACCCAATGTGGTACGGATCTGCTATTTTTTACACTTTATCAGAAGCTAGCCAGCTAACTAGCTAGTAGGCAATTAGTCACTGCTAGAGGTCATCACCGTTAACTCGGACATTAGCCAGCCTCAGCCTGGTCAATTCCTGCCAGTCTGCACAGCGCAATATCAACCCAGAGCATGTCGGACTGCTTTCTCTACCACATCTCTGGATTCTTACCGCAAGCTCTGAACCTTTACACCAGATCATCGCAGCTAGCTAGCTGCTATACGAGTGGCTACTCCTGGCTAACGTCTCTGTCCCGAATCAAGCACCAGTTAGCCTGGAGCTAGCCTCGAGCTAAGCCCATCTCCCGGCTAGCCGAAGAGGTCCTTCAGCCAATTCTTGGGCTACAATACTGTTAAAGGAATTGAATTCCTATATGTTCAATTAAAACACTCTGCCCATTCCTAAGAATTTGTAAGATACTTATTAGCATAAAATGGACAGAAACCAGTCTCAAAATCAATCAATCAATAGCGTTAATTCTCGAGAGTACTGATCATAGTACAATTTACATCAGGTTATATAATAATAATGACGTCATAGGTTTTAAAATGTCCTTCCTCCTCTCGGATACAATCGCAATACAGTTCACAGCCTCATTACGTTGTCTGCCACCTGTTAAACAATCTACAACAATCTAACAAATACCTTTTTTGCCAATTGGCCTGGACCCTTTTACTGCCGACACGGAGACCCGCCGGTCCATCACGACTGGTCTACCGATGTAACCGTCCGAGGGGGTCTCAACAGGCTATTCTGTTACGATGTCGCCGATGAACCATCTACTAGCCCCGGCCCACTAGCTTTTCTGAACGCTGTGTCCCCTGCTCGCCTAGCGTAGTAYTGACTACCGAACGGCACCCTGACTCACCTATTGCTGCTCTTTTGACCCTATGATCACTCGGCTACACAGCTGATGCCCCCTGGACTGTTTCAATAACACGGTACCTCATTTTGTTTACCTGTCGGCCTCAAACTCATGTTCTGTATGTACCTAACTAACCCGCTCTGCCCATTCATCGCCATTTACCCATTGTTGTCTTAGGTCTCCTGATCATCACCTGTATTTGCTTTATGCCTCTAATGTCAATATGCCTTGTCTACTGCTGTCTTGGCTAGTTCTTACTGTTTTATTTCACTGTAGAGCCCTCAGTCCTGCTCAAAATGCCTTAGCTCTTTTTGTCCCACCCCACACACATGCGCAGACTTCACCTGGCTTAACTGGTGCCTCCAGAGACGAAACCTCTCTCATCGTCACTCAACGCCTAGGTTTACCTCCACTGTATTTGCATCCTACCATACTATTATCTGTATATTATGCCCTGAATATATTCTACCATGCCCAGAAATCTTTTATTCTCTGTCCCCAACGCACTAGACGACCAGTTCTTATAGCCTTTAGCCGTACCCTTATCCTCTGTTTCTCTGGTGTTGTAAAGGTTAACCCAGGCCTTGTAGCCCCCAGTTCCACTCCTATTCCCCAGGCGCTATCTTTTGTTGACTTCTGTAACCGTAAAAGCCTTGGTTTCATGCATGTTAACATCCGAAGCCTCCTCCCAAAGTTTTTTATTCACTGCTTTAGCACACTCCGCCAACCCGGATGTCCTAGCCATGTCTGAATCCTGGCTTAGGAAGGCCACCAAAAATTCAGAACTTTCCATCCCAGACTACAACATTTTCCGCCAAGATAGAACTGCCAAAGGGGGTGGAGTTGCAATCTACTGTAGAGACAGCCTGCAGAGTTCTGTCTTGCTATCCAGGTCTGTGCCCAAACAGTTTGAGCTTCTACTTTTAAAAATCCACCTCTCTAGAAATAAATCTCTCACTGTTGCCGCCTGTTATAGACCCCCCTCAGCCCCCAGCTGTGCCCTGGACACTGATTTATCTTCAGAGTTTGTACTGTTAGGTGACCTAAACTGGGAAAAGCTTAACACCCCGGCCGTCCTACAATCTAAGCTAGAGGCCCTCAATCTCACACAAATGATCAAGGAACCCACCAGGCACAACCCTAAATCTGTAAACAGGGACACCCTCATAGATATCATCCTGACCAACCTGCCCTCTAAATACACCTCTGCTGTCTTCAACCAGGATCTCAGCAATCACTGCCTCATTGCCTGCATCCGTAATGGGTCCACGGTCAAACGACCACCCCTCATCACTGTCAAACGCTCCCTAAAACACTTCAGCGAGCAGGCCTTTCTAATCAACCTAGCCCGGCTCTCCTGGAAGGATTTTGACCTCATTCCGTCAGTAAAGGATGCCTGGTTATTCTTTAAAAGTGCTTTCCTCACCATCTTAAATAAGCATGCCCCATTCAAAAAATGTAGAACTAAGAACAGATATAGCACTTGGTTCACTCCAGACCTGACTGCCCTTGACCAGCACAGAAACATCCTTTGCCGTACCGCATTAGCATTGAATAGCCCCCGCGATATGCAGCTTTTTAGGGAAGTTAGGAACCAATATACACAGGCAGTTAGGAAAGCAAAAGCTAGCTTTTTCAAACAGAAATTTGCATCCTGTAGCACAAACTCCAAAAAGTTCTGGGACACTGTAAAGTCCATGGAGAATAAGAGCACCTCCTCCCAGCTGCCCACTGCACTGAGGTTAGGAAACACTGTCACCACCAATAAATCTATGATAAACAAATTTCAATAAGCATGTTTCTATGGCTGGCATGCTTCCACCTGGCTACCCCTACTCCGGTCAACAGCTCTGCACCCCCCACAGCAACTTGCCCAAGCCTCCCCATTCTCCTTCACCCAAATCCAGATAGCTGATGTTTTGAAAGACTGCAAAATCTGGACCCCTACAAATCAGCTGAGCTAGACAATCTGGACCCTCTCTTTCTAAAATTATCCGCCGCAATTGTTGCAACCCCTCTTTCTTTCGTATTTTTGAAATCCCCCAAAAATTGGAAAGCTGCGCGGTCATCCCCCTCTTCAAAGGGGAGACACTAGACCCAAACTGTTAGACCTATATATATAATATATATATAATATATATATTATATATTATATAATATTATATAAATATCCTTTCTAAAGTCTTCAAAAAGCCAAGTTAACAAACAGATCACTGACCATTTTGAATCCCACCGTACCTTCTCCGCTACGCAATCTGGTTTCCTAGCTGGTCATTGGTGCACCGCAGCCACGCTCAAGGTCCTAAACGATATCATAACTGCCATCAATAAAAGACAATACGGTGCAGCCATCTTCATCGACCTGGCCAAGGCTTTCGACTCTGTCAATCACCGCATTCTTATCGGCAGACTCAACAGCCTTGGTTTCTCAAATGACTGCCTCGCCTGGTTCACCAACTACTTCTCAGATAGAGTTCAGTGTGTCAAATCGGAGGGCCTGTTGTCTGGCAGTCTCTATGGGGGTGCCACAGGGTTCAATTCTCGGGCTGACTCTTTTCTCTGTATACATCAATGATGTCACTTGCTGCTGGTGATTCTCTGATCGACCTCTACACAGACAACACCATTCGTTATACTTCTGGCCCATCTTTGGACACTGTGTTAACAAACCAGACGAGCTTCAATGCCATACAACACTCCTTCCGTGGCCTCCAACTGCTCTTAAATAAAAGTAAAACTAAATGCATGCTCTTGAACCGATCGCTGCCCGCACCCGCCCGCCCGTCTAGCATCACTACTCTGGATGGCTCTGACTTAGAATATGTGGACAACTACAAATACCTAGGTGTCTGGTTAGACTGTAAACTCCCTTTCCAGACTCACATTAAGCATCTCCAATCCAAAATTAAATCTAGAATCGGCTTCCTATTTCGCAACAAAGCCTCCTTCACTCATGCTGCCAAACATACCCTCGTAAAATTGACTATCCTATCAATCCTTGACTTCGGCCATGTCATTTACAAAATATCCTCCAACACTCTACTCAGCAAATTGGATGCAGTCTATCACAGTGCCATCTGTTTTGTCACCAAAGCCCCATATACTACCCACCACTGCGACCTGTATGCTCTCGTTGGCTGGCCCTCGCTTCATATTCGTCGCCAAACCCACTGTCTCCAGGTCATCTATAAGTCTTTGTTAGGTAAAGCCCCGCCTTATCTCAGCTCACTGGTCACCATAGCAGCACCCACCCGTAGCACGTGCTCCAGCAGGTTTATTTTACTGGTCATCCCAGAAGCCAACTCCTGCTTTGGCCGCTTTTTCTTCCAGTTCTCTGCTGCCAATGACTGGAACGAATTGCAAAAATCACTGAAGCAGGAGTCTTATATCTCCCTCACTAACTTTAAGCATCAGCTGTTAGAGCAGCTTACTGATCATTGCACCTGTACACAGCCCATCTGTAAATAGCCCACCCAACTACCTCATTCCCATATAGTTTTTTCTTCTCCTTTGCACTCAGTATCTCTACTTGCACATTCATCTTCTGCACATCTATCACTCCAGTGTTTAATTGCTAAATTGTAATTATTTAAGACTACTCTTAAATCTTTGGATGCCGTCTAGCATAGCGCCCTTCACTTTTTCACACCTGACGGTTGTAATATTCATCACTGCATCCTGTATCGAAAGGTTGGCTGGTCCTCATTAAAGTCCCTAGATCACTTAATTATTCCCTTTTTGTTTACAAATCTCTACTACACAAGCTTCCGACTTGACCTAACTTCGCTGTCTGGTCTCAGAGCATTTCCTATATATTCTTAAATCCAAGACACTCCATTTAGTATGATATGTTACGTTTCATATGGTATGTATTAATTTGTTGATGTCCATGTCACGAATTACAATTCTTATTATATGTTGAACATTTGCTAAATGTTACGAATTTGCAAAACGTATGAATTCTACATAGGTGGCTAACATTAGCTAGATGGCTAACATTGGCTAGGCTAGGGGTTAGGTTTAAGGGGCGGCAGGTAGCCTAGTGGTTAGAGAGTTGGGCCAGTAACTGAAAGGTTGCTAGATCGAATCCCCGAGCTGACAAGGTAAAAATCTGTCATTCACCCCCTGAACAAGGCAGTTGTTTTAAGATGGTCCTACTATGGATCATTTAGCTATTTGATTTGGTTTTAACATCCGGCAATTACCAAGAGCTAGCCTGTCTCTCTCCAGTAAAAGCCTAATAGCCTAGCCCTATTATAGCTTTTGAAGCCTATAGCTTTTCCTGACAGTTCGCGAGAAAAGGAATGGAGAAGGCATGCGTCAGTAGCCTAGCCTATAGCCTATTGTCCGTAGCCTAGCCAATAGCCTATTGTCCGTAGCCTAGCCAATAGCCTATTGTCTGTAACCTAGCCTATAGCCTATTGTCCGTAGCCTAGCCAATAGCCTATTGTCTGTAGCCTAGCCAATAGCCTATTGTCTGTAACCTAGGCTATAGCCTATTGTCCGTAACCTAGCCTAGGCTATAACCTATTGCGCACGAGAACAGCTGCAAGAGAGGCGCCAGAGTTGTGTAGGCGAAGAAGTTAAATATTATCTAGTTCTTAGGCCACTCATTAGCTAAATAGTAGGTCTATAAATATTTACCTGTCAAAGTGCAAGGAAAAAACGTTTTATGAAATGGCAGATCTGTGCGTTCCTCCAGGCTGCACTCTGCAGTCCCTGGGGGCTCGGCCATGCAAAGCTCCACTATTGATTAGTCCTATGTTTTTAGACAACATTATTCTAACTATAGGCTTCCACAACACAGTGCAATGAGGAATGTATCATTGTTATCAAGTGGGCAGGCTACCCTGTGGATGCAGGGTAGCCTATGTAACAGATGTATATGTACTCTCCATGCGTCGTTTTTTCTCWAAATAAATCACTTCGGCCAGTGGTCCCAGTTGAGCATCATTTATTTCTGTTGTTAAATGGGAAACAGCACGTTAGTTGTGCAGGGCTTAACGGTATTGATGGCTGTCGATGGCAAAATCTGTAGCATGAAGACAACTGTGTTAGCAGTGGCTTATGTGACCATGACATCGGTGTATGCTAGCTAACACACTTATTTACAGCAATCATATGCCAAAGCACATCCCAGAAAGCCCCTCAATCCCTAACAGGTACCATATACCCACACATGTATAAATCAGTAACGTACAGCAAACCTGTACACATTGTAAAATAGAAAACAGTATTCAGAACTTGACCTACCCCTTGCATCACATTTTCATACTGGGAAGACCTGACGTTCGCGATCTTCCCCTATCTGCAAGCGGGGCCAATCACAACACACCTTATTGTCATCAGAGTTGAACTAACCAATAAGAATGCTTGAACATTAAATACACATTTCTTTAGAGGCAAGTGGAAACATAACCAACCCTGTTACACCTAGTGGTTGGACTAGTAACCGAAAGGTTGCAAGTTKAAATCCCCGAGCTGACAAGGTACAAATCTGTCGTTCTGCCCCTGAACAGGCAATTAACCCACTGTTCCTAGGCCGTCATTGAAAATGAGAATTTGTTCTGAACTGACTTGCCTAGTTAAATAAAAAAAATCAAGTGAGTAGGCCTACACTATTATTGGCCAGGGCTGTAAACTGCAGTGATGTGAGCTAAAACGTCCTGCTTGGAATGCTTCATGCTGAAATCACTGCCTTAGCTCCTTTCAAACTCACAGCCAGTTCTTTCGGTGTCTGTATTTTATATTCAGCAAGCAAGAGAAAGCTGGAATCTCTCCTAGATAGGCGGTAGGCTAATAGTAGAAAATGAAATGCTTGAAATAAGGTAGGCCTAGCTATTGTAGGCCTAGTCTAGCTTTTCCTGGGACTCCAAGAGCTGACGAGTAATTATTAGGAATAATACTCCATTGAATAGCGTATATGCCTACCCAATGAATTCACACAGTGAAATATTTTTTTAATCAGATTAGGAAATGACAGGCAGCCTAGGATAAACATATCGCTTGAAAAGGAGGAGAACAACTCATAGGCATACAGATAGTCCAGTCATCCACATGGACTGTTGTCCTCCCCATTAGGGAGCAGCAACTCCTCCAAAGACCCGATTTCATCCATTCACTTTTTCCGCTTTAAGGAACCATCTCCTTTCCACTCCAAAAATTCAATTGAACTTTTCTAAACTCTCTTCAGTGTACAGAGACAGCAAATATATCCTTAAATTGTTGTGAAGATAACTTTTTTCACAAGCTGTGGTCCTTGTGTAATTGTGCAATGCCATGCTTGTTGTTGTTTAATGGTGCTGTCAAGACAACTGGGAACTCTGGGGGGGGGGGGGGCATGGGGGGGGGGGGGGGGGGGGGTTTGGGGGGGGGGGGGGGGGGGGGAAACAAGAAATCATCATCAGGTTGGAAAAGTCGGTTTGCTCTAGAAAGATGCCTGAGTTTCTGACTTGGAATTCCAAGTTGTACGACAATTCAAAACGATTTTTGCCAGTCGGTGGTCATGTTTTTCTGAGTTCTCAGTTGTCTTGAACGCACTGAAGTCTGAGAGTTCCCAGTTCCCAGTTGTTTTGAATGCAGCAATAAACAAAACATTTTTCTACCACTGTAGTGCGTTAGCTCCCTACCTCATCACTACGAGCCTATTTGATTCGTCACATACTCTGAACACCCATGTTCTGGGTAAATGCACGAAGAGGGACTAATTGAACAGTCAATGGAAGGGGGAAAGTGAAATGCCATGCAGCCGGGCTCAGCGAGGGGAATGAGAGCGAGAAAGAGAGACCAGGGTCATGCATCAAAGTTACACAGTCAAATTCAATTCGATTACAAATGACATGAACCCACCCTGGACTAAACCTTTTTTTAAATATTTGTTAGTGCTGAGCAATTAACCGAAATGTCGTTATTTTGGGTTTTTTAAACAACTAATTAACCGACATCGGTTCAATTATTTGAATACCATTTAGTAATTTTTCTTCTTCTGTGAGCTCAATGTGCATTTATTCATTGCAGTTTCTCAACGGATAAAGCCCAAACTGTGTGATGTAGTGGGGAGTTGTAGTTTCCAACAGGTCAATATTCTACTTAGTTTAGCGAAGAAAACATGGTAATTAACTAGATTGACCATAATCCATTGTGCTTGTCCAGAGACAGAGAGAAGAGAGAACTCGCAATCGAGAGGGATAGAGAAAAGTTGCTTCGCGATGTATCTCTACCTGACAATACATGATCTAAGTGATTGATAGTTGGTATTCAGCAGTCATAAAAGCCTTATTTACTTTGAAGAACTACTAAAATAGTGGTTTTGTCAGACAGCATAGGCAGCAGCTCTATAGAGATGAGATAATAACTTGGAATTAAAAAATAAAGTCAGTAATTTACACAACATCTGAAATATTTTATTAAAGTAAAGTAATGTGAATAAATGATAGTTAATAAGTAATGGGCAGTCACCTCCACATGGGACTTGTATTAGGTCTAATTGTTTTATTCTGTGTTGTTACAGCATTCAACCCAGATAATGCATAGCACGTCTAATGTCCGAAAAAACTATCGAAACTGAAGTCGAAAACTGTGATTATTTTTTAAATAATCGAACTGACACCAAACCGACCTCATAAAGGGCTAATGGCTCATCACTAATATTTGTATTGTGCTGTATTTTACTTGTTTTATATTGAATTGGATTTTTTTATTTTGTCTATGAAATTGTATATGCAGTGCTCCCTTGTGAAAGAGACCCTGGTCTCAATGGTGACTCCCTGCTTAAATAAAGGTCAAACATGACCATGATGCTTCTTCATTGTGGTTAATGATTGAGCGTAACACTTGTTATCTTTACTCTCAGCTCACAGCCTCTGTGACACACATGCAACAGCATTGATTTGGTTCATTGGTTCATGCTGGGAAGCTAAGACATCATGCAGGGATATTAACACAATGTTCATGGGAAAATGAGAGGCCTGATAATTGGAGACAGCATCTCAGAGGATGGAGAGCCAAAAAACACAGTCTGAGAAACCTGATCCAGGCCTTGCACAGTCCTTAGGAACATATTTATCATATTACGAGCATGAAGAAATGAAAAGAGATGGCAGTCGTCCTGACTGTGAGACAGAGGAAAACAAGGACCCATCGTCTCAGATTGTCTCATGTGCCCATGCAGATTCAGCTCCCGACCTGGAGTGGTTCCCGGAGGGACGCTTCGTCTGGCTTGTTGTCCTGGCAGCCACCTGGTGCAATGGATCAATCTTTGGGATTCAGAAGTCTTTTGGAATCATACATATGATGCTTGTTAAAGCTCACGAGGACTCAAATAATGAAGTTTCTCAGTTTGCAATAGGTGAGAGGAAGTTTTGCTTGGGTACCTACAGTATTGTTCAGACAACTCTGAATAGTTGATCAATTTGAACTTTGATTTGTTTTATTTGTGCGTCTCCAAACATTGATAAAGCATGACGTCAGTGGGGCCGCTCCGCTATGCACAGATTATTGGCCATACACAAACACATGCACGCACACAATCCAGTTGATGATTCTCCTGCAAAATACCTAATGACTGTGTTATTGCTGTATTACTCTATAATTAAAATAGTAGATGATCTTCACCCCGTTCTCTCCTCAGCCTGGGTTGGTGCTCTGGCCATGGGAATGGTCTTTCTCTGCTCCCCCCTGGTCAGTATTGTCACTGATCACTTTGGCTGCAGGGTGACGGCCATTTGTGGGGCCCTTGTGGCTTTCTTGGGACTTCTGACAAGTTCATTCACCATGTAACTTAGGATGCTTCTTTCTAGCACCTTTTCTCCAATAAATTACTGTACAAATGAAAACTGGTTAATCTGAAAATCCTAGTGATGTATTTTCAAGAATTGAATCAAGTATTTTCATTATATTGCTGCTGTCACTGTGTATTTCTCTCCAAGGTCGTTAGGTTTGTGGTACTTCACCTATGGGGTTCTGTTTGGCTGTGGCTCCTCCTTTGTCTTCTTGCCTTCTCTGGTGACCCTGGGACACTACTTCCCTCAGCGCCTCGGCCTGGTCAACGGGGTGGTGATGGCAGGCAGCAGTGTTTTCTCCATAAGCCTGCCCGCCCTGCTGGAGGAGGTGGGGACACCGCTGGGCCTCAGCACCACCTTTCAGATCCTCAGTGCCCTCATGCTAATCCAGGCAGCCCTGGCATTCTCCTTCAGCTCACGCCTTTACCACAGGAATTTGTCCACTAACACGGCCCAGCATTCATTTGCCAACCTGAGCAGTGGCTGGCAGCAGGGCCTGGCACAGACCAGGAGGTACTGCAACCTTGGAGTGTTTCACCTCCCTAATTACAGGGTGTGGGCTTTTGGGGTGGCTACGGCTATGCTGGGCAACTTTGTGCCCTACATTTACCTGGTGAGTTAGCTGTGTATTTATTAATATTTTATCATTTAGGACGGGATTTAATCTGAGGCGTTTTGTAGAACACTTGACATTTAAAGGTAATTTCCGATTGATCTGACATATGCACGTTTAACTTGGATGCAATCTCCAAGAACTTGGAAACATTCCCTTTTTGAACTCTGGCCTTACCTTTTGTTAATATTGATTGTTCGACAATACCTGGCCAATGATTCAGTGTATCCTATTGATGCCTCTTGTCAGATGAGTTTTGTGGAGGAGCAGTTTGTGGAGACGCCAGTGAAGGAGTGGGTCCTCCTGGTGTGTATCGGGGTGACCTCCTGCGTAGGACACCTGCTGTTTGGCAGGGTGGGAGACCTGCTCCATGGGGCACGCAAGATCTACCTGCAGGTAAACCACATCCAACAGAACATACACTACATGACCAAAAATAAGTATGTCGACACCTGCTCGTCAAACATCTCATTCCAAGGTCATGGGCATTAATATGGAGTTGGTCCCCCATTTGCTGCTGTAACAGCTTCCACTCTTCTGGGAAGGCATTCCTCTAGATGTTGGAACATTGCTGAATTCCATTCAGCAACAAGAGCATTAGTGAGGTCGGGCACTGATGTTGGGTAATTAAGCCTGGCTCGCAGTCGGCGTTCCAATTCACCCCAATTCATCCCAAAACCCAGATTCGTCAATCGCACTGCCAGATGGTGAAGCGTGATTCATCACTCCAGACAACGCGTTTCCACTTTCCAGAGTCCAATGGCGGCGAGCTTTACACCATTCCAGCCGACGCTTGGCACTGCGCATGGTGATCTTCGGCTTGTGTGTGGCTGCTCCTATTTCCTGAAGCTCCCGATGAACAGTTATTGTGCTGATGTTGCTTCCAGAGGCAGTTTAGAACTCGGTAGTGAGTGTTGCAACCAAGGACAGACTATTTTTATGTGCTACACGCTTCAGCACTCGGCTGTCCCGTTCTGTGAGCTTGTGTGACCTACCATTTCGTGGCTGAGTCATTGTTGCTCCTGGACATTTCCACTTCACAATAACAGCACTTACAGTTGACTGGTGCAGCTCTAGCAGGGCAGAAATTTGACAAACTGACTTGTTGGGAAGGTGGCATCCTTTGACAGTGTCACGTTCAAAAGTCACTGAGCTCTTCAGTAAGGTCATTCTACTGCCAATGTTTGTCTATGGAGATTGCATGGATGTGTGCTCAATTTGATACAATGGCCAAATCCACTAATTTGAAGAGGTGTGTGCACATGCTTTTGTATATATTGTGCATATGGATATACATAAAGGAAGTCAAAGAAGTAGCAGGAGTGCTTCAAGTATTCCAAAAACAACCTCAGGTACTCTTGAAGGGGAATAGTAATTGAAAAGCAAAAGGAAAAGTATAACCCCAGACAGGTGCCAAGTTTACATTCAGACACCCTGGGGAAGGCGTAAGCCGATACACCTCGGTGTATTTTAATAATGTCTTAGCCCACACGTTAAAGGCTTTTTATTTTCAGACCTGGACTTGGATTCTTTACGCCACTCAGCACCTATTTGTGTTTATCATTTCTGCTTTTGTTTTTCAAAACCATAGGACATGTGTCAAACACAAGGCCCGGGACACATTTCTATCAGCGGGGCAATGATTTGAGTGCTCCTTATTTTGTTTTAACATGTTGAAATGCTATATAGAGGAATATTCTTATTTTTCGACAGTGTGTGGGTCTTTCATTAAAATGCTGTATACAGCATCCTGTATACAGCATCCTGTACACAGCATAAGTAGACATTATAAAGGGCCATATTTTTTCAAATAAAACAATGGCCAGTTGTATGCACTTTCTTTTGTAAAAACAAACATAATAGGTTATGTCTGGCCTGTGAATTCCTTGTGTTTTTTCAATATGGCCTGTGCGCTGATTGAGTTTGACACTCCTTGACATAGGAAGTACCGTGACTAGATAAGAGAGGAACACAGTCCTCCCCTGGATGGCATAGCGACTATACACTCTAGTAGTCTGAGGTTGTGCTTAGAACTAAATGTTGAACAGGATTAGAATGAAACAGTAGTGGACAAACCTCTTTAACCCCGTCCTTGTCATCATCCTCCAGGCAGGCTCCTTCATGGTGCTGGGCTTGGTGTCTATGCTGGTTCCTCTGTGTGTCAGGTTTGAGGGGCTGGTTGCAGTGTGTCTACTGCTGGGGCTGTGTGACGGCTGCGTCATCACCCTCATGGCCCCTGTGACATTTGAACTGGTGGGCCCCCAGAGAGCCTCCCAGGCCATCGGCTACCTGATGGGCCTCATGGCCCTCCCCATGACCGCCGGACCCCCCCRCGCAGGTCTCACCTCCTTTCGGACAGTAATTCAAATGGCCATTAACCCACTGTGTCATTGTCTCAGATACAAATTATTACTGTTTTGATGCAAAATGTCTGTATTATCCTGTATCCCTTGTGTAACCCTTACATATCAATTGGATATACACTGAACAAAAATATATTGACACAACATGTAAAGTGCTGGTCCCATGTTTCATGAGCTGATGAGTATTTCTGTCTGTAATAAAGCCCTTTTGTGGGGAAAAACTCATTCTGACTGGCTGGACCTGGCTCCCCAGTATGGGCCTGGCTCCCCAGTGTCGGCTTGCCAAGTGGATGGGCCTCTGCACTCCCGGCTCACCCATGGCTGCATACCTGCCCAGTCATGTGAAATCCATAGATTAGGGCCTAATTGATTTATTTCAAATCGACTGTAACTCAGTAAAATCTTTGAAATTGTCGCATGTTGCGTTTTATATTTTTGTTCAGTATATATTAGTATCATCAGTACTGTATGCACATGAGCCTTATTGTAAATTGTTTAATGTTTCTGACTGTGTGAATCACCTTGAAGTGCTCCTTAGTGGTGCCTCTCTGTGTGATACTGAGTTGTGTGTCTTCGCAGGGCTACTCCATGACCACTTTGGAGATTACCACATGGCCTTCTACCTGGCTGGGGTTCCTCCCATGATCGGAGGTGTCCTGCTCTTCTTTGTCCCGAATGTTCATCAACGCCTGCTGGAGGGCCAGCAAGAAACCCTCCCCAGACCCAGCCCTGACCTCCAGCTATCCCCTCCTGGCTCTGACCACCAGTACCCTCCCATCCCTGGTCACCAGCTGCCCCCAACCAGCCCTGACTCGCCCTATCCCTCCTGGCTCTGACACCAGTACCTCCCCCTCGGTCACCAGCTGCCCCAACCAGCCCTGACCTCCAGCTATCCCCCTGGCTCTGACCACCAGTCCCTACCATCCCTGGTCACCAGCTCCCCCCAACCAGCCCTGACTCCAGCTATCCCCTCCTGGCTCTGACCACCAGTACCCTCCCATCCCTGGTCACCAGCTGCCCCCAACCAGCCCTGACCTCCAGCTATCCCCCCCTGGCTCTGACCACCAGTCCCCTCCCATCCCTGGTCATCACCATCGCTGCCACGACTCAAGAATGTTGCCAACAGTAACCAAGTGAGAGGCCACTGCGGTGAAGACACTGTGACAAGTCAGAGATCCCATAAGATGTATAATGAGGGAAGTCTTGTTCCATGATATTCCAAGGGACGTTTGTTATAAACATCTTTAAACCACCAGTCTAAAGTTATTGAATTCTGAATAAGCTTTGTACTCTATGACCTATTTGCATATATGATTTTCTAACATTGTTGGCTTTAGGGCAGGGGCAGTCACTAATATTTCTGAGGTAGCCACTTCTGTGAAACAACCTCACTGAGCGAGCCATCATACCCATAGGGAGTTGGGGGTTCACAAAGTCAAATTGATTCATACATGATATCAAATGGATTCACACATGATATTTTAGATACTATTAACATGGACCATCAAGCTATTTTATTATATATCGTATATATCAGAAACAAATGTGTAAAAATAATTTTAGGAATCTATTAAATATGGCCTTTGCCATTATCTCAATAAAGTTTATAGCACAAAGATACAATATGTCAAATCTGTTAATGTCAAATTTCAGTCTGAAGGAAGTATATTCTTTGGAGTGATTGAAATGCATCAGTGTGGTCCTCTGTAGTTCAGTTGATAGAGCATACGTGCTTGCGATACCAGGATAGTGGGTTAAATTCCCAGGTTCATGAGTGTTAGCTTTCAGTAATTGGTGTCACAACTGCTCCTGCTACGCCCTCTGGTGTTCATGCGGTGTCTTCTTGACCTGCAGTTACACTCTCTTTATCTCCCTCTCTGTGTGATTGTGTGGTTGGAGACAGGTGTGCTGGAGTCAGAACAGATCCCAACCAGCTGCAACTCATTCCATAATCAAGAGCTCTACAAATACTCAGTCCTGCCAGTTCCACTCTGCCAGATTGAAATCTCTGCTCAGTCAATTCATGATTCTAGCGGTTTATGATTATTCAAGATCCTGTTACTCTGCTGTGCCTGTTTCCCTGCCTGACACCGTTTATCCTCTCATTGCAGTTTACCGCTCTGGCTCCTATCTCCCGTTCCACATCTCACCACCCAACTACCTTGCTCTGGATTTTACTCACCACCACTACCTTGGATTCCCCTCAGGACCTGGGGCCTGTTGCACAAAACTAGGATAAGGGATTAAGCCAGGATATCTTGGTGATCCTGGCTCAATTGATCCGTAATCCGGTTGCACTAAAGATGGATAGGGGGCAGGAGGATATGTTATGGTATAAATTACCATGGAGATTTATTCTGTGGAGCTAGCCTGCTCCAGACCAGGCTAAATTCCAGGATCTATTTAATCTCATCCCTAATGTCAGTCAGCAGTCACCACAAATGGAAACCAATAGTTATTTCACTGCTCACTATACATTGTTATCACATATAACTAGACCCACTGTTATTATTTAAACGTTTGTGATCATTAATTTCAATGATTTTGGAATCGGCCTTGGCCTTCATGTATGATTATTGTGTGGCACTGAGGGGGCTTTTATCCTTATGTGTGTGCAGTCCACTGCACCAATGACATTGGGGAAACCTGTCACACAAAGTAATGAGTATCCTACTATGTGTTAACAGTTGTCCTGTAATTTGTAGATCCTCTTACCTGATCCTATAAAACTCCTCTTTGATGTCACAGAGTCTTCTGTGGCCAGGGAAGGAGATGAAGACATCTGCTAATGCTTTGATAGCCAGAC
The DNA here is from genome assembly GCF_002910315.2 of Salvelinus sp. IW2-2015. NCBI lineage: Eukaryota > Metazoa > Chordata > Actinopteri > Salmoniformes > Salmonidae > Salvelinus > Salvelinus sp. IW2-2015. The sequence continues at coordinate 29,282,414 of NC_036844.1, forward strand.
AACACACTACTTATTGTGCGGCAAATTGTGGCCTTGTTCAGCTGTTCTGCATCCCCCACTGAGTACAGGAAGGCTCCACTAGCAAAAAAGCACAAGGCCACACAAACCATTTGCTCCACACTCAGTGCATGGCTCCGTGCAGTGCGGTGCTTAATCCTGGGACCCAGTAGTCTGCATAGATACCTGATGCCATCTGCAGAAAACCTGTATCTTTCATATAGATGGTCATGGGGAAGGCCAGTGGGTCCAACCGGTCCCTGAAGACCCTTTCTCGCCTGAAGGCTCTCCTCAGCACAAGTGCTTCTTCATCCACCACATCTCGCACGAATGGGCATGCCATTGTCAGAGCAGAAAGGAACACACAATTTTGGGCCTTCATATAGGCTAGTGGCACACCCTGGTGCTGGGGGGTGGGCAAAAGAGGGCGATGCCTTATAACGATGACTTGGTTGTACTGATTGCTGGGAAAATAAAAGAAACCTTAGAAAGATGCCCACGTCCTGTGTGCTCACAATAAGAGCTCAAATGTCATGGCTCACTTGACTTTACGAGAATATACCTAATTTTTATTTTGAGCTGTGTCATCTTCTTGGAGCTGGGGGAGGAAGAAAAATAATGATTAATACATTTGTGTTACAGTTAGCATACAGTGTACATTGAAGGCATGTCTCACCTCCCTCTCAAGTTTTTTTATTTCAAGGTCCAGTTTCCTAATTGTCCTCTTTTTTATTTCGGACTCCAGTGCAAGATTTTCCATCTTTTTCTTCTTGTACTGAATGTCTATGTCTGCCAGTTCTATTTGGCGCCGGAGGTGGTTGCCATACAACTTTCTGATAGCTTGTGAGCTCTGTGAAACACAATACAATTAGCGCAGCTGGAATTTGGCAGGATGTGGTGTCCTTTTATTAATACGCACTATGTTGCCAGGTGGTTTTCCCACTGTATAGCATCTGGGTCCTGTAAAAAGAAATTAGATTTTTTGATTTTGATGAGGACTCCTCACCATTGTAGAGTAAATAGTACTTTCACAGTCTTAACATGATACTCATGCCTTCTGGAATCCAGAGAGATGGTCTCCTCCTCATCATCGTCTCCATCATGTGCTGTTGCTGCTGCACTGGGGCCTTCACCCTATCACATTTAATCCGATTCATATTGAAGCTAGTAGACAAGACATGCCAGGCCTACAGTATGCCTTTGATGGAGTACTCACTGGATCAGCATCGTCTGGTGCTTGTGCTGGTGGCTCTAACAGGACACACAGTGCTGCCAGACACTGCAAGGCAATAGGTAAACCAAAGTCAGACAGTCCAAATTGATTCAATATGAATGTGGTTGTATCCCATGTAGAGATGGAAGGACATACCTTGAATGAAGCGGGTGGCATCTTGGGAGGAACCTATGCTCGTCTCTTTCCCCCCAGGGATCCCCTCTAAGACGGGCCTGCCTTTATTTAGCTCCAAGGCCATGTCTCTGCTGGGGTAAGGTCAGCCTTTGGTGACCCACCACCCGTGCCTTGTCTGTGGGTATTCTTTTTCACTGCTAAAACAGTACAGACAATGTGTGAGCAGGCCACCTTCTGGGTACAATATATGCTTGTGCTTTGTTAAATATTAGTCAGGGACCATACCATTCTGCAGAATGTTCTTGTATTTGATTTTGACCTGCTGCATGTCCGTTTTGGCCCGTTCATGTTTAATCTACACACACACACACACACACACACACACCACACACACACACACCCACACACACACACACACATTTAATGGAGTCACACTGCAAAAAATTACTTGGTATTTTTGTCTTGTTTTCAGTAAAAATATCAAAAAATTTATCATAGCTTTATACAGTGTGATGGAGTTACTTTACACAATTTCACTCATATCTGCAGTGCATTTCAATAAAAAATTTAACCGTTTCATAATTACAGTACAACTGCATTTTTGGAGATGTGAATTAAATATTTGAATTGTAATTGTGATGTTTCAGCGGAGCGGTGAGTGTGTAATTGTGCACTACTTACGCATTCAGGCGGTCTGCAATACTTTGCCACGCTTTTTCTCTTTGCTTTATCACTGTGGCGGTGTTTTG
>NC_036844.1:29284574-29350196 GCF_002910315.2 Salvelinus sp. IW2-2015
TAAAAATTATTTTTAGATGATGTTGCTATCATTAGATAATTTACAGTTTCCCATAGACTATAAGGCTATATATAAAATGATAGAATATTAGGGCCACAGAGGGAAAAAAACACAAGTCATAATATTGTAACCAGTTGTTTTAAAGGAGGACAGTTGTTAAAATGACAGATGTGGGGCATTTCGTGAAATTGTACTTCAGTATGGTTTCATAAACAAAGACATGCTGATGTGCCAGAATATTAAGTATCACATTGTCATAAGTATCAAAACTGTAAAAACAATATGTAGCTTTTCTGCAGAAAGAACCAGCCTCAAATTTATGACTTTATCCTTTTTCTTCAGTGTGGCCCTAGTACTCTGTCATATAAACAAATACACATTCCATATGAATATAAAAACACAATGTGAACATTATGTTCCTTTATTGAATAAGGACAAAACAAAGCAGGTAAACCATCAGCTCCTTTCGAAACTGAAGTCACAGTGACTCTACAAGATGGAAAGCACAGAATCCAAGCATATTATACAAAATGATACATACACATTCAAAGGTCTGTATATAACACACCCTGCATGTCTGCACACTAAAATAAATGCAGGACAAATCCATACACATCAACTGAACAGACAAATGAATGGATGCAGTAGCCTCCCTGCAGCCTTGTATTACACACAGTATACCGCACAAAACATCATAAGAGGCCAAATTCGTCAAAAAACGAACCCAAAAAAAACCAAATTCCTCTGCCACCGCAGGACATATTTAACCAAAATTGAAAGCACACATACTAACAAAAATAATTCAACACATATTGGCCTCAGCAGCCGACCACTGTCGTCATCAGGGAAGATTGCCGGATTGTCCCAGTCCATGGCTGGTGCACTCTGGGGGCCCTCTCCTTCCTCAGGCAGGCCACATTGTGGAGACAGCACAAGCCACAGTAATATCACATGCCCTAACAGGGCTGACCCTTAATTTGTGAAGGCAGTGAAAGCGTGCCTTCAGGAGGGCCAAAGGTCATTTCAACTCTGGCCCTGGTCCTGGCATGGGCATGGTTGTAGGCCTGCTGTGCTTCCTGGGGTCTGTGAAAGGTGTCAGGAGAAAAGGCTGGCAGCCATACCCCCTGTCTCCCAGCAACACACCAGAGAATTCACCTGTCAACACAAAATCTCATCATTACTACCTCATTAACACAGTGATATTCTTGACACAGCCATGATGGTTATAAATAGGGGTTGTGTGGCTTACCTTGTGATAGGCACTGATAGATTTCAGAGGCCCGAAAGATTCTGGAGTCATGGACTGAGCCAGGCCATTTTGCCACAACATTGCTGATCACACAGTCAGCATTGCAGACCATCTGAAATCATAAGATGAGGAATATTACACCAATCAATGCACATCACTGGCAATGCAGAGTGTTCGTCAATGGACAATATCAAAAAGTTATGTTCACCTGAACATTATGCTGTGAAAGGATTCCTATTCACAAAATCGGCCTCATGGGCACCTGAGGGGCTTTTATCCTTATGTGTGTGCAGTCCACTGCACCAATGACATTGGGGAAACCTGTCACACAAAGTAATGAGTATCTACTATGTGTTAACAGTTGTCCTGTAATTTGTAGATCCTCTTACCTGCAATCCTATAGAACTCCTCTTTGATGTCACAGAGTCTTCTGTGGCCAGGGAAGGAGATGAAGACATCTGCTAATGCTTTGATAGCCAGACACACACCTACTTATTGTGCGGCAAATTGTGGCCTTGTTCAGCTGTTCTGCATCCCCCACTGAGTACAGGAAGGCTCCACTAGCAAAAAAGCACAAGGCCACACAAACCATTTGCTCCACACTCAGTGCATGGCTCCGTGCAGTGCGGTGCTTAATCCTGGGACCCAGTAGTCTGCATAGATACCTGATGCCATCTGCAGAAAACCTGTATCTTTCATATAGATGGTCATCAGGGAAGGCCATGTGGTCCAACCGGTCCCTGAAGACCCTTTCTCGCCTGAAGGCTCTCCTCAGCACAAGTGCTTCTTCATCCACCACATCTCGCACGAATGGGCATGCCATTGTCAGAGCAGAAAGGAACACACAATTTTGGCCTTCAATCTCTCTCTTGTCCTTTCTTCTTAATTATATCTTTTACCTCCTCGTATGCCTCCATGAGGATTTGTGCTTCCGACGGGGAAAAGTACGCGGCTCTAGTTGCCATGGTAAATCAGTTAATCTGTGATCTGTGGCGGGGTCTATTTGAGTGAGCCGTGAGCGCGCACCTATCCAGGATTGGTTTCACCTGGCTTAATGAATCCGTGTCTGCTCATCCTGGCTTGGTCTTTGTGCAACCAATTAAGCCTGGACGCACATGTTTTGGCTTCATTGAGCTCAGCTGAGTCATTTATCCCGGATGTCTTAATTCTACTTTTGTGCAACAGGCCCCTGTTTACCCTGTTCTACTCAGCAAACTCCAACCTCAGTCTCCACATCTGGTTTTTCTGCAACTCATCCGAGCTTCCCCGGATCTGCACTCCATATAAACAATAAATATTTTGGTTCATTCATCCCTGTTTCCTCATCTGAGTCTGCTCTTGGGTTCCCCTGTGTTCCTCTGCTTAACAATTGGTTCTCCAACCATTCAAAAACTGGAGGCAAATTCCAAAGGAATATTTTTTTCTAGATGCGCTATATATACACTACCGTTCAAATGTTTGGGGTCACTTAGAAATGTCCTTGTTTTTGAAAGAAAAGCAAAAAAAATGTGGTCAATTTAAAATAACATCAAATTGATTAAAAAAAACAGTGTAGACATTGTTAATGTTGTAAATGACTATTGTAGCTGGAAACGGTTGACTTTTTATCGGAGTATCTACATAGGTGTAGAGGCCCATTATCAGCAACCAACATTCCTGTGTTCCAATGCTACGTTGTGTTAGCTAATCCAAGTTTATCATTTTAAGAGGCTAATTGATCATTAGAAAACCTTTTGCAATTCTGTTAGCACAGCTGAAAACTGTTGTTCTGATTAAAGAAGCAATAAAACTGGTCTTTAGACTAGTTGAGTATCTGGAGCGTCAGCATTTGTGGGTTCGATTACAGGCTCACAATGGCCAGAAACAATGAACTTTATTCTGAAACTCGTCAGTCTATTCTTGTTCTGAGAAACGAAGGCTATTCCATGTGAGAAATTGGCAAGAATCTGAAGATCTCATACAACACAGAACAGTGCAAACTGTCTCTAACCAGAATAGAAAGAGGAGTGGGAGGCCCCAGTGCACAACTGAGCAAGAGGAAAAGTACATTAGAGTGTCTAGTTTGAGAAACAGACGCCTTACAAGTCCTCAACTGGCTGCTTCATTAAAGCAAAACACCAGTCTCAATGTCAACAGTGAAGAGGCGACTCCGGGATGCTGGCCTTGTAGATATTCCATAGAAAATCTGCCGTTTCCAGCTACAATACTCATTTACAACATTATGTCGACACTGTATTTCTGATCAATTTTATGTTATTTTAATGGACAAAAAATGTGCTTTTCTTTCAAAAACAAGGACATTTCTAAGTGACTCCAAACTTTTGAACGGTAGTGTATAGGCTTAGTATCTTCATTTATTTAGATCCAGCACATAAACACCCAACGTTTCGATAGGTATTTTTCAAGGATGTGCTGTGTACTTAGATATCCTGCATGTGCTTTTCCCTGTGGATATATCTTTCCAGAATAGCACAGATTCACATGGGTAGATACTGTATGTTTCAATGATTCCATTGTTATGGTGTCTGCACTGGAAGATACACCTAATTGTGACATCATAACAGTAAACACATTCCATTCCATGAGGGAGGTAGTCTCTCATCCTGTTCTTATTTGCTGTCAGTGTGTTTCTTTGGTTTTGAAATGCTGATGGATAATCATTAAACAATAGAGGGAGAAAGATACAGGCTATATGAGGGCAGGTGTGATCAGATCAAACGTAGCGGCATGGATCTGTTTAAGTGGTCATTATCCCTTCACTAACACATGGATGTGACTGAAGAACAGACAGTAGTGGACCAACAAACATCTGGACCTCTGTTAGACTCGCATACGCCACGCATACTGGCACTATTCCAGGAGGCACCTTGTCCTCAAGACACCTCAGGCATGAGTACCAGTGGGAACAGGTATGCAACAGCGTCCAAATGGTTTGCTTCAGACATCTTCATCATCTTTGTGGTGGTTCTGTTACTCGTCCTCCTGGTGCTGGGAGCAGTGTGCTGCTGGTTCGTCAGACGCAATAGAACCCAGAGGGCTACAGCAATGTAAGAGAGGATCAAGCTCTGGTCACATAGGGTCACAATGACGTGGAGGCATTRTTTCAACATCGACCATATGTGAGCATGCATATAGATTAACAACGCCTGTCTGACGTTTTGCAGGAAATTGACTGAAATAGAGATCATCTCAGCAGGTGATGGACTAGAGAGAGAAACCCAGGCCAAATTCACCCTGAAGATCAGGACTGATCAGAGTCATGCCACTCAGCTGGTGGAGATGCTTGTGGGGCGTGTCCGTCGCTTGGAGGGTGCTGGCCCAAATACCCCACTGCCACCCCCTACTTCAGTCACATTACCCACTGTGGTGTCACCCACTGATAGGATGGCATCCCCTGTACCTGCACCACTTCCTGTACCCACTGAGAATATGCCCGACAACCAAAGTGTGTCCCAGCCCACACTCCAGACAACTGTGCCCATGCCTAAGACAACAAGTCCCCTTCCATACTACCTTAATGCTCCCAACAGACCACTGCCCTCTGAGTTTTGTGTCGCAGATGAGGGGGGGAAGGATGAAAATGAAGATGAATCTGAATATGAATATGAGGATGAGGATGATGCTTCTGAGTACTCCAGCATCACCAATTAACCTGATTCATCTTGAGAGAGCAGTCTCAGACCCAAATAAAACTAAACACCATAATCCATTATAAATTAAAGTAAAATAAAGAACTAAACTTCAAATGAATCTGAGGAATGGGGTGATACGTTGACTCTTTTGGATATTGTAATATTATTAGGAAGATGGATATAGGCTCCTTGTAGCTTAGCTAATTGAAGTTAAAGTTTCAATAGAATGCAAGCCATAGCCTACCATACCTCAAGCACCTTGAAGAAAAAATGTAATATATATACAGTATACTGTAGAGGGCACAATCGTTTCCTATTAGATTGGCTGTGGGACAGGTGCTTCCTGATCACCAGAGAAGTCTGAGAGCCCCACAGCTCCGTTCAACTGTCCTCCCTGTCATGCAGTCAGTGTCCCCTGTCACCAAAGCCACATTCATAGCTCTGTTTCTCTTTACCATCCTGCTCCTCCTATACGTCATGCTCTGGTATATATGCCGAGACGTCAACAATGACTATTGTCACTTATGGAAATGACTGAATTCCCAAGGTAAGAGAAGGGCATTGACCGAACTGCTATCATTCAAGCGGCGCTTGTTTATTACGTATCACAGAAATGGCATCGTTTGACAGTTTCATATAGTTCAATATTTTTATTAAATAATCTCTCTTTTGTTTAGTCATTTTGAAGGTGAACCATTCAGAAGGTCAAAAGAGGACAGCAATAAAAGGCTGTATGGGTTTATCCATAAAGATGTACATTCCTGTATCAAAATATTGCCTCTTTGTTATATTTCATCCCACTCTGTAAAATGTAGATAAGAAACATATAAAATTGGTTACTTGAGGAACCCCTTTGAAAAGGGTCTTCGAAGAACCCCTGTGTAAAGGTTTAAACCGGAACCTTTTTGTGATGGGAGGGTTACATTTTTAACCTTTTTAATAATATATTGTAGAGCTGGCAGCCTATCAGATTGGAGGTGTGGCTTATTGGAGCCCTGGCATTCAAATTGTTATTTTTGGTTATCCATTGGTGTAAATGTCCTGTTCATTATGTTAAGTTTGTACAGACACTATTTAATAATAAGGACCTTTAAAGAGCGCAGACAGCCTCTTGTCATTCAAGTTTGTACACTGAAATGAACATTTCCCTTGAATACCTATGCATATGACATATTCAAATATAATATAAATAATATTAACATTGCTGATTACATACAGAGGTTATTCGGATTTTCATAGGCTCTTGAGGAACTCATACACCTCTGTTAGCCTCATTGAAGCTACACAACTCTCAATGTTCAACCTTAACATGTGATGACATTTACTCTAACGAGTGGCCCAGAAAAGATCTATCTCAAAGCCACGCCACTACTAAGCCACGCCTCCACTCCAGGGTTTCTCCAGGAACCCGTTGTTACATCGAACCATTAAAGGTTCCTCCAAGAACCCCTCAACTAACCGAATGTGCAAATATGAACCATTGATTAGCAATGTTTCCTTCAGGAACTCCAGGGGTTCCTTGAGTCACCACTAATTCTAAGAGTGTAGTCATCATGTTCTGTCCCCCTACAGATGCAGATCCGTGGCATAAAAGAGCCTTGTTCAACCATTACCAGTTACGGCTCTGTGCCGAGGATTCGACAGACTTTACCGGTCAAACTGCAACGTGCTCAGACAGTGTGGTAAAATATGCTTGGAGGTCACATATAAGAGGAAGAGGAAGATGGCAGACAGCTGATTCACTGCCAAGTGTAAACAACCAGGGAAGAGGATGATGCCATAATCTGTCCACCAGCAGGAGGGCTCAGATTGGCTTTAAATTATAACCTGAATATACTGTTATCAATACTCTGCTGTTTACTACATGTGTGACATTTACTTTGTGACGGTGATATTGGGATTAGGAAATTGTAAAATGTTGAGTTTAATGTTATTGTAGGTGTCTAATAAATGTTTTACTTGGCAGGTTATGCAGTCATTTATGATACTATGGATCCTATACCTCCTTTACATAGCTTGAGTTTACATAAACTACGAATGATGATGGCTCTTTACTTGAAGCACCGTATAGTGTTATATTGCCTTACTGTACAAACATTCAAACGACACACTCCTCTTTCTTGAGTATTGAAACTGGACATGTGGTCAGGGTGTTACATATTTATCAGGACTTATTAATATGCGTATACAGTATATAATATATATCCCAGAGCAGATGTCAGTATGTATTAAATATTTTACTGATGACTCTGCACAGATGAGTCATTTAAACTGCAGCTTTAACCTCTTGTTGAACACCTATTGGTCTGTACTGTTCTTGAATCCTGTAGAGAGAAACCCACAGAGACAGTGGGGTTTTGAGAGTCTACACACACACACACACACACAACCACACACACACACACACACACACACACACACACACACACACACACACACACACACACAGAGAGTAGTCTCCTGGCTAGGTAAATAAATAGCTCAGTATTGCAGCTCTCCATGGCTTTATGTTCCTAATGGGGTTTCTTCAGAGTAAAAATGGACCTATTAAAATGTACTCTGAAAATATACTTCTCTCTGGGGCAGGTGGCCAGCCTATGCCTGCTGCACAGAGGCACTAATAGACCTACCATGACACAGTTTCTGTCCGACCAGACTCCAGGTGATACATTTTACAGACTCAAGTTAACATTCAGTCCAGATTCAATCAACATCTGTAATAAAGATGATATATAATCCTTGATTAATTTGTGATAGTTTTATGATGTAATGTTTTATTGGGATCCCCATTAGCTGTTGCAAAAGCAGCAGCTACTCTTTCTGGGGTCCACACAAAACATAAAACCTTACATTATACAGAGCAATAATAGACAAGAACAGCAGAACTACATAAATTTAAAACAAATATAGACATAAAAGGTCCTGTACTGACAAAACACTGAAGACACTGAAGACTATAGGCCTACATTCTGTCACATTTAGCAATTTCATGCTTGCATACATAATTAGTTGACATATACATAKAAGTTATTTAGGTCAGATAGGGGAGGTGTTGGTTTATTCGTTTTTTAAAGCTAATGTTGCTGTTTGCTTGGATAATTTGAGATGGAAGGGAGTTCCCTGTAACCATGGCTCTATTATATACTGTGCATTGCCTTAAATGTGTTTGGGTCACCCCTACAAAGGGGTGAGCATGTGACATACAACACCACTAGATGGCGATATAGTGTTATCACTTTGATATGCACACAAAAATGTTTTCAACAATATCCTGTCCACTACTAAAAGTGAATTACTTGATGTTGGAACTGAACATTTAAATCAGCAAAAAATACTGCACACTACAATATACACTTCCAAGTATCCATTATAGTGACGTTTAACCCATTGAGACCTGATGAAGGGTCAAAACCTTCTAGACACACCTGGGAGCATTTATTCTAGTGTGCAGAGGTGTCTTTTTGCTGAGGAAAATTTGTGCACAGCACTATTTGATTATAGCACCTGCTCAAAACCTTTGGCAACTATTTTTCATACTGATAACAGCTTAAACTGTTTGTGCAGAGCACAAAAAAAATGGTTACAACCCATTTTGGGGGTTATATAGCACCCTTTTTTATGGTTTCTCAATCTGAAAGGTTATTTTTAGATCCTTTGAAGAACCATAGTTTCTTATTCTGGTTAGCCATATGACATTGTAAAAATCCCATAGGTGTTACTATTGTCTTAATAGACATGTTGAATCAGGTGTGCTAGCTCTGGAACAGCTGGGGGTCCTTGAGGAGAGAATTGAGAACCACTGATTTAGTCCACTGTTCTCAATTGACACAAGGCTGTAAATGAGTCTTTCACAAGACACAGTTACTGGCTATAGTTATATTTAACATGTAAAGGCATAACACAACAGATGACATAAACTGGAATGACACTCTCACTCAAGGTTGAGCAAAAAGAGCGGTGCGCAAACCACGCCCCAAAATATTTGAATGAGCCGCCGCCCCTGCATTTTGTTTATCACTTAAAAAGCAAAGAACCATTGAAGGGCTCAAAGGGTTTTTGAGTCATGATGGTTCCACATAGAACCATCACCCTTCCCTAAGAACCCTCTTTTCTAATTGTGTATCTGTCCAGGACACATGATAAAGACTGGAGGACAGGAACACATGCTGGTCTACTCTCACCAGGTTACATGAGTAAAAGTGAAACTCTAATATCACCCTGTTCTATGACCTCTCAGCCCAGTGAGGACCCAGTGAGGAGACAGAGGAGTTGTACAGGCAGACAATACTGCCGTTCTGTTGTCACTCATGGAACACTTCTCTACTAATTAATCACAAACCGCCAGAGACAGAGGACAGCTACTGCTGATGAAGCATCTGGGCGCGTGCACAGGCACGCACACACACACGCACGCACGCACGCACGCACGCACGCACGCACGCACGCACGCACGCACGCACGCACGCACGCACGCACGCACGCACGCACGGCAGCAACCCGAACGCCACGCACGCCACGCACGCACGCACGCACGCACGCACGCACGCACGCACGCACGCACGCACGACGCACGCACGCACGCACGCACGCACGCACGCACGCACGCACGCACGCACGCACACACACACACACACACACACACACACACACACACACACACACACACACACACACACACACACACACACACACACACACACTCTCAGTTTGAGAGCTCAGGGACAAAGGCATTGATGTGACAAGTCTGCAGAGGAAAACAGAGCTCGCGCGCTCAGGATGTGTCAGAACATGTCAGACTGGCTCACACACTCAGACATACACGTGGACACACATACCAATGTCTGATCTTGATCACATGTTTTCATTGGCCAAACGAGTACGAATAGATATGCAGATGGTATGATAGTATTATGTAGCTATTGTAAACTGGTAGCTGCTGTTTCCTCTGCGACATCAGAGGAAGCTAATGATTGAGACAAACAATCAGTTTGGGAGCTAAAGCCCTGACTCACACAGCTTAGTTCACAAAGCATTCAGCGTTGATGAATAACGTGTGCCTAATTCTGAGACTTAATGACTGAAACATTTTGTTCAGTCAGAAGACAATACACTGGAAAATGCCCGGTCTCCAGGGGGCGTGAGCACTAGTAGCGGTGCATGGGTAAAGTCACTGGGGAAGCCAAGCCTGTTAATGAATATGCCTTGCGACCGTGATATACAGTGGGGAGAACAACTATTTGATACACTGCGATTTTGCAGGTTTTCCTACTTACAAAGCATGTAGAGGTCTGTAATTTTATCATAGGTACACTTCAACTATGAGAGACGGAATCTAAAACAAAAATCCAGAAAATCACATTGTATGATTTTTAAGTAATTAATTTGCATTTTATTGCATGACATAAGTATTTGATACATCAGAAAAGCAGAACTTAATATTTGGTACAGAAACCTTTGTTTGCAATTACAGAGATCATACGTTTCCTGTAGTTCTTGACTAGGTTTGCGCACACTGCAGCAGGGATTTGGCCCACTCCTCCCTACAGATCTTCTCCAGATCCTTCAGGTTTCGGGGCTGTCGCTGGGCAATACGGACTTTCGGCCCCTCCAATGATTTTCTATTGGGTTCAGGTCTGGAGACTGCTAGGCCACTCCAGGACCTTGAGATGCTTCTTACGGAGCCACTCCTTAGTTGCCCTGGCTTGTGTGTTTCGGGTCGTGTCATGCTGGAAGACCCAGCCACGACCCATCTTCAATGCTCTTACTGAGGGAAGGAGGTTGTTGGTCAAGATCTCGCGATACTGGCCCCATCCATCCTCCCTTCAATACGGTGCAGTCGTCCTGTCCCCTTTGCAGAAAAGCATCCCCAAAGAATGATGTTTCCACCTCCATGCTTCACGGTTGGATGGTGTTCTTGGGGTTGTACTCATCCTTCTATTCCTCCAAACACGGCGAGTGGAGTTTAGAGCAAAAAGCTCTATTTTTGTCTCATCAGACCACATGACCTTCTCCCATTCCTCCTCTGGATCATCCAGATGGTCATTGGCAAACTTCAGACGGGCCTGGACATGCGCTGGCTTGAGCAGGGACCTTGCGTGCGCTGCAGGATTTTAATCCATGACGGCGTAGTGTGTTACTAATGGTTTTCTTTGAGACTGTGGTCCCAGCTCTCTTCAGGTCATTGACCAGTCCTGCCGTGTAGTTCTGGGCTGATCCCTCACCTTTCTCATGATCATTGATGCCCCACGAGGTGAAATCTTGCATGGAGCCCCAGACCGAGGGTGATTGACCGTCATCTTGAACTTCTTCCATTTCTAATAATTGCGCCAACAGTTGTTTCCTTCTCACCAAGCTGCTTGCCTATTGTCCTGTAGCCCATCCCAGCCTTGTGCAGGTCTACAATTTTATCCCTGATGTCCTTACACAGCCTCTGGTCTTGGCCATTGTGGAGAGGTTGGAATCTGTTTGATTGAGTGTGTGGACAGGTGTCTTTTATACAGGTAACGAGTTCAAACAGGTGGCAGTTAATACAGGTAATGAGTGGAGAACAGGAGGGCTTCTTAAAGAAAAACTAACAGGTCTGTGAGAGCGCGAATTCTTACTGGTTGGTAGGTGATCAAATACTTATGTCATGCAATAAAATGCAAATTAATTATTTAAAAATCATACAATTGATTTTCTGGATTTTTGTTTAGATTCCGTCTCTCACAGTTGAAGTGTACTATGATAAAAATTACAGACCTCTACATGCTTTGTAAGTAGGAAAACTGCAAAATCGGCAGTGTATCAAATACTTGTTCTCCCCACTGTATATAGGCCTAAAGGCAGAGACAATAAGATGATGACACAGTGGCAGAATAAATTCAACCACACCTTTGTTTTATCACAAAACCGGATAGCAACCTCTGTCCAGTGAAGTCCACAAAGCTATTTGCATGTACAGTAACAGACAGTTACATGAACTACAGATGGTCAAGCAAGTTAATGTTTCTGGATTTTTTGGTCACTAAACAACTATTGATATAGAACCACAGAGAGTTACTACAAGTCACAAAGAAAATAGGCGCTGCCTCCACTATTCCAGCACCATTTCAACTTCAACATCATCTAATCACCTCTACTTAGTCTAATGCAGTGACAACTAAAAGATACCAAACACAATTTAGTCCAATCAACGTAAGCTAAATATGATGTGGCTGTCCATGGTTTGTGATTTCTTTGTGTGTGTGTGTGTGTGTGTGTGTGTGTGTGTGTTGTGTGTTGTGTGTGTGTGTGTGTGTGTGTGTGTGTGTGTGTGTGTATGAAGTCCCCACAAGAATAGTAAATGAACAACAATTTGACCAACTGGGACATTTTCTTTGCCCCATGAGGTCAAATGCTATTTCTAGGGGGTTTAGGGTTATGATTAGAACGAGTGTTAGGGTTAGAATTACGTTAAGGGTTAGGGTTAGTTTTAGGGTTAGGTTTTAGGGTTAGGAGCTAGGGTTAGGTTTAGTGTTAGTGTTGTTAGGATTTTGGGGTTAAGGTTAAGGTAAGGGTAAGAGTATGGGTTACGTTTAGGTTTAGGGGTTAGGGAAAAAATGATTTTGAACGGGACTGAATTGTGTGTGTGTGTGTGTGTGTGTGTGTGTGTGTGTGTGGTGTGTGGTGTGTGTGTGTGTGTGTGTTGTGTGTGTTGTGTGTGTGTGTGCGTGCTGCGTTGCGTGCCGTGCGTGCGTGTGCGCATGTGCGCGTGTGTATCTTTGTTGGCAGTTGCAACTCCAGGGTTGTGGGTTCGATTCCTACAGGGGACCAGTATGAACAAATTTGAAGATGTATGCACTCACTTCTGTAAGTCGCTATGGATAAGAGCGTCTGCTAAATTACTAAAATGTAAAAGTAGAAAAACATGTTGACTCACCTTAAAAAGGGGTTGGGTTAAATGCAGAAGACGAGATGCAACAATTCAAGTTTTTTGTCAATGATGTATGCTCTCAATGGGATTTGATAGGAGTGATGGCAAGGGAGGCCAGATGCTCGCTGGCTTCCCTTGCCTTCAATGCTACAGGTCAAGGGTAAGAGTATGGTCAGGTCAGGTCATACACAACAATGTCATACTCATTTTGACCAGACAGCATCAAATAGATGGCCTACACGTAGAGAGACAGAGGGGCGCTGTTTCGCTCTGATGCATGATGGCATGATGAGTAGAGACCAGATGTTTGGCAGGGGGGGGTCATTCTTCTATTTATTATTTCATTTAGGATGGGGCTGTGTTGGAGGGCAGGATCAGGGGGGAGGGTCTTGCTGTACACTGACACAGCCACATAATACCTGTCAGGCTCTGACAGAGGCTTTGGGCTGGGACAGCTAGGGAGCTCTCTGGTCCACTCAGGCCACTGGTGGGTCTAGGCAGCGTACTCATCTTACTTAGGTGTCCCACCTCCATGGCTGCTCACACTTTTAGAGGTCTCATTGGGGAGTTATATGTAAAGCTTGCATGGGGGGAGTTGGTTGGTTGTATGTATCACTCACGTTATATATTAACTGAGACTCACATCTATCTCTAGATTTGAATTATTTTAAAAAGTCAACCAGTTGCACGTCTAGGAACACTGTGTCCCCCCCTCAGTTCAGCAGAGTGAGAATGATGACTTAGGTACACATTATGCATGTTTTTGTTTTTATTGAACTGTTTATAAACGATAAACCATCATACTAGTCATTTATACTGCAAAATCTTATGTTTATGCATTGTTTAAGGTAAGCAAATTGGCTTGTTCCAGTAGTGATGTGTAAAGTTGTAGTGACATGTTTTGGGGATTAAGAGATATCTATTATTTTGAATATTGGAAAGTAAACACAAGTGTCTAATATATTGCATAGAGCAGTGGTTCCCAAACTTTTCATAGTCCCGTACCCCTTCAAACATTCAATCTCCAGCTGCGTTTCCCCTCTAGCACCAGAGTCACGACTTCCGCCGAAGTCGGCTCCTCTCCTTGTTCGGGCGGCGTTCGGCGATTGACGTCACCGGCTTTCTAGCCACGGCCGCTCCATTTTTCATCTTTCCATTTGTTTTGTCTTGTTCCATACACACCTGGTTTTCATTCCCTAATCATACTGAATGTATTTAGTCCTCTGTTCCCCTACTTGTCTTTGTGTTTAATTATTTATTGTTAGTTGGTGTTTTGTCTGGCGCTATACTTTATTATTGTTTCCGTGTTATTTTGGCACGTTGATTTTTCATGTATGTCATTTGTGGAACGGATTTAAAGTGCGCCTATTTATTTCACTCTGCTCTCCTGCACCTGACTTCGCCTCCCTTATACACACCTAACAGAATTACACACCCACCATGGAGTCAGTAGGAGCAGGTACCCCGGTTAGAGGAGTCGAGGAGCGCGTCCAGGAACATTCGGCAATGTTAAATCATCTTGGTGCCATGATGGATAGCGTTGTTCAAACCATGGACCGCTGGGAGAGACAGGAGTTCTCTCCAGTGCCTCGACCAGCACAACCGGGGTTGCCTCCACCCGTCCCGTCCGGAGCCAGTTCCAGTGGGATACGTCTCTCCCTTCCCAGGGAATATGATGGGACGGCAGCACAGTGCCAGGGATTCCTGTTACAACTGGACCTCTACCTGGCCACTGTGTACCCAGCTCCCTCGGGAAGGGAGAGAGTGGCTGCCCTCGTCTCCTGCCTCACAGGAAGAGTGCTGGAGTGGGCAAACGCCGTGTGGAGAGAAGGAGACACGGCGTTGGACCACTTCGAGGAGTTCACCCGTCGCTTCCGGGCCGTCTTCGACCATCTGCCCGAAGGTAGAGCGGCGGGAGAAAGGCTCTTTCATTTAAGGCAGGGGACGAGGAACGCCCAGGAATTCACACTGGAATTCCGGACCTTGGTCGCCGGAGCAGGCTGGAATGACAGGGCCCTCATCGACCACTATCGGTGCAGCCTGCAAGAGGACGTCCGACGTGAGCTGGCCTGCAGGGATGCCACCATCTCCTTTGACCAACTATATCGATGACATTCTGATATACTCCGCTACACGCGCCGAGCATGTGTCCTTGGTGCGCAGGGTACTTGGACGACTGTTGGAGCATGACCTGTACGTCAAGGCTGAGAAATGCCTGTTCTTTTAGCAGGCCGTATCCTTCCTAGGGTATCGCATTTCCACATCAGGGATGGAGATGGAAAGTGACCGCATTGCAGCCGGGTGTAATTGGCCGACTCCCACCACGGTAAAGGAGATGCAGCGATTTTTAGGGTTTGCCAATTACTACTGGAGATCTATCCGGGGTTTTGGCCAGGTTGCTGCTTCCATTACCTCACTGCTGAAGGGGGGTCCTGTAAGGTTGCAGTGGTCGGCTGAGGCGGACAGGGCTTTTGGGCAGCTAAGAGCTCTGTTTACTTCGGCTCCCGTGCTGGCCCATCGGAATCCCTCTTTGGCATTCATAGTGGAGGTGGACGCGTCCGAGGCTGGGATAGGAGCCGTGCTCTCACAGCGCTCGAGTACGCCACCGAAACTCCGCCCCTGTGCTTTCTTCTCGAAGAAGCTCAGCCCGGCGGAGCGTAACTATGATGTGGGGGACCGGGAGTTGTTGGCTGTGGTTAAAGCGTTGAAGGCATGGAGACATTGGCTTGAGGGGGCTAAACACCCTTTCCTCATCTGGACTGACCCCCGCAACCTGGAGTACATCCGGGCAGCGAGGAGACTGAATCCTCATCAGGCAAGGTGGGCCATGTTCTTTACCCGTTTTGTGTTTACCCTATCCTACAGACCAGGTTCCCAGAATAAGAAGGCAGACGCACTGTCCCGACTGTATGACACAGAGGAGCGGCCCATGGATCAGACTCCCATACTCCTGGCCTCCTGCCTTGTAGCGCCGGTCATGTGGGAGCTGGATGCGGACATTGAGCAGGCGTTGCGTACACAGCCCGCTCCCCTCCAGTGTCCCATTGGGCGTATGTACGTTCCGTCTGCTGTCTGTGACCAGTTGATCTATTGGGCCCACATGTCTCCCTCCTCTGGTCATCCGGGGATCGGTCGGACGGTGCTCTGTCTGACTGGGAAGTACTGGTGGCCCACCTTGGCAAAGGACGTGAGGGTTTATGATTCCTCCTGCTCGGTGTGTGTCCAGTGTAAGAGACACCTGCCCAGAGGTAAGCTACATCCCTTACCCGTTCCACAACGACATTGGTCACATCTGTCAGTGGATTTCCTAACAGATCTTCCTCCCTCACAGGGAAACACTACGATCCTGGTTGTTGTGGAAGTCCTGTCGTCTCCTCCTTCTGCCCGGTCTTCCTACGGCCCTACAGACTGCGGAAGCCCTGTTTACTACGCCTTCCGGCACTACGAGCTGTGCCTTCCATTTAAAAAATCCTCATTTACCTAAAATGTATAATTGGTGTTACCAACATTATTGTTAGTACTACTACTGGTGGTACAATGTTATCATAATGTTACAAATGATTTAAAGTAATTAAACGACCTTATTAGTTGATTTAGAATGGGAAGATGTACTCAAATCCATTTAAATAAAATACAAACCGAGAAAAATTCTGTACATTTTTTCCAAAATGCATGCCCAAATGCCACTGCAATTCAAGAATGACACAACAACTTATTTTATCAGGCCAATGAGGCCGTGCCTTTTCCCAGCAGTATCGCAGTGTTATATTTGTCCACTAGAAGTCGAGAAGGAGATGTGTTTATAGTGCAGGTGTGGTCAGACTGTGAAACGGGATCATTGCTCCAATGACCTCAATGCTGTGGGATGCTCTACCTACCATAATGAGAGATTGTAAAGTAAACAAACAATTGTGGCAGTAACATGTCATTTAGCTCCATACAGTTTATGGTTTGTTGTTTATGGTTTTGAATTGACAGTGTTTGTGCAAACTTTTATTGTCTATTCATAAGTGGGTGTATGCGTGGTCAAATAAATGCAGGCTGAAGACAAGGCCATGCCTTTGCTACCAAACCCAATATGTAATGAGCTACAGATAACTTAGACTCCTCAGTTACAACCGAGGACACACCTTAGTGTAACACAGCTGCATACCTGTCATTCTATAGAAGCCCCCCCATGTAGAGTATATGTACCCAATACACCACACCACGTGACCATGACCCCCTAACCAACAAGCTTCAGCCCATGAATTCTTCAAAAGTAATAAAAAAATAATAAAAAAAGATCAACTTTGGCCCTAGAACAGCCACTTCAGTAACTATCAGAGAGGCTAAGGATCCATTTGACCTAACACCTTCCAGACTCCTATAAGAAGCCGTGGAAGACGTATTCTACAAGAGCATCCTCACACAGGAAAATGGGCCCTTTTATCACTGATGCAGTAAAAATAGTTAGATGGTGTTGAGGATGGATGACCCGATTCAAGGCAGGGAGTCCCAGCTGCTGCAATGTGTGCTCTGCTTGCCAGGGAGAGGAGAGGAGTGAGCACATGACACAGGAAGGAGGCACCAGGTGGGCTGACTCTCCACCTGACACCTGAGAGTTAGTGGTTCAGGAGGAACAGCTGAGTACTGGGGGGCACCTCCTCTGGTTCCTACTCTACTGAACACACAGTCAGTCACACAGCAACTGCTAGGACCCCAGACACAACAAGACCTCCCTCGCCGAGAAAGCCAACATTTTTCTTAAAATAAGATATAAAAATATCAAGGCAAATTTGATCACAGTCCTCAGTATCCCAGGGAATTGAATCCAGATGAGATGGGCTGAACTGAAACAGAATCCCAGGCAGTGCATTCCATTTCCCTCTCTGCCTTAAAAACACATCCTGCAGGGAAAACAGTCTGGAGTCACAGAGGGGGAACAGCAACCCTGATGGTTTGTTTTGAGGAACTAATAAACAGGTCATTTAAAACAGCCCCTGAACGGATAGCTTGATTTCACGTAATCAAGCTCTCCCTTCAGGGGGCTGTTTTAAATGACTTGTTTATTTAACCCTGAGCTTCTGGGGAATATACAGGAGGAAATGGGATTATATGGAACAGTAGTTACAAGTGTTTAAAGGAATGCAGGGAGGAAAAGGGAAGAGGGTTGGACTGAATCTAGTAGAATGACTTTCACTTGAATGTTTTGTTATACCCAAATCTGCCCACATTCTGTCAAATGAGAATTTCACAAATGAGACGTGCTTGATATTTACATATTCATTAGGTCCCGAACATTCAAAATAGGCAATAATGATACTGCACCACTCTAAAAGTACTCTAATAGCACAATAGGCATGTAATAAATGGTGGTGTCCTGAACTATTTTGCCGCTGTTGTTTGGCCCCACTTTCATCTAGTGGACAGGAACCACTATTAGTGTCTGTGTGAAGCCCTGAGAGACCATCAATATCCTGCCAGCCAATAGCTCCGAACCTCATTACGCTCCAGCCCAGGAGTCTCGTTCCCACGTCCCATTTAGCCGCAAGCAGTCACACTGGTAATGACAACGATACTTGCCCTGCTGCGGCTGTTTCTTTCTGGCCTGTGAGGTCCTTGTGTCCTGGGTCATGATAGAATGGTGCAGACATGTAAGAGTTTGCAAGTGGCTCCCTGCCATGCCGCTTCCTCCAAAGTGAGGTACCGATCATTTACCTTTCTCCTCAGTGGTACATTCCTGCCATAGTTTTCACGGGGTATTTCTGGGCCAGAGTTATGACTGGAACTATACTGTTCAAAGACTATGTTATGCATGTTCACATGACTTTCACTCTTCATAGTTGTGCAAATGTTCAGACCACCAAATCAATTTGCAAAGCATTTGACATAATCTAGAGCAAACGCTTAAGACTGCTGTAATAATTTAAAACAAATGAGAAGCGTTTGGTCATTATTGCATATATATCAGTACTGTTTATTTTACACTACAAATGTCAGGAGGAGTTAGAAAACCAGGCATGTTTTGGGATTCACCCATTTTAAGTTCTCAGTGTTCAGAAACTGCAATTCTGAAACAGCATACATAAAATATCTATCTTCCTGTGGGAGAATAGATAGCAAGATAAATGATACCATCAATACATTAACAATATTAGTTGTCGTCATCACAAAACAATACACAAAAGGAAAAAGAATATGGGTCGTTCCACTAAGAGTGCCTTTTGCATCCATTTGCTATTTTAAATAAACATTATTACATATTAAAAGACTTTTATATTAAATGAATATAGACCACATGGAGAATTCTATAAATCACATTTTTTATATGAATAAAGACTTGCTAAAGAGCCCAAATTGTGTATTTTGACATGTCCCTCCATGCACCCTCTGTGACTTGTAATATTTTAACCCACTTAACCCGAACATTCTGTATGTTTTCACCATCATTGTAAAGCCCTAGTTATGAAGTTGCTTTGACAAAATGATTTCTGAAAATTAGTAGTCATTAGTAATTAATAGTCAAATCATAGTGTAAAAGCAGGTGAGCTGGCTCTACTCCTATTGGACATTTTCTGGTGTCGTCGTGGAAAGTGAGGGGTCGAGCACAACACATCAACCCTGTTACCCATAGATAGATATACTAGAAATGTTTAAACAATTAAACATTCAATTGCCACTCCCTGTTGCAAACAACAGGGAGTGGCAAGTCAAAACAGGATCCATGGCTGATTTAAGATTAAATTGTCAACCCTGTTACTTTATTTGGCACTTAATAGGCACTTTCTATTGTCTTTTTTATTTATTTTGAGATGGGAAAACTTTTATTAAGTTGAACATTTGCTCTTTATGACAGAATGTTAAAATGTGAAATCAAAAGTAATTTTTTTCCAAAAGGCACCGAATTGGTGGGATGGCCCATATACTGTAACAATCCCCTATATAAACACCTCAGCCCAGAGGGTAGGGCTCAGAGAATCTACTTTCTTGTTGCTCTACAAATGGAGATTCATGGGATGTGCTGTAGAAAAGTTCATAGGTCGAGTGGCCCGTCTGTCCAAAACCATTTCTGTGATTTAACATCATGGCTGTCTGTCTGTCTGACCATGGTGAGGGTCTCTGGCACCCCACTGGGGACAGGCAGACATTCTCTCCACACAGCTGCTCCTCCGACTTCATCTCTCCTGCTGATCAGCCAGAGCCAGGAGCCCTCACACGCTGTCTATAAATAACAGAGATGTACTGTATGTAGGTGTCGAAGCTTGTCTATGTGGGCAGAGGAAGGATGTGTTTGTGTGGGTGTGTTGTCGCACAAGAGAGTGAATGTCAATATTTGTTTGTGTGTGTGACAGAAAGAACAAGAGAGAGATATAGAGAGTAGGAGAGAGAGAGAGGATTCAGTACATAGCGTCCTCGTACATGTCCGTCCGGAGGCAGAAGAGGATGCCTCCCCCTAGCATGAAGATGGTGCCTCCCCAGCCCAGTCCGTAGCCCCAGTTGAACTCATGGTAGGTCTGGAGGACAGTTCCATCAATGAACTTGATTGGGTAGAGGACCAGTGCACAGGCCTGAAGGACCACTGAAATAAAGGGGGAAAAAAACAGATAACATATTTACATCTTTCTGTGAGTTAACATTTTAGCAATTAGACAATGTACATATGTCTACTATCTCTGTATACTATGTGAGATGGTAAAAGGGAACATCACCAGATAGCCATCATCACTTCTGCTTGCCTGACAAGGCTCTTTGTTGTATGAATGAATGGCTACCTGTGTGCAGGTAGAGAACCATTGATGCCAAGGCTGTTGATGGGAAACTGGAGCTGTGTGTGAGTCAGAGAGGGGACAAAAGCCAAGGCCAGGAAAAGGGTGGTAGATAGATATCACAACCCAACCGTTACCCAGCGTCCACTACACTCTATAAACCCTGTTCCTCCTCCACGGGTCCTATCACACTGTCTGCTCCTACCCTCAGAGGCCCAACAGCTGCTCATTACTGTAGCCTGCAGCCAACTACCAGGCACAACAGACCCACCTGGCTCATTACTGCAGCCTGCAGCCAACTACCAGGCACAACAGACCCACCTGGCTCATTACTGCAGCCTGCAGCCAACTACCAGGCACAACACACCCACCGGGCTCATTACTGCAGCCAACTACCTGGCACAACACACCCACCGGGCTCATTACTGCAGCCAACTACCAGGCACAACACACGCACCGGGCTCATACTGGCAGCCAACTACCAGGCACAACACACGCACCGGGCTCATTACTGCAGCCAACTACCAGGCACAACACACGCACCGGGCTCATTACTGCAGCCTGCAGCCAACTAATCAAATCAAATCAAATTTTATTGGTCACATACACATATTTAGCAGATGTTATTGCTGGTGTAGCGAAATGCTTGTGTTTCTAGCTCCAACAGTTCAGTAATATCTAACAACAATACACACAAATCAAAATGTAAAATAATGGAATTAAGAAATATATCGGCATGGCATTGACTAAAATACAGTAGAATAGAATACAGTATATACATATGAAATGAGTGAAGCAGTATGTAAACATTATTAAAGTGCCCAGTGATTCCATGTCTATGTATATAGGGCAGCAGCCTTTAAGGTACAGGGTTCAGTAACCGGGTGGTAGCCAGCTAGTGATGGTTATTTAACAGTCTGATGGCCTTGAGATAGAAGCTGTTTTTCAGTATCTCGGTCCCAGCTTTGATGCACCTGTACTGACCTCTCCTTCTGGATGATAGCAGGGTGAACAGGCCGTGGCTCGGGTGGTTGTTGTCCTTGATGATCTTTATGGCCTTCCTGTGACATCAGGTGCTGTAGGTGTCCTAGAGGGCAGGCAGTGTGCCCCAGGTGATGCGTTGGGCGGACTGCACCACCCTCTGGAGAGCCCTGCGGTTGCGGGCGGTGCAGTTACCGTACCAGGTGGTGATACAGCTCGACAGGATGCTCTCAATTGTGCATCTGTAAAAGTTTGTGAGGTTCTTAGGGGCCAAGCCAAATTTCTTCAGCCTCCTGAGGTTGAAGAGGCGCTGTTGCGGTCCCGTTGATGTGGATAAGGGCGTGCTCCCTCTGCTGTTTCCTGAAGTCCATGATCAGCCCCTTTGTTTTGTTGCCGTTGAGGGAGAGGTCATTTTCCTGGCACCACTCCGCCAGCCCCTCATAGCCTACAGAGAGGACGTCTTGCCATGGTTGCTAATCAGGCCTACTATGGTTGTGTTGTCTGCAAACTTGATGATTGAGTTGGAGGGGTGGACCCCAGATGCACAGGGCCAAGAGCTTGATGATGAGCTTGGAGGGTACTATGGTGTTGAAGGCTGAGCTACAGTCAATGATCAGCATTCTTACATAGGTATTCCTCTTGTCCAGATGGGATAGGGCAGTGTCCAGTGCAATGGCGATTGTATTGTATGTGGATCTATTGGGGCGGTAAGCAAATTGAAGTGGGTCTCGGGTGTCAGGTAAGGTAGAGGTGAWATGATCTTTAACTAGCCTGTCAAAGCACTTCATGATGACAGAAGTGAGTGCTACGGGGTGATTGTCATTTAGTTACCTTAGCTTTCTTGGGTACAGGAACAATTGTGGACATCTTGAAGTAAGTGGGGACAGCAGACTGGGATAGGGAGAGATTGAGTATGTCCGTAAACACTCCAGCCAACTGGTCAGCGCATGCTCTGAGGACGCGGCTAGGGATGCCGTCTGGAACGGCAGCCTTGTGAGGGTTAACACGCATAAAATGTCTTACTCACGTCAGCCACGGAGAACAAGAGCCAACATTCCTTGGGAGTGGGCCACGTCGATGGCACTGTGTGATTGCCTTGCGGAGGGAATAACTACACTGTATTCAACCATATTCCCAGTCACCTTGCCATGGTTAAATACGGCGGTTTGCGCTTTCAGTTTAGCGCAAATGCTGTCATCTATCCACGGTGTATGATTTGGGTAGGTTTTAATAATCACAGTGGGAACAACATCCTCTATACACTTCCTGATGAACTCAGTCACCGTGTCCGTGTATATGTCAATGTTATTCTCAGAGGCTACCCAGAACATATCCCAGTCCACGTGATCAAAACAATCTTGAAGCATGGATTCCGATTGGTCAGATGAGTATTGAATAGACCTTAGCACGGGTACTTCCTGTTTGAGTTTCTGCCTATAGGAAGGGAGGAGCAAAATGGAGTTGTGATCTGATTTGCCCGAAGGGAGGTCGGGGGAAGGGCTTGTAGGCATATGTGAAGAGAGAATAGCAGTGGTCGAGTGTTTTCCCAGCGTGAGTACTAAAGCCAATGTGTTGATAGAACTTCGGTAGCGTTTTCTTCAAATTTGCTTTGTTAAAATCCCCAGCTACAATAAAATGCAGCSTCAGAATATGTGGTTTCCAGTTTGCACAAAGTCCAGTGTAGTTCCATGAGGGTCGTCATGGTATCGGCTTGAGGGGGAATATACACAGCTGTGACTATAACCGAAGAGAATTCTCTGGGGAGGTAATACGGTCAGCACTTGATTGTGAGGTTTCTGTACGTTATCACAATCACACCATGAGTGGATAATCATGAAACATATACCACCGCCCTACCAGGCACAACCCACCCACCAGACTCATTACTGCAGCACAACACACTGGCCCATACTTCACCACACAGTAAACAAACATCCTGTATCCAATCTCTAGTTCTCTTGTAACGTTCTAATGCATCCTCCTTCGGTTGACTCTGAGCAGTACTCTACCATATGTTATACTCTATGGTTGTGGCATAACATTCTTGGGCTTTATTGACGAACAGCCGAATTGACGAACAGCCTAAATTGGCCCGTATTCACAAAGCAACTCAGACGAGTGCTGATCTAGAATCAGTTTTGCCTTTCAGGTCAAAATTAATAGGTTTATATGGACGGCAGGCACCTGATCCTAGATCAGAACMCCTACTCTCAGACGCTTTATGAATACAGGCCATTGTATTAAACAATTCTGGTCCAGTATTTTACACGCTGTACTGAAGTATTTAGGTAAAGGCCTACAGATACTGGATCTTAATTTGACCAGTATTGTCGTAGCAAAATAATCCTACGGCATAATAGTCCATAATGTTGCTCGATCGGTGGTTATGCTATTATGTGGAAAAATGAGGCTACATGAAAAGTGCAATACGCTCACCTTTAAAACTATCAGCAAAAAAAAGAAAGATCAAATTACAATGAAAAATATAAATGCCAACATGCAACAATTATGTTACAGCTCATATAACAAAATCAGTCAATTGAAATAAATTCCTTTGGCCCTAATCTATGGATTTCACATGACTGGGACTACAGATATGCATCTGTTGGTCACAGATATCTTTAAAAAAAGGTAGGGGTGTGGATTAGAAAACCAGTCAGTATGTGGTGTGACCACCATTTGCCTCATGCAGCGCGACACATCTCCTTCACATAGAGTTTATCAGGATGTTGATTGTGGCCTGTTGAATGTTGTCCCACTCCTCTTCAATGGCAGTGCGAAGTTGCTGGATATTGGCAGGAACTGGAACACGCTGTTGTACACGTCAACCCAGAGCATCCCAAACATGCTCAATGGGTGACATGTCTGGTGAGTATGCAGGCCAGGGAAGCACTGGGACATTTTTTGTTTCCGGGAATTGTGTACAGATCCTTGTGACATGGGGCCGTGCATTATCATGCGGTGATGGCGGCAGATGAATGGCACGACAATGGGCCTTAGGATCTCGTCCTGGTATATCTGTGCATTCAAATTGCCCTCGATAAAATGCAATTGTGATCATTGTCAGTAGCTTATCCCTACCCATACCATAACCCCACCGCCACCATGGGGCACTCTGTTCACAACACTGACATCAGCAAACTGCTCGCCCACACGACGCCACATCTGACCGGTACAGCTGAAACCAGGATTAATCTGTGAAGATCACACTTCTACAGCGTGTCAGTGGCCATTGAAGGTGAGCATTTGCCCACTGAAGTCAGTTATGCCGCAGAACTGCAGTCAGGTCAAGACCCTGGTGAGGACGACGAGCACACAGGTGGGCTTCCCTGTGACGAATTCTGACAGTTTGTGCAGAAACTCTTTGGTTGTGCAAACCCACTGATTCATCAGCTGTCCGGGATTTCTGGTCTCAGACGATACCGCAGGTGAAGAAGCCAGATGTGGAGGTCCTGGGTTGGCATGGTCAGCGGTTGTGAGGCCGGTTGGACATACTGCCAAATTGGACGTTGGAGGCAGTTTATGGTAGAGAAATTAACATTAAGTTCTCTGGCAGCAGCTCTGGTGGACGTTCCTGCAGTCAGCATGCCAATAACACACTCCCTCAACCTGAGACATCTTGTGGCATTGTGTTTTATGACCATGCTGTTTAATTAGCTTCTTGATATACCACACCTGTCAGGTGGATGGATTATCTTGGCAAAGTAGAAATGCTCACTAACAGGGATGTAAAGAAATTTGTGAACAACATTTTAGAGAAATAAGCTCTTTGTGCCTATGGAAAAATGTTGTGATCTTTTATTTCAGCTGATGAAACATGGGACCAACACGAATATATTTTTGTTCAGTGTAAGATCTGACACGTGTACTATAACTAGCTCTATGTAGGCATAATACTGTCATATGATCCTCAACTCCAGAGAAAAGTAAAATGTTCCACCAGTGTTTAAAGTTGTGTTCCACTGGACTGTATTGAGTCTGTAGTGGCAGAGTAAACAACACTGTTAAAGCTCCCAATTCACCGCTTCATTGACAACGTTTGACCTGACAAAGCTCCCAATTCACCGCTTCATTGACAACGTTTGACCTGACAAAGCTCCCAATTCACCGCTTCATTGACAACGTTTGACCTGACAAAGATCCCAATTCACCGCTTCATTGACAACGTTTGACCTGACAAAGNCCAATTCACCGCTTCATTGACAACGTTTGACCTGACAAAGATCCCAATTCACCGCTTCATTGACAACGTTTGACCTGACAAAGATCCCAATTCACTGCTTCATTGACAACGTTTGACCTGACAAAGATCCGTTTGGGATGGAAACGTTGTCAACACAGAGGTGAATTGGGAGCTTTAACAGTGTGCAGGCCTTCTTGTTCTTTACTAGTATTCTTTATTAGCCTATGTTTTTAAGGATGTGCAAATGCCCACAAACTTATCTATAGACTGTAGTGGCAGAGGTCATAATAGAAAACCTGACGCGTCACACTGAAATATCCCTATAGCGACACAACTTTCATTATGGACATCATGTGTTAACATTGTTCGGTGCAACTTGCGGAGCAGGAAAGGTTTAACACAGTAGTTGCCACACAGTTGTCAGATTGTTATAAGGCTCAGTGAGTGTCTGTTCTGTACATCCTGTGGAATAGTCACCAGTGTTAGCCGAACTGAACTTTGATCTAATACCGCTACACCTGTTTAAGTTATGATTCACTTTGGCTCCCTTTGGTCACATTGTGTAAACTCATCCCTCACATCACATTCCTCACATTCTGAGTCAACTCATTCTTAATAAATCATTTTAAGAGCAGGAAGCTGTGTGTGTGTGTGTGTGTGTGTGTGTGTGTGTGTGTGCGTGTACATGTCTGCTTACACGTGTGTGTGCGCGATCACGCATGTGTGTTCTTCCTACTTTTAGAGTCAAACAGTAGGGCGTCTAGTTAAAAGAGAGAAATACCACACTGTGGGCCCTCTAGACATGTTAACTACTGTTCCTTGTGAGTGTGTATACGTGTGAGTGAGTGTGTATACGTGTGAGTGTGCGTGAATACGTGTGAGTGTGTGTATATGTGTGAGTGAGTGTGAATACGTGTGAGTGAGTGTGAATACGTGTGTGTGTGTGTGTGTATACGTGTGTGTGTGTGTATACGTGTGTGTGTGTGTATACACGTGTGAGTACTGGACTCAGAGCGAGGACATTGTGTAATTTACTGAGACCACCTATTTCCTTCCTGCTGTACAAGGCGGCTGGGCCTGGAGGAGAGGAGGAGATGGAGAGGGGGGTAGGCTGAGACATAAGCCAAGGAACATGACTCTGTTGAGGGAGGCCAGACTGAAGCGGCTGGGCTGGGGCTGTAACTCTGGCCAGCAGTTAGGCACAACTCTATTGACTCCAAGCTTTTCTCTGACTAGGGGAAAGGTTGGGAAATGTACCACTCTCCCCTTCCCTCGCTTCCATCTCTCCCCCTCCCTCCCGTGACTGAGAGCTCACTCCCATCAGAGAGTGCTCTCTCCCTTTACCCCCCCTCTCCCGTGACTGCTGGCTTTCACCCTCTCCCCCCCTCTCCTGTGATGGAGGGCTCTCTCCCTCTCCCCCCTCTCTCCCGTGACGGAGGTCTCTCTCCCTCCCCCTCTCTCTCCCGTGACGGAGGGCTCTCTCCCCCCTCTCTCTCGCGACGGAGGGCTCTCTCCCTCTCCCCTGTGACGAGGGCCTCTCTCCCTCTCCCCTGTGACGGAGGGCTCTCTTCCCCTCCTTCTCCCCCCTCCCTCCACCTCCCTCCTGTGACTGGGGGCTTTCCTGCCATAAGGAGACCTTTATCCTCACCAGGCCTGAAAGCACTGCCTCTTACACATTTCTCAGCAAATGACAAACAGCAAAAGCCTCAGACATCATATCTACCCCACTACATACTGTTCCTACAGTACTGCAGGCTTTCATGCTGTTTACGTTTTTCCAAGAGCGTGCTTAAGTAACCTTGTGATGGAACCAATGGTTGGCTGTATCCATCCTTACACCTGTCCCCCAAAGGACTTGCAGAACACTTCCCAAACAGAACACTTAGAAAAGATATGTGTTGAGGCCTAAGAAGAGAAAGTACAGGGAGTAGGAGTAAGGGTATGTTAGCATTCGACACAAATGGCATAGCAGGATGCATGTCTGTTATATAAACACGTTTTATATTGGGGAAAGTTGTAATGAGCACCACCCAAGTAAGGCTGTGGTCTCTGCTTCATCATTGTTTTCAAACCACAAGATGTACTGACTGCACACCGCTCTATTCCTGACATCACATACAACACACAGACACGCACGAACACACCTTTTGTTTTTCATTATTAGAAACAACAAAAACAATGTGTGTTTTAATATTGCTTTCTTATATTTATTTTTTAATATTTTTTTTTAAATTTTCTAAATTTAAATTTTATTTTTTTAAATAATTTTTATCCCATTTTCTCCCCAATTTCCGTGGTATCCAATCGCTAGTAATTACTATCTTGTCTCATCGCTACAACTCCCGTACGGGCTCGGGAGAGACGAAGGTCGAAAGCCATGCGTCCTCCGAAGCACAACCCAACCAAGCCGCACTGCTTCTTTAACACAGCGCGCCTCCAACCCGGAAGCCAGCCGCACCAATGTGTCGGAGGAAACACCGTGTACCTGGCCCCCTTGGTTAGCGCGCACTGCACCCGGCCCGCCACAGGAGTCGCTGGAGCGCGATGAGACAAGGATATCCCTACCCGCCAAACCCTCCCTAACCCAGACGACGCTATGCCAATTGTGCGTCGCCCCACGGACCTCCCGGTCGCGGCCGGCTGCGACAGAGCCTGGGCACGAACCCAGAGACTCTGGTGGCGCAGCTAGCACTGTGATGCAGTGCCCTAGACCACTGCGCCACCCGGGAGGCCCCGCTTTCTTATATTTTAACCTTTATTTAACTTGGCAAGTCAGCTAAGAACAAATTCTTACTTTACAATGAAGGCCTACCCCCGGCCAAACCCTAACACGGACGATGCTAGGCCAATTGTGCGCCGCCCTATGGGACTCGCATTCACGGCCGGTTGTGATACAGCCTGGAATTGAACCAGGGTCTGTAGTGACGCCTCTAGACCACTGCGCCACTCAGGAGCCCTAGTCTACTATGCTTGTCCCCTCTGTGAATGTTTTATATGGTGATGTATTGGTTGTAATATGCAGCTGTTAATTTGCAACAGTACAGTTCACACAAGAAAAATACAAAGTATTGTGAAATTTGTTTTTTGAACTATGACTATGAGTTGAGTGCTCCTCTGCACTGTCATTCCAGGACTATTTATTGTGTTTCACTGAGCCTGAAAAGGAAAAGAGCAGGCAGAGAGAAGAGAGAGAGAGAGAGAAAAAGAGAGAGAGAGAGAGAAAAAAAGAGAGAGAAAGAGAGAGAAAGAGAAAGAAAGAGAAAGAAAGAGAGAGAAAGAGAAAGAAAAAGAGAGAAAGAAAAAGAGAGAGAGAAAGAAAGAGAGAGAAAAAGAGAGAGAAAAAGAGAGAGAAAAAGAGAGAGAAAAAGAGAGAGAAAAAGAGAGAAAAAGAGAGAGAAAAAGAGAGAGAAAAAGAGAGAGAGCGAGCTATGGGGAGGGAATACATTCCTCTCTTCATTGGTAACTGTGCAAATTCTGTGGCTGCTTTTTCTTGGCACACAGCAGTCTGCTTTCTGGGTCTCACAACAGCTCCCTCACCACAGAAAGAGTTAGCTCAAACCCAACTCCCCTCTTACCCCCCCCTCTCCTTCTCCACACTTTAGTATTTTATTAGGATTCACATTAGCTGTTGCCAAGGCAGCAGCTACTCTTCCTGTCCTGAGGTCCAAACAGAGATAAAACATGACATCAAACAAAACACTGTGCATTATATTAATGTAGATTTCTCCATTACAGTATTACAATACTACATTACTAAGAATAGTGTGTGGGTGTGTGTAGAGTGCATGTTTTAGAGAGTGTGTGTGTGTGTGTGTGTGTGTGTGTGAGTCCCCGTTGTGACGTGAAGTGTTGTTTTATCGCTTTTTAAAAAAATCAGATTTTACTCCTAGCTTGAGTTACCTGAGGTGGAAGAGAGTTCCATCCTAGTGCTATATAGTACTGTGCTTTTACTAGCCACTGTTCTGGACTTG
The DNA here is from genome assembly GCF_002910315.2 of Salvelinus sp. IW2-2015. Taxonomy (NCBI): domain Eukaryota; kingdom Metazoa; phylum Chordata; class Actinopteri; order Salmoniformes; family Salmonidae; genus Salvelinus; species Salvelinus sp. IW2-2015. Next base: position 29,314,233 of record NC_036844.1, read on the forward strand.
GAGACTATTAAAAGACTTCTGGTGGCATGTCTTGTGGGGTACGTATGAGTGTCTGAGCTGTGTGCTAATCAATTAAACAGACAGATTGGTACTTTTAACACATCACTACCTCACCCTCACATTCAGTCTCAGTCAGTGTCTATTTAGCTTTGTGCAAAAAGCTTGACCATTTTCTCAAATGGTAATTATGTGTCTATGTAGACCAGTGGTTCTTAACCTTGGAGGTACTGAACCCCACCAGTTTCATATGCGCATTCACCATTGGAAAAATAAAATATGATTTTTTCAAATTCAAAACATAGGTATATATTTTACTGGTGCACAAAATGAACCGTGCATCAACATCAACACCGTGTGTTCAAAGAACAAAATCATCAAAACATGATTTTCACACAAAAACAAAAACATAATGAATATTTACTGCAAATCAGTGTGACTTCTGCTGTTGCCTTTCAGAGACCAGTTCAGAAATGCGCGGCTTCACCTTGGCAAGTGCCACTCTCGTCATTTTGGCAACAAAGTCTGTTCCTTTTCTTCGTTTTTATGTCCAGCATCCTCGAAAAGGATTGCTCGCAAAGATATGTTGTAACAAACGGTATGAAAATCTCCAGAGCTTTCTTAGCAATAACAGGGTACGTTACCATTTGTTGACACCAAAACGTTGAAAGCGTTGTTGTTCTGAAGAGTTGCTGTTGAACCTGGCTCTGCTGAATTTCAATGATTTCATCGAGGTATTCATCATTGACATCTGTTGTCTCAACACTAAACGTGAACGGCTGTCTCACCCATGCTGGATATGACTCTCTTGTAGGGAAGTATCCGTCGAGAGACTTTGCAAGCTCATCTAAGTGCGTGGCAATTGCTTGCTTCAGTTCCGCGGGTACAGAAATGTCTCTGATTCCAGATACATCTTCGATCTTACTTACACAGTCGTCCAGCAGGGGAAAGTTTGCGAAGTTATCGTTCTCTGTTCGTCGTTTCCATAACGGTAGCTTTTTTTGAAAAGCCTTCAGGTTTTCCTCCGCTTCGATGATGTTGACTCCACCGCCCTGCATCTTTTGATTGAGATGATTGAGAGCTGCGAAGATATCAGCCATGTACGCTAAAATGAGAATGAACTCAGAATTTTTGAAGCAATCTGCATGACAATGTTGGTGCTCTTGCAAAAACAGGGCTAATTCCACACGCACGGCAAAAACACGATTCAGCACCTGTCCCCGGGATAACCACCGAACGTTAGAATGGTACAGAAGTACCTCGAATTCAGAGCCCATTTCTTTACACAGCTCACTGAAGATGCGGTGCCTCAGAGCACTAGTTCGCACATAGTTCACGCATTCCACTACAATTTTTAATACTTCTGCCAGTTTTGGAGGCAAGGTTTTTGTTGCCAACGCATGCCTGTGCAGAATACAATGCGTAACAATGATGTGTGGTGCATCAGCTTTCACTAGCGCACCAAAACCAGACTTTCTTCCCAGCATGACTGGAGCTCCATCCGAACAAACTGCAGAAACCATATCCCACGAAAGATTGTTGTCTTTGAAGAAGTCATCCACAAGTTTTCACATCGGCTGCCTTAGTTGTTGTTGTAAGAGGCTTACAAAATAAAAAATCTTCCTTTATCACGTCGTCTTTCACATAGCGCACGAATACAGCAAGCTGGCTTAGATTGGAAACGTCTGTGGTCTCGTCGAGTTGAAGGCTGAATTTTGCCGGGCTTGAAATCAGATCTGCAACTACTTGAGCCAAGATGTCTTTGCTCATGTCCTCTATTCTGTCGCTGATGGTGTCATTTTAAAGAGGAATTTGGGATAACTTAACTTCAGCCTCTCTTCCCAGCATGATATTCGCCATCTTCAACACAGCTGGTTTTATGAGTGTTTCACCAATGGTGTGTGGTTTGCCCTGCTTTGCGATCAGGTAAGCAACTTCGTACGATGCTGTGAGGATCGGTTTGTTGATGGGTACAAAGCCGAGAACAGGCAGAGTAGCCTTTTCATCGAATCTGGCTCTCTTCACCTTGAATTCAGCGAGCGTTGTGTTCTTGTATTTTCCATCTCCATGCAGCTTAAGGAAGTGTTCTCTTAGTTTTGCCGGTGCTAGACTAGAATTGCTCAACTTGGCATTGCAAATCATGCAGTTAGGACGCTGACTCCCATCACGTTCCGTTATACATGTGAATCCATATTGTACATATTCGTCCGACCACTTTCTTTTTTTGCTCGACATAGTAAGTATGAAGGGATTCAAATATTAAGAAAGAAATCACAAGACGTACCATCACGACAGTCACAAGTCGACTACTGAGCGCACCAAATTCCCTGCAGCACAGATAGGCCAAGCGATGTAGCGTGATCACCTGCAGCCAATGATGGCCAAGCGGGGCGTGTCATCACGAATCATATGAGTCGGATGTGTGTCTTGACCTCCGCCGAACCCCTGAGACTGACTCACGTTCGATCGAACCCAGGTTAAGAACCACTGATGTAGACCAACTGTGGTGTGAAGGGAAAATAAAGGTAACTGCCAAAATAAAGGAAACACCAACATAAAGCGTCTTAATAGGGCGTTGGGTCACCGTGAGCCGCCAGAACAGCTTCAAAACGCCTTGCCATAGATCTGGCTATGCTCCATGCCATAGATCTGGCTATGCTCCATGCCATAGATCTGGCTATGCTCCATGCCATAGATCTGGCTATGCTCCATGCCATAGGCTGTAGGCTGTTCATTTACCCGACAAGATATGTTTATGTCCCATGCCATTATTTTATATGATTTTATAATAAGAAAAATAGAATTGAACTTCACTGAAAGAAATAGTGATATTTTTCCCATTCCGGCGCGAGTGCAAATATGAAGTGGATATGTGGAGCGTAAAAGTGATCATTTGAAACAGGTCCTATATCCTTGATATTTAGTTATTTGGCAACTTTAGTTGTGAATGATACAAACCTTAGAATGTCTTAGAAATCTAAATGTATATGTATATGGGCTATATGCTATTGATGATTTGAGAAAGTCCAAAGAAAAATGCTTGATCTCTGTTCCTTGCCTCAGGCTGCACATGCTGTGTGTCCTCTCATCAAGTGATCATATTTTCACCCATCAGACTATTCTCTCATCTTTACTAATATGTAACATTTGTTTAGATTTAGAATGGCCCATTTGGGAACAGGGAAAATACATGTTATCTCTATGCACTTCAATAAATCAAACCTTATTTGTCACAGATAATAAACATTGAGTAGCAGCAGTGTAAAAATGGGGGGGGGGGGGGGGGGGGTCAATGTAAATAGTCCGGGTGGCCATTTGATTAATTGTTTAGCAAGAGAAGTGAGAGCCAGTTTCATCATAGCGCTTGATGGTTTTTGAGACTGCACTTGAAGAAACTTTCAAAATTCATAATATGGACTTGGTCTTTTACCAACTAGGACTATCTTCTGTATACCACCCCTACCTTGTCACAACACAACTGATTGGCTCAAATACATTAAGAAGAAAAGAAATTCCACAAATTATCTTTTAACAAGGCACACCTGTTAATTGAAATGCATTCCAGGTGACTACCTCATGAAGTTGGTTGAGAGAATGCCAAGAGTGTGCAAAGCTGTCATTAAGGCAAAGCGTGGCTACTTGTTTAACACATTTTTGGTTTCTACATGATTCCATATGTGTTATGTCATAGTTTTAATCTCTTCAGTATTATTCTACAATGTAGAAAATAGTACAAATAAAGAAAAACCCTGGAATAAGTAGGTGTGTCCAAACTTTTGACTGGTACTGTATATATATTAAAAATGAACATCATATTTTTTGCAGTGGTGGCAAGAATTTAACAGCGGTTGGCCACTGCTCCTACATGAATATAGTGGAAACATTACAGATATAAGTGATGGTGTTGTGGATTATTGTAGAGTGTTGTACAGTATGTCCATGTATGGTGTTTATGTTGGAGCATGATGGATGTACCTGCAGTGAACAGGAACACGGCCACCATGCGGTAGTGCCGTCTGTGTGTCCCCCGGCACAGGGAGATGAGGGCCACCAGGAAGGTCACCAGAGTCACCGCAGCACCGGCCAGCAGCAGCACCAGAGTGGCGATCTGCCAGTCTGCAGGAGGAGGAGACATGTTACCGACACGCACGTTCCAGACAACCATCGATTCACAGGGTACTCTACTCTAGTCACTCACTGAAATCAGACAATGGTGGAGTTGAATCCCCCATTAACTAAGATCAGTGATGACAGACAAGCAGGAAACAAATAACCTACTGCTCGTTACAACGCAAAACACGTGTGTTTGTGGTCAAGAAAGATATTAAAAATCCCCCAACACACACAGCTCCCCCTCGTCAGTGTTAGCAGACAGTGAACAGGGAGTTTAACTCATACAGCTACTTCAAACATGTTCACTTGACTATGTGCCAAAAAGGTTCTCCCATATCCTCCATCCCATCTGCCACTGCCTCTCCTCTGTCCAGGTTCTGGCTGTGCAGAAAGTGCTGAGGTACAGTGCTCCAAAATCCTGCTGACTGTTCAGTTCTCCCTCAGGTCTGTTGTAACTCGGTTGGCTGGCTCATCTCAGAGAACAGAGAGAAGCTCCACTCGAAGCAGCTAATGGGCTCTGTCTGTCCTCTGTCATGTCTCTCTCTGCCCCCCCAGGCCATTTACTCCTTTGTCTCCTGTAATGTTAACCCCACAACCCTGATGCCCTTGTCCTAATGCGCTCCGCCAGGCAGGCGTTCTCTCTCACTGCCCAGGGACAAGCTCATCTCTCAGGGCCCACCTCACATTCAGCCCCCCCCCCCCCAACCCCCCCACACTCTCCCACATTTTCCACCACAACAAGAGAGGGGAGGAGATCCATCACAGCAGCTCATAATGCCCCCTCTGCTCCACCTCATCAAGCTGTGTGAGATGAGAGGCCTTCGCAGACCCACTGGGGATGGATGATGATGGTTCCTCATTTCACCCCTACTCAAACGAGCTGGACTTAGAACCAACCACAACACCAGGATGGACCAGAGGAACAATACAGAGACCATTCCATTGACGACACAGTCTGTCCAGACAAACCTCTGAGGTGGGGATAGCAGGAGGCTCTGGCAGGAGAATGACAGGTGTTTTTCTGACAGAGACGGACCATCAAGCTGGGTTGGGAGAGGGAGGGTGTCGCTGGCTGGGCACAGAGGAGACAGTCAGGGTTAACCTGCCTCGCCTGAGCACAGCACCCATCTGGTGTCTGTCTCAGTCTCCACTGCCTGCCAGCCTCTCTGCTCTGTGCTAGAGTCATAAAGCTGGCTGCAGTGGCAGTAGTGTCATCACTAATGCTCTCCCTGCAGGTAAAACAAACAGCACATTCTACTCTGCTTGGAGGTTCAGCCAAGATACTGAGATACTGAGAAGCAGTAGGGAAGAAACTCTTGTTAGGAAGGAGCTTGGGATATTGAAAGAGACCAACAATAGGTTTCAGTAGTGCAATATGATAACATGTTGTTGCCATAAATAGATAGAACACATTCTCAAACATTTTTATGGCCAAAGGAAAGATTTTTTTCTCCCTTAAATATGTGTCTTGAACCCTGTAGGAATGTGTGAAAACTCAGTCTCCTTAAAACAAACTGTGAAATCTATCTATGATAATGCTTTCAGTCCATAACCAAGGACCCTCAATCCCCACCCCCCATTCAAAGAGAGTGAGGGGGAGAGAGACATTCACAAAAAGAGAGTGGCCTACACCAGTGGAACGCAACAATAGGTGGAACACACCCACCTGCATTCACAAAGCTTACAAAGGCCAGTGGAGCACCCAGATGGCACATCACGTCATAGGGACAACTCTCAGCTGAGAAAGAAAACTTTCAATTGCAAGATCAAAAAACCAGTGAGGACACGAAAAGAGAACCGATAGGCCTAAACAGCTACTTGTACCTCGAGAATTACTCACATAGGTGGCGAATCTCCGCTATATTGGCGCGCTCTGACTGACAGGGCAGAGAGCAAAATATTACCACTGGCCTGGAACGCAAATGTTACAGTAGACACGCATATGTGGAGCCGGACCGAGAGCGATTACAGTACATTAACAATGGTCCATTGTTTGATCTCTTCATCCATGATGTACATAGAAATTCACCGTAAATTCCAGACATTTCTCTCACTATAATCAGATTGATTCACGCATTGTTCTTCTATCCATCTGGGCCAGTCTGTTAATGTGTATAGACTAAACATTGTATAGCCTATGCTAGAACTTTGATAAAGAGAAACAACTGAAAAAGAGACTCTGGGTCTCAGTGAGCTTTTCCTGGTCAAATAAAAGGTGAAATAAATAAACTGCACCAGATGACCCCCAGTGTCCATGCCACAGCATGAAGGCAGGCTTTATAGCCAGGTTCTATAACGTGTTTTACAACAGATGACCCCCAGTGTCCATGCCCAATGCATGAAGGCAGCTTATAGCCAGTTCTGATAATGTGTTTTACAACAGATGACCCCCAGTGTCCATGCCACAGCATGAAGGCAGGCTTTATAGCCAGGTTCTATAACGTGTTTTACAACAGATGATGGGAAATAATATATWTTTTTTTAAAGGCCAATATCACAATGTTTGGGTTCCTATAGTCCCAAATCATGCTATGCCAACAAAGGCCTACTTCCCCACGATTTGGGGAGTCAAAGGATTATAACTAATTATGGGGACCCCTTTTCATCTGGACAGAAAACCACTTGAAAGGCGTGATTTACATCAAGATACAGAATAATTTTAGGAAAAAAACGTTAATCGCTTCTTACCAGATGTGAGGGTGGAAAGGCATCTCCAGCCAGCCTCTGTTTCAGTGCATGATTCCCATAGCGACAAAGAAAAACCCTCTGCCGTTACCCAGGCGGGGCTCAATAACGCTACGATGTCCAGACACAATGCCAGAAATACACAAAGTAAAGCAATCAACTTGAACGGTCGGAAAACGTACACTTCATTTATCGACATTTTTTCATATTAAGTTGACTTGGATCCACGCGTGTTGAAATTGAGGAGAAAAGAAAAGCTGCGACAGGGTCCTCAAGCACGATCAGATCCGAAAGTTCAGAATCGACTACAGCAAGTTGTGGTGCAACCCCTCATAAAGTCCTCTCCTCCCCGCGTCTGTCTGTGCGCACAATGCGCTTTACTCAGATCCCGTGCGCCCCCATCTGGACAACTGATATGGCAGCTCCCACAGTCACTGCGGAACTAATTTCACTACTACAGTTGAGATAAGGATGTAAATATACGATCCATCAATATAAGAATGATTACATACGGAGTAGTCTCCTGTTGGCAGATTATGCGTGTAGTTGACCAAATTACTCGAGATTTTACTTCTGGGTTAACCGAGATTACAGACGGAGGCGTTTTGGATACCATGGACTGGAAACCAATCAAAATCCCAAATTCCTTCCCACATTGGACCATCCCGCCAGTCATTGGTCGCCTAACACCTCTAACAAGGTCACATGACCGTTCCATAACGACCACCTGGTCAGAGGCTGGACCTCAAATCTATGGTTGCTGTCCAAACACTTAAAAGACACCATATTCCCTCAAATTAAGTGGACACTTCTGATGACGTAGCATGACGTCTGACGAGTATACACTTGCAGGGCGGTGGGGGAGGGAGGAAGGAATTACTTTTAAATGGACCACCCTTGGCTGGAAATTCGTCACTCGTTCACCCCGCCATGATTGTGTTTTCCGCCACCGGGTAGCTTGTGGGTGCTTTATATGCGCTTCAGTCAATTATGAGTGCATGTCTACTTATATGAATATATAATTATGAATATACGCCTACTGTATGATAGCTAGAAAATTAATTAGCTAACTAATGTTAGCGTGCCTAGCTGGAACTAGCTGAAGGAAAAAAAAATATTTCTACAATTTCCAAAAGATAACCAAACAAAAATATATTCACTTTTAAGAGAGCTGTTTGTGCTGTCATGTGCATTAGTAGCACAATTTCTAACTTACTTGCATTCGTTTTTACTTACACTTGTATGTCTTAGCGGATGTACAAAAGTCGCGATTTGAATTAATGGAGAGTTTCAGGCCCCGGAGTGAACATAATTGTACACTCGCAAAGCCAACTAAAAYCGGGGATTCCCCCAAGGCCATAAGGCGAAGGTAAGTGGACGAGGGTGTGTCTTTTAAGTGTTTGGACCGCGGGCTATAAATTAGCTCACCTGAGTTCTGTTTGGTCAGAGAGGAAAAGGCGAAGCGAGAGGGATAACTGGGCCTAAAATCTGTCTTCTCGCTTACCAATGAGTGCATGTCAAATTTAGTTAACAAAAAATGTAATGGGTTATTTGCTCGAATATAAGTTTCGGAATGCTTAGGTTGTTACAACTGTACTGGTATAAGTAGGACATGTGACATCCTGGGAACTTTGAGAGAAAAAAACACTTTATATCAGAGTAGTGCCTGTTATCACACTCATATCTGCCCTCTCATTGGCTAGAATGGTCCCACCTGGCCTTGCCTCAACCAGACTGCCTTAAATGTATTTATTGTTAGAGTGGCCAATGGAGTATCTGGCCAATATAATGGATCATCTGTGGTTTGGTTATTTCAGAGATAAAGAGGCGAAGCGAGAGGTTTTATTCCGCCCAAAATCTGTCCTTGACAATAACCCTACTAAGTGAGGAATTTTTGTATGGAGGGCAATGGGGTGTCGAAATTGGTCAACAAAACTTGATTTGATAATTTGCTATCTGATGCTTATTTGACAGAATAGAAGTTGCATCATGGTTAGGTTGTTACGAATGTACTGATATAAATGGACACGTGGCATTTCGGCAACTTCATGCTACCTGATGAAATTGCTGTATCATATGATCTTGTTGCCATCTGATGCACATTCAGATGTCATAAATCAGCACTGCAGACCTCTCCCTGTCCTCTGCTGTACCTTGATTGTATTACTGTTGATGATATCTGGAAATGTGCCCGTCTACTGTTTCTAGCCCCAATTCTGACTTGTGCTCTAATATGTGCTTCACTGATTTCTGCTGTCGTAAAAGCCTGGAGTTTCTGCACGTTAACACTAGAAGCTTATTACCTAAAATGGATCAATTGAAAGTGTGGGTTCACAGCTCCAATCCAGATGTGTTGGTGCACTCAGTGCACTCAGGCTATCCGGCCAAAGTTAGTTACTTTAAGGAGGAGTTCTCTCTCTGGGTCTAAACCCCAAGAAGTTCTGGAAAATGGTTAATGACCTGGAGAATGAAGCCTCCTCCTCACAGCTGCCCATGTCCCTTAAAGTTGATGATGTGGTTGTTACTGACAAGGAGCGCATGGCTGAGCTCTTTAATCACCACTTCATTAAGTCTGGATTCCTATTTGATTCAGCCCTGCCTCCTTGCCCGTCCAACATTTCCTCATCTCCCACACCTTCTAATGCGTCTAGCCCCGATGTACCTCCCTCTTTTTCCCCTGCCCCGCTACAACGTTTCTCCCTGCAGGCGGTCAGTCAGTCCGAGGTACTAAAGGAGCTCCTTAAACTTGATCCCAAAAAAACATTGGGTCAGATGGTTTAGACCCTTTCTTCTTTAAGGTTGCTGCCCCCATAATCGCCAAGCCTGTCTCTTCTCTCTGGGGAGGTTCCCATTGCTTGGAAGGCAGCCACGGTTCGTCCTTTATTTAAAGGGGGAGATCAGGCTGATCCTAACTGTTATAAACATATTTCTATTTTGTGCTGTTTATCAAAAGTGTTGGAAAAACATGTCAAATCAACTGACTGGCTTTCTTGATGTCTATAGTATTCTCTCTGGTTTGCAATCTGGTTTCTGCTCAGGTTATGGATGTGCCACTGCAACTTTAAAGGTCCTCAATGATGTCACCATTGCCCTTGATTCTAAGCAATATTGACTTGGCCAAAGCTTTTGATACGGTAGACCATTCCATTCTTGTGGGTCGGCTAAGGACTATTGGTGTCTCTGAGGGGTGTTTGGCCTGGTTTGAAACTACCTCCCTCAAAGAGTGCAGTGTATAATGTCTGAACATCTGCTGTCTCAGCCACTGCCTGTCACCAAGGGTGTACCCCAAGGCCCAAACCTAGGCCCCGCGCTGTTCTCAATTTACATCAACAACATAGCTCAGGCAGTAAGAAGCTCTCTCATCCATTTACATGCAGATGATACAGTCTTATACTCAGCTGGCCCCTCCAGCTGATTTTGTGTTAAACGCTCTAAAACAAAGGTTTCTTAGTGTACAACAAGCTTTCTCTGCCCTTAACCTTGTTCTGAACACCTCCAAAACAAAGGTCATGTGGTTTGGTAAAAAGAATGCCCCTCTCCACACAGGTGTGATTACTACCTCTGAGGGTTTAGAGCTTGAGGTAGCCACCTCATACAAGTACTCAGAGGTGTGGACTTGAGTCACATGACTTGGACTCGAGTCACAAATATGATGACTTGCAACTCGACTTTGACTTTAACACCAATGACTCGTGACTTAACTAGGACTTGAGCCTTTTGACTCGAACTGACTTGATACCCTCCCCAAGCCAAATATAAAAAATGATGCTATTAAAAAAAAGTGTGCAGCGCATCAGCTCTTAATTTAACGGATTACAGTTTTAATCGGACAGCAGCCAATCAAATTGTCCCAGCTGAGAAAAAGTTGCACATGGCAGTGCAGAGGAACGTCGGCGGGTGAATTCAGATGGAGCCCTTGGAAAGATGATACCCAAAATTATTATTTTCGGATATAAAGACTACGCTGTATCAACAAAAAACGGATTGCAACTTGCAAAACATGCGGGAAGAAAAATTACAGACAAAGGCGCAACAACTTTCAACTTTGTTCGACATTTGAAGCTGCACAAAGAAAGGTAAGTCGTGGCTAATATAGCTGACAGCATATCATTCATTACTTTTCCAGTGTAGCATGTTGCTAACGTAACGTTAAATCAATGAGCCTCCACACAGTCAGTCAGTGCGGAACGTGATCATTGCACCCAAGATTGAGCTACAACTGGCTAGACAGTTGGTAGCCTAAATCCTGCCTGATGTTACTACTGTTCCTAAAGCCATTGACAAATGTTAGCCTACTGTAACCACACAACACACAGTGACCCCCCCCCCCCAATAGCGATCGGGCGCAATCGGGCAATGTAGGCTTGTACACAACCTGTTAAGGTTGGGCGATTGTGTACAAGCCTACATTGCCCGATTGCGCCCTGATCGCTATGGGGGGGGGGGGTCTTTCTTATGGCTACCCATGTATTTCCATGGAAATATAAAGTTTATTTGGAAAGTAATAAATATATTTTTAAAAGCATTCATGATTTGCGCAAATGTAATATACTAACTATTACTCTTGTTAAAAATCAAAGTTTAAAATGGTGACTTTCAGCATGACAATGATCCCAAACACACCGCCCGGGCAACGAAGGAGTGGCTTCGTAAGAAGAATTTCAAGGTCCTGGAGTGGCCTAGCCAGTCTCCAGATCTCAACCCCATAGAAAATCTTTGGAGGGAGTTGAAAGTCCAGTTGCCCAGCAACAGCCCCAAAACATCACTGCTCTAGAGGAGATCTGCATGGAGGAATGGGCCAAAATACCAGCAACAGTGTGTGAAAACCTTGTGAAGACTTACAGAAAACGTTTGACCTCTGTCATTGCCAACAAAGGGTATATAACAAAGTATTGAGAAACTTTTGTTATTGACCAAATACTTATTTTCCACCATAATTTGCAAATAAATTCATTAAAAATCCTACAATGTGATTTTTCTGGATTTTTTCCCTCATTTTGTCTGTCATAGTTGAAGTGTACCTATGATGAAAATTACAGGCCTCTCTCATCTTTTTAAGTGGGAGAACTTGCCACAATTGGTGGCTGACCAATACTTTTTTGCCCCACTGTAGGTTGGAGTCATTAAAACTCGTTTTTCAACCACTCCACAAATTTCGTTTAACAAACTATAGTTTTGGCAAGTCGGTTAGGACATCTACTTTTTGCATGACACAAGTAATTTTTCCAAACATTGTTTACAGACAGATTATTTCAGTTATTCAATGTATCACAATTCCAGTGGGTCAGAAGTTTACATACACGAAGTTGACTGTGCGCTTTAAACAGCTTGGAAAATTCCAGAAAATGATGTCATGGCTTTAGAAGCTTCATTTGAGTCAATTGAGGTGGACCTGTGGATGTATTTCAAGGCCTACCTTCAAACTCAGTGCCTCTTTGCTTGACATCATGGGAAAATCGAAAGAAACCAGCCAAAATCTCAGATGTTTTTTTTTGTAGACCTCCAAAAGTCTGGTTCATCCTTGGGAACAATTTCCAAACACCTGAAGGTACCACATTCATCTGTACAAACAATAGTACGCAAGTATAAACACCATGGGACCACGTAGCCGTCATACCGCTCAGGAAGGAGATGCGTTGTCTCCTAGAGATTAACGTACTTTGGAGTACTGTTTAAGTAGTATTTTAGTATTTTGATACTTTGTGCAAGGCAATTGATAAGCATTAAAACCTTTGTGGATGGGGCCTCCCGAGGGGCGCAGAAGTCTAAGACACTACATCGCAGTTCAAACTGCGTTGCTACAGATGCTGGTTCGATTCCTGTGCCGGCCGCGACCGGAAGACCCGTGAGGCGAAGCGCAATTGGCCCAGCGTCATCCGGTTTAGGGGAGGTTTTGGCCGGCTGGGATGTCCTTGTCCCATCGCACTTTAGCAACTCCTGTGGTGGGCCGGGCGTATGCACACTGACACGGTTGCCAGTTGTACAGTGTTTCCTCCGACACATTGGTGCGGCAGGCTTCCGGGTTAAGTGAGCAGTGTGTCAAGAAGCAGTGCGGCTTGATGGGTCGTGTTTCGGAGGTCGCATTGCTCTCGACCTTCACCTCTCCCGAAGCCGTACGGAAGTTGCAGCGATGGGACAAGACAATTGGACATGACGAAAACGGGGTAAAATACAATTATTTAAAAAAAAATTGTATGGGTATAATTTGTATGGATAAAATMTATAATAGTAATATTAAAAAWAATAATAATAATAATTTTGCATGCATTTATTTAAAATTGCATTGGGCCACTTCTGGTGGGATTCTGGTAAGATGCCGGCAAAGTCGGTTGAATTACGGTAGATGGAAACGACGGCAGTCATTCATTTTGATTCTGGGCCGAGTCCGACACCCGATTCCGGGCCGATTTCAATCAGTTCCGGCCCTCCGGAAGAGGGCCGCTTCTGGGCCAATTCCTCATTGCTAGCTGGGTAGCCATGGTATATTGCCCATATACCACAAACCCCCGAGGTGCCTTATTGCTATTATAAACTGGTTGTTACCAACATAAATAGAACAGTAAACAAGTATTTTTGTGTCATACCCGTGGTATATATTCTCATATACCACAGCTTTCAGCCAAACATCATCCAGGACCCAAACTACCTGGTTTATAATTCTTATTATTCCCAATTGAATATGTAAACACATCCTACACATTGACATCAAACTCTGTTGAAAGGTAATCAGAATCCCATCCATATTGTTCTCACAAACACAGTAGGCTTGAAGAGAGCACAAGCACTGTAACGTTAGCCTATCCTTATGTCTGAATATAGATCTAACATAGGCTAACTACAGACTGAGTCCAACAAATTATTTTATGCAATTTAGATTTCAATCAAAACTAGTTATCCAAGTCTGTTTTAGTAAATAGATTTTTAATAGACTACCTACCTTCACTTGAATACAGTTGTATGTACATGGGATGGGGAAGGTTAAGCGGTGGAGGAGTTGTGGATGGGAGTGGGATTCAAGAGGACACTAGAGATCGAGAGGACACCAGATAGTATTTGGTGCCTGGTGTTCTGGTTTTTATATATTCCATAAGTGATGAATTTGCAACATGTTTTTAAAAAAACTAATAAATAATGAGGTTGTCCTCCCATGAGGGAAAGGGGGTGGGGGTGAATGTGGTGGATATATATTTTTAATAGACTATTTAAAGCTAGTCCTTAGTTTCTACATCAAATTTTTACTTTTAAATTATGATTTTAGAAGAATATAACTTATTTTTTATTTAGTTATTTATTAGTTAGGATTTTATTTTTTACAATACAAAACAAAGACATATAAATTACAAAATACAGATGCACACATACATTAACGACATCACCCCTGCCCAGACCCACCTGCTCAAGATTCTGGTAGTGGTGGCAGCATCATGCTGTAGGGATGTTTTTCAGCGGCAGGGACTGGGAGATTAGTCAAGATCGAGGGAAAGCTAAACGGAGCAAAGTACAGAGTACATGATGAAAGTTTGATCCAGAGCGCTCAGGACCTCAGACTGGGGCCAAGGTTCACCTTCCAACAGGACAACGACCCTAAGCACACAACCAAGACAATGCAGGAGTGGCTTCGGGACAAGTCTCTGAATGTCCTTGAGTCGCCCAGCCAGAGCCCGGACTTAAACCCAATCAAACATCTCTGGAGAGGCTTGAAAATAGCTGTGGCAGTGACACTCCCCATCCAACCCGACAGAGCTTGATAGAATCTGCAGAGAAGAATGGGATTAACTCCCCAAATACAGGTGTGCTAAGCTTGTTGGGTCATATCCAAGAAGACTCAAAGCTGTAATCGCTGCCAAAGGTGCTTCAACAAAGTACTGAGTAAAGGGTCTGAATACTTACGGAAATGTGATATTTCAGTTTTTTTTGTGCAAAATGTATTGGGTATGGTGGGGGAAAAAACAATGTAATCAATTTTAAAATAAGGCTGTAACGTAACAAAACGTGGAAAAGGTCGAGGGGTCTGAATACTTTCATAACGTACTGTAGGTTCTCCCACCGCCTTTGTTTTCTGGGTCCTTAGAAAAACAAAATAATGGGCAATGTTCCCGAAGATTCTGGTGATAGCAAAATGCAGCTAGCCATGTGGATGATTGAAGGACTTCCACCAGACTGACTGGTCTTCCAACATGGAGCCTGGTGCAGTTGCTAGGTGATTTGTAACACAACTGCATGCCCTCTATAAGTAGCAAGTAAAGGCCCTAAGTGGCGAGTTGATACAATTCCAGGTCTGGAAGGTTAAAACCACCCTCTGATTTAGGAATATGTGAAATATTCCTTTTTATTTTATGAGTTTTATTTGCCCGTAAAAAGTCTTATGACCAAGTATATATTTTTTAACAATGTCTTTAGCGGGGTAATTGGTATTACCAAGAATAAATATAAAAACTTTAGAAGCCATTCTGAAGAGGTTTATTCTAACTGTTATTGGAAGATTGTTCCATTTAATTAGATCTGTTTTCATATTGTTGAGTAATGGGATAATTTTATCTTGATATACTTGTTGTTTGTTGTCACTTATTAAGCATCCTAAGTAGTTTATATTTTTTTGTAGTCCACTTAAAGGATTGCTGTAAATCATGAGTTATTTAAAAAAAAAAAATAATCCTATTGCCATTTTGTTTTTTCCATGTTAATATTATATCCTGAGATTTTAGCAAGGGGGCATTGAGTTTTCAATATTGGTCAGGTATATCAGGAGATCATCTGCAAATAAGTTTAGTTTATATTCATGTTTACCAATACTGATACCTGTTAAATTTGGGTGCTGTCTAATTCTTTCTGCAAGCGGTTCAATTGCCAGTACAAACAGGAGGAGGGAGAGAGGATATCCCTGTCTTGTGCCCCTTTCTGAAGAAATGTAATCAGATAATGTATTATTTATGTATATTTTTGCATTAGGACATTTATATAGTATTTTTTATTAAATGTATTATTTCAGCTGGAAAGTGGAAAGCTTCCAAAGTTGAATAGAAAAGGCCATTCAAGATCAACAGCCATTATTGATCAATCTATATCTTGTTTTTTAGCATATTGTATTAAGCTGAAACATGTTCTTGTATTTGTTTGTAAGTTTATATTTTAATAAACCCTGTTTGATTGATATGTATGAAGTCTGGGAAAGACTTGTGTCATTCTATTTCTTATGAGCTTTGTTATTATTTTGTCACAATTTTTTTAAGTTACGGGTCTGTGATCAGCAGGGGACTCTCCAGAATTTCCATGTCTTAATATAACTGAAATAACTGTTTGATACAAGGACCTAGGAAGCACTGAATTGAGTGACATGTGTGTCGTCATTTGAGTAAATAGGGGCGCTACTTTGTCCCAGAATGTTAAATAAAAATGTTTGGGAAAGTCGTTCATTCTTGGTGCTTTTCTCCGCAAGTATGTTTTAACAGTATCCAATATTTATTCTTGGGTGATCTCTATTTTTAGTGATTCTTTTTTGTCTGCTGATAATTGCTTCAGGATTGTTGAGTCTAAGAAGTCTGTAGGATCAGTCCAACTATTTAATAGTTCTGATTTATATAGATTTTCTTAGAAGCTTTTAAATTTGTAATTAATAGCACTGTTGTTTCTAATTGACGCATTTGTATCTTTATCTTTTAAAACTAATACTGGTTTGGCGTGTATTCGTTTTGTGAGCACTGCGAGATATTTACCAGGTTTATTTGCCATTAAATAGTATGATTATTTTTGTTGTTTAACCTGTAGTTGTAGTTGTTGGTTCTCTTCTAAAGTAAAATATCATATTTCTGCTTAAATTCAGAAATTGTATTTTCTTCCTTAAGATTTTTATGGGCTTTTTCTGAAATAGTGATTTCTTTTTCTTTAATTTAAATTTCTCTCAGATTGAGTTTTTGCCGAGTATGAGATTATCATTATCCTAATGTACACCGATCCCGTGGAGGTTAAAAGCATCTGCTGTTACTACAGTAGATGGCAGCATAGGCCTCTCCAACCCACCTACTCCTGCAAGAAAAGTACATCTGCTGACAATCTCTAAGTGTTCAACAACTATATGCACCTTCCATGTAATAAGTTGGATTTAGTTTGTCTTTACTTGTATACAATCAAAGTTAACATTGTCTGTTCCGTCTATCATTGAAAACTGTGATAAAACATTTTAGCAGACATGTCGTATGAGGGCTGTGGGCATTCCATGAAATGGGAGAGTCATAGTATGAATACATAGTTATTGTATACATTACATATATAGATAAAAAATAAAATAAAAATGTGCACTGTAAAAAATATTGTGCTCCTTTTACTTAAAAAAAAATGTAGGTAACTATTTGTCAGCCTTTTAAGTAAATCCAACAAGGAGGATCTTTTAAGTATAATATACTTCGCTTTTAGTGCATTATAAACTCAAATATATTAAGTGCAAACAGGATCTCAAAAATTCCTTTCATTCAACTTAATTTTATCAGGTTCAAAACAGATTTTTTTTGTTTGACCTGCTTAAGTCATTCAAGTCCCAGAACTAATGTTATAAGTTCGATATACTTAAAACTTCTTAGGGCTGCAATCCCGTTAACGGGATCGATATGACAACAGCCAGTGAAGTGCAGGGTGCCAAATTCAAACAGAAATCTCATAATTAAAATTCCTCAAACATACAAGTATTTCACACCATTTTAAAGATACACCCAGTGTCCGATATCAAAAAGGCTTTACAGCGAAAGTACCACAAACGATTATGTTAGGTCACCGCAAAATCACAGAAAAACACAGCAATTTTTCCAGCCGAAGACAGGAGTAAAGAAAAGCAGAAATAGAGATCAAATTAATCACTAACCTTTGATGATCTTCATCAGATGACACTCATAGGACTTCATGTTACACAATACATGTATGTTTTGTTCGATAAAGTTCATATTTATATCCAAAAACCTCAGTTTACATTGGCGCCATGTTCAGAAATGCCTCCAAAATATCCTGAGAAATTGCAGAGCCACATCAAATAACAGAAATACTCATCATAAACTTTGATGAAAGATACCTGTTTTACATAGAATTAAAGATACACTTGTTCTTAATGCAACTGCTGTGTCAGATTTCAAAAAAGCTTTACGGCAAAAGCACAATTTTCAATAATCTGAGAACAGCGTTCAGCCACAAAAGGAAGCCATACAGTTACCTGCCAAATTGTGGAGTCAACAAAAGTTATAAATAGCATTATAAATCTTCACTTACCTTTGCTGATCTTCATCGGAATGCACTCCCAGGACTCCTTCAGCATGTTAACATGACACACACGGGAAGAACGCCTCCGATCTGGGGTCTTTATCACATAATTGGTGTCACTGAGTTTCTTTTCCACAAGATATGGCCCAGAAAAACGTGCCGACAGAGATGAACCAGGGATTGGCAACAAAACTAAAACTTGATCCCCTGGTGCAAAAGAACGGCCAACAGCCTTTTTGTCATAATGCAACTTCATGCGTTTTTGAGACGAGGAGAGAGACTTTTGGGCTAACGCACATGCGGCGTGCAGTCTCTCCCGCATCTTACTGACATAATCCAACACATTTTTAGGGGCGCTACTGGGTGTAAGAGATAAGAAATGCTCCTTCAAAACTTTTAGCGGACCCCGTGGGGTGTGTCCAAACACAAGGTCAGCAAGGCTGAACCCTCAGGACTCTTGTATTGTTTCCCTAATAGCAAATAGGACAAAGGGCACCCCCTCATCCCAATCGGTACTGGTATCCATGCAATACTTGCGTAGCATTGCCTTTAGCATCTGATGCCAGCGTTAAAGGGCCCCTTGACTCTCCGGATGATACGGACTGGAGACCTGATGGGAAATACACAGCGTCTAACTCATTTGAGAACAGTTTTGACATAAAGTTGGTTCCCTGATCAGTTTGGATTACTTTAGGGAGTTCAGACGTAGAGAAGAACTTCACTAGTGCCTTCACCACAGTCTTAGCTGTTATAGTACGGAGAGGGATAGCCTCTGGGTATCGAGTAGCACTGCACATTATTGTTAGTAAGAACTGGTTACCTGCAGTTACCTGCAGACCTATACAATCGATTATCACTCTTTCAAACGGTTCCCCCACCACAGGAATCGGGCAGAGCGGCGCACGAGGAAGTGTTTGA
The DNA here is from genome assembly GCF_002910315.2 of Salvelinus sp. IW2-2015. NCBI lineage: Eukaryota > Metazoa > Chordata > Actinopteri > Salmoniformes > Salmonidae > Salvelinus > Salvelinus sp. IW2-2015. The sequence goes on from NC_036844.1 coordinate 29,333,187, forward strand.
TTTGCTTTCCCAGTGAGTTGACATACATGACATGTTTTACAAAATTGGACAACGTCAGACTTCAAACTTGGCCAGAATTTTTTTTGAAGGACTCGGTTATAAGTCTTCGTGATCCCCAAGTGTCCAGACCACGCCTGGTCATGGGCGAGTGACAGCACCTGCTGTCGGAACGGTGTAGGAACAACCACTTGACACACTTCACTCAAGTCACTAACGGTGTCATGAGCTACCCATTTACACATCAAAACTCCTGCTTCCATAAAGTAGAAGGTCTTTCTAGTTTTAGCTTCTTCAATAAAAATGACCAAAGCAAAACACTTGCGAAGACTGGTGTCTCCTTTTTAACATTCAATCGCCTTCTCGGGGGTGACAGACAAAATAATGTAATGGGGGCGCGATTTCGCTTTTCCCTGCCTTAGTTTTTACGGGGGTAAAAACTGTAGGCATTGCAGAAGAAATACTCGGTGCATTGTCTTCTACCTCAACATTCTCAAAAATGGAACTAGCCAATTCCACCACATCTCATAGCTTGCGAGATTGTGCCCTTGTTAACACACAAGCAGGAAAAACATATGGAAATGCTTGAACCAATTTATCATCTGCTATTTTGATTTCTGGGTTGTCTACTACCTCTAACACAGGAGTGACGTTACCACCAGCAATATCATTCCCTAGTAGCAATGTGACTCCTTTTACTGGCAGTGTAGACACTACACCAACACGGAAACGTCCTGATACCAAGTCTGACCCTAAGTGGACCCAGTGTAATGGTACAGGTATGGTTTTTGTCTCTATACCCTGTAATATGACATGCGAGCCACAATACTTTTCAGGAGAACAGGGTAAAGCATCAGTAACAATTACTGACTGCGCCGCCCCGGTGTCTCGTAAGATTTGTATGGGCTTTTGATCAGCTTGTTCTCCAGTTAAGGAAACACAACCGGCAGAGATAAACGGAGCATAGATAGGATCCGGTTTCCCACATGTTGAATCAATAACTCGGTCCAATGGACGAGCCAAAGACTTGACTAAACCCTGTTTCGGTTTATTTTTCGGTTTATTTTTCAAAACCGGGCAGTCCGCAATCACGTGACCCTTTTGGTCGCAGTAAAAACATTCACGGATTTCATGAAAAGGCTTAGGGTTGTCAGAGGAAAAGCGACCTGAACAAGGCACTGATGACGTAATCGTTCGGCCTTCAAAACGAGGCGCATCAAAGACAGTCTTGTGTGTCAAAGCGTACTCATCTGCCAACACTGCTGCCTGGGCCAATGTCACCACTTTCTGTTCATTTAAATGAACTACAATTCTATCAGGGAGATTGCTTTTAAAATCCTCCAACAGCACCAACTCCCGAATATCAGCAAAGGTGTTAGCTTTGCTGGCTGAACACCAGCGATTAAACAGAGACTCTTTGTCCCTTGCAAACTCAACATAAGTACGGTGAGAGGGTTTTTTGTGGTTTCTGAAGCGCTGCCTATAAGCTTCAGGCACCAACTCATAAGCCCGCAACAGTTGTTTTAACTGTATCATAGAGTAAACTGTCTTCCAGGGAGAGAGCAGCTACTACTTCCTGGGCTTTCCCAGACAATTTACATTGCAACAGGAGCGGCCAAACCTCGAGGGGCCAATGCAGCGCAGCGGCCACATGCTCAAACGGAGAGAAATAGGAATCAACTTCCGACTCCCGGAATGGATGGACTAAAGCTATATTTTTACTCACATCGAAGTGGGCTGGATGATGAGCAGGGTGTAGAGTCACACTGGAGCTAGTGTCTAGCTCCAGTTGTCGGACCCTCACCTCCTTGTCGATTTCCATTTTCCTAATTTCTAGATCGAACTTATTCTGTCTCTCTTTATCTTTTTACTCCATTTCCAAACGGGCCAGCCACACTTTTAGCCTAGCGGTCCTGTTTGAACGACCCGAAGCAGAAGATAAAGGGTCAAATCGGGGCAATGTAAAGGGGGTACGAGCAACCCCTTCCTCCGCACCGTCCTCCGACTTGGCATCGTAAGGTCTACCCGTCTCCTCTCCCTCGCCTCCCTCTCCTCATCTTTCAATGAGAAAAGTCATTTTCTCTATAAACCCTCCCTGACTAGCACCAAAAGCTCAGCCTTTAGGGCTTTCTCAAGGACGAAGAGTCCATAATGGTCAGCTATAGCGAAAAGGTCTACTTTCCGCAACCCCACCAAAAATCAACAGAGGGCGCTTCAATAAACTTGGATATGGCTGAGGCAGCCATTTTGTACACTGCAGCCTACTGAACAGTGTACAAACTAAACATGTCATCCAAACTCACAACCTACCATCACACCTCAATCACTAACCACAGAGAGCTCAGAGCAGCAGGGTCCGGTGGGTTTAATGAGATCCCGGATGAGCCCCCATTATGTTACATACGCCTCTAGGAAGAGGGAACGCAACACCCTGCTACAACTCAACTCCCCGTGGTGTGAAAGAGGTATGGGACTGTAGGTGCGAGTAAGGATGACAAAAGGCAGAGAATTTATCGTTTACTGGGAATTTATTCCATCACTCGGTAATTTGGGGAAAAGGGGCTGGACGGAACCAAAGCAAAGAAAATAAAAATCAAAGCCCCCTCTCCTACCTTACCTGCCTACCCACTAATTACCTATTTTAGCACCACCTGGTGCGCTAAACAAAATACAGGGGGTGGTCCGTCCCAGGTCTTACCTAGTGTGCATAGACAGTAAATACTACGGGTTATGTATGCCCGCAGGCCTCTTGCCTAAGCACACCCTAGGTCCCTTCCCCCCTGGGAACAAATGAAACAGAATAATACAAACTACTTCACAACAACAACAACAACAAAAAACTCTGAGAAACAACTAACACAGGACATAACCATCAGCTCTCTCTCAGCAACAACCAACACAGGACATATCAATCATCTTTTTCCTAACAAAGGAACACTTGCTTTTCTAGCTTCAGAAGGAGTCGGTAATTAAAGACAGCTGTTTCTGACGAGAGGGCGGGGTCAGCTCCAATCATCAATTGGGCCGACCAATCAGCTGCTTGGGGGAATTTCAGGATGCCATCCTGAAACACACACATACAAACAAAACCACAACACAGAAACTGGGGAACGTAACAGAGACAATTAAGAAATAACAGACTAGGCTATTACATTAACTGTGCAACTTGAGGAGGAGAGGGAAACAAAGGAAGATACCTAATTTAGAGATAAATAAGGATACAAAAATAAAAACCTTTACCTTGTCTCTGTAATAAGGTCTTCAACCCTCTCACCGAGGTATATGATCAGGCCACGGATCACACTCTCTTCTTTCCTGGATGGTGTTTCACTGTAATATGTTATACAAATAATTGCATTTAATATCGGCAACTAAATACATACAGTATAACCTATATACTATTGTGAAGGTGTTACTGTGCATACCCCGTACAGAACTTCAAAGATCTTCGGCATTCATACCTTTACAGCACCTCCTTTTGACTTAAACAAGTCCAATAGTTTTGGTGTAAATTCGTCCAGATTCTGGATAAAGGTGGACTCAAGAGAAACAGTTGTAATTCTTCTGAACTCTTCCTTAATCTGAGAGAGAGAGAGAGGAGAAGGGGGAGGAAACATCTTCTGAACAGATGTGAAAAGATGATCTGAGAGCCAGAATGCTATTTGGAAACACCTCCAAAAGCATGTGCAGAGTGAGAATGTTCAGACTAATCTTTAATGCATATATAATTGTAGAATAGGATATTATATTATTATTATTATATTATTATTATTATTATATTACAAAATATTTAAATGAATATAAAACAAATTACCTACATTGACTATTTTCATTCAGCTGTATTTTGTACCTGAGTGGGCTCAAACAGGGCTGGGCATCTTTCTTTGAAGTCCTTCCCTGGAAGGGCCTGAACGACATCTTGTCTTTGATATGAGAAGGTCGTTTCCATTTTGGCACTCACGATGTTGTGGTTGTCACGTATTTGTATTTGAATGCAGCCAAACTGCAGATCTTACATTGCATGTGCCGCCTGATCCCTACAGAGTTAAGATATCATCAATTCATGTTTTGTGTATACATAAGCACAAACATATTATTACTTGTGTAACCTTTATTTAACTAGGCAAGTCAAATTCTATTTACAATGACAGCCTATGGGGAAACAGTAGGTTAACTGCCTTGTTCAGGGGCAGAATGACAGATTTTGACCTTGTCAGCTCAGGGATTCGATCCAGCAACCTTTCAGTTACTGGCCCAATGCTCTAACCACTAGGCTACCTGCTGCCCCCATATGCTATCTCATTCTAAAATAAGGAAGACACACATTGTCAATACCTGCCTGGGAGACAACGCATAAAACACTAATAGGGCCCTATGAAATCCTTGTTCTTTTCCCCCAAATGCTGTTTTATTTTCCGGAATTCCGTGTTAACTTTTTGTTGCCTAATGTGTTCAATCCATTTGGTTGATTTGAAAATACAGTATATATCTAATACCTACTATTCACACTAATGTTGGGTTACTGTAATAAAAATATCCTGTGTATCCTGTCCGAGGGGTACCAGTATTCTGTTTACATTTCTGGATTCCATAGGATTCCGTCTGAGTTTTAGGCATTGCGGAAATCATGGGGCCCTACAAGCCCTAATGTGAGTTACAATGAAAACACACAGACATTTGAATATATTGACATACCTTGTCAATGTATTCTGGAAAATATGGTCTGTCCAGTACTCAGGAACGTCTGAATACCTATACCTAAAGAAGAGAAGTTGTATTAAAATCTATGACAATGTCAGGAAAATAAAACTTCAATGACTTCAGCTTTAGATTGCTAGCTAGCTAAAAAATGGAAACATCGCAATCCAAGCTGACTTGGAAGAGCTGATTGTTGTCTATCTTACTAGCAGCACAGTTATTTAATTTAGCTAGTTTGTCTGTTAGATATTGACTGGATAACTACTGCACAAGGTCAATGTTTGCAGTGCTGCCTTGAACATGTTGTGAATACGTGAACAACAACAAGGTTTCTGCAAGGACAGGTGTAGCTAGATAGCTAGGTGTAGTTAGCTAGCTAGCTACGTATTGTTCCTACCCGTCTCTTCCTGGGTAACGTTAGCTTGCCTAGCAGGCAAACATTAAATTGCAGGGGCACATGTGTTCAGTTCTACTGTAATGTTTGCTGATGATGCATTTTTTGGTAAACTAGGTAGCTAATATGTTAAATAGCTATTTCGGTTAATATAAAACTTACACAAAAATGACAAACGTTAGAAACAGCGCTGAGGCGAGTAAATGTACTGCTAACTTACTAGCTAGTAGCATGCCTACCACTAGCTAACTATACAGACATCACGGCCGTTAACTAGCTAGCTTATCAACGTGCAAATATATAACGTACTCTGGCAATATAGCTAGCTAAAGGCTTTTCGAACTTGAATAATATTATTTAACGTTTTCCACCAATAGTTTTGACATTTCGTAGAAAATATGTGTATAGAGATCCAAACTACATTCCAAGTGATAATTTGGTCCTTACCTGCCGCATGGCCATTCCAGAGGAGAAAGATCAAGAGACGTCCGTTGAAATGTTCCAAGCACAATTGACGTTCATAACTAACGTTAGATCTAGCATGTCAGTCCAACATAATAATGATAATTTGAATATCATATTTTTAAGTTGATGGTTGTTACTTAGAAATATTCGTTCAAATTTAGCAGTATATTACCTTGGATTTTTATTTGCAAATGCCAGTCTTTTTCAACACATATAAATGAAGTACTATATTCAAAAATGCAAGTAAAACCAGAAACCTATTATTTTCAATAAAAATCATATTTTTTTGTTGTTGCAATATTTACTAAGCCTGGGGGTCATTTTTTACAGTGTGGGCTGAGCAGAAATTTAATAGAAAACAAAAATATAACATAAAGTACTTCTATGTACGTTGATGCTATATTTAAGAAACTTGGAGTGTAGGGCCACCTAGAGACTGAAGTGAGATGAGTGGAGGCCCCACACTCACCTCAGAGAAATGTCTGATTTATTTATTTCACCTTTATTTAACCAGGTAGGCTAGTTGAGAACAAGTTCTCATTTACAACTGCGACCTGGCCAAGATAAAGCATAGCAGTGTGAACAGACAACAACACAGAGTTACACATGGAGTAAACAATAAACAAGTCAATAACACAGTAGGGGAAAAAAWTTATAAATGAGTCTATATACATTGTGTGCAAAAGGCATGAGGAGGTAGGCAATAAATAGGCCATAGGAGCGAATAATTACAATTTAGCAGATTAACACTGGAGTGATAAATCATCAGATGATAATGTGCAAGTAGAGATACTGGTGTGTAAAAGAGCAGAAAAGTAAATAAATAAAAACAGTAAGGGGATGAGGTAGGTAAATTGGGTGGGCTGCTTACAGATGGACTATGTACAGCTGCAGCGATCGGTTAGCTGCTCAGATAGCAGATGTTTAAAGTTGGTGAGGGAAATAAAAGTCTCCAACTTCAGCAATTTTTGCAATTCGTTCCAGTCACAGGCAGCAGAGAACTGGAAGGAAAGGCGGCCAAATGAGGTGTTGGCTTTTGGGATGATCAGTGAGATATACCTGCTGGGGCGCGTGCTACGGGTGGGTGTTGTTATTGTGACCAGTGAACTGAGATAAGGCGGAGCTTTACCTAGCATGGACTTATAGATGACATGGAGCCAGTGGGTCTGGCGACGAATATGTAGCGAGGGCCAGCCGACTAGAGCATACAGGTCGCAGTGGTGGGTGGTATAAGGTGTTTTAGTAACAAAACGGATGGCACTATGATAAACTGCATCTAGTTTGCTTAGTAGAGTATTGGAAGCTATTTCGTAGATGACATCGCCGAAGTCGAGGATCGGTAGGATAGTCAGTTTTACTAGGGTAAGTTTGGCGGCGTGAGTGAAGGAGGCCTTGTTGCGAAATAGAAAGCCAATTCTTGATTTGATTTTGGATTGGAGATGTTTAATATGAGTCTGGAAGGAGAGTTTACAGTCTAGCCAGACACCTAGGTATTTATAGATGTCCACATATTCTAGGTCGGAACCGTCCAGGGTGGTGATGCTAGTCGGGAGGGCGGGTGCATGCAGCGAATGGTTGAAAAGCATGCATTTGGTTTTACTAGCGTTTAAGAGCAGTTGGAGGCCACGGAAGGAGTGTTGTATGGCATTGAAGCTCGTTTGGAGGTTAGATAGCACAGTGTCCAAGGAAGGGCCAGAAGTATACAGAATGGTGTCGTCTGCATAGAGGTGGATCAGGGAGCAAGAGCAACATCATTGATATATACAGAGAAAAGAGTCGGCCCGAAAATTGAACCCTGTGGTACCCCCATAGAGACTGCCAGAGGACCGGACAATATGCCCTCCGATTTGACACACTGAACTCTGTCTGCAAAGTAGTTGGTGAACCAGGCAAGGCAGTCATCAGAAAAACCGAGGCTACTGAGTCTGCCGATAAGAATATGGTGATTGACAGAGTGGAAAGCCTTGGCCAGGTCGATGAAGACGGCTGCACAGTACTGTCTTTTATCGATGGCGGTTATGATATCATTTAGCACCTTGAGCGTGGCTGAGGTGCACCCGTGACCGGCTCGGAAACCGGATTGCACAGCGGAGAAGGTACGGTGGGATTCGAGATGGTCAGTGATCTGTTTATTAACTTGGCTTTCGAAGACCTTAGATAGGCAGGGCAGGATGGATATAGGTCTGTAACAGTTTGGGTCCAGGGTGTCTCCCCCTTTGAAGAGGGGGATGACCGCGGCAGCTTTCCAATCCTTGGGGATCTCAGATGATACGAAGGAGAGGTTGAACAGGCTGGTTATAGGGTTGTGACAATGGCGGCGGATAGTTTCAGAAATAGAGGGTCTAGATTGTCAAGCCCAGCTGATTTGTATGGGTCCAGGTTTTGCAGCTCTTTCAGAACATCTACTATCTGGATTTGGGTAAAGGAGAAGCTGGGGACGCTTGGGCGAGAAGCTGCGAGGGGGGCGGAGCTGTTGGCCGAGGTTGGAGTAGCCAGGTGGAAGGCATGGTCAGCCGTTGAGAAATGTTGAAGTTTTCGATTATCATGGATTTATCGGTGGTGACAGTGTTACCTAGCCTCAGTGTAGTGGGCAGCTGGGAGGAGGTGCTCTTGTTCTCCATGGACTTTACAGTGTCCCAGAACTTTTTGGTGTTAGAGCTACAGGATGCAAATTTCTGCTTGAAAAAGCTAGCCTTTGCTTTCCTGACTGACTGRGTGTATTGGTTCCTGACTTCCCTGAACAGTTGCATATCGCGGGGACTATTCGATGCTATTGCAGTCCGCCACAGGATGTTTTTTGTGCTGGTCGAGGGCAGTCAGGTCTGGAGTGAACCAAGGGCTATATCTGTTCTTYGTTCTGCATTTTTTGAACGGGGCATGCTTATCTAAAATGGTGAGGAAGTTACTTTTACAGAATYACCAGGCATCCTCAACTGACGGGATGAGGTCAATATCCTTCCAGGATACCCGGGCCAGGTCAATTAGAAAGGCCTGCTCGCAGAAGTGTTACGGGGAGCGTTTGACAGTGATGAGGGGTGTTCGTTTGACCGCGGACCCGTAGCGGATACAGGCAATGAGGCAGTGATCGCTGAGATCRTGATTGAAGACAGCAGAGGTGTATTTGGAGGGCAAGTTGGTCAGGATAATGTCTATGAGGGTGCCCATGTTTACGGATTTAGGGTTGTACCTGGTGGGTTCCTTGATGATTTGTGTGAGATTGAGGGCATCTAGCTTAGATTGTAGGACTGCCGGGGTGTTAAGCATATCCCAGTTTAGGTCACCTAACAGAACAAACTCTGAAGCTAGATGGGGGGCGATCAATTCACAAATGGTGTCCAGGGCACAGCTGGGAGCTGAGGGGTTCGGTAGCAGGCGGCAACAGTGAGAGACTTATTTCTGGAGAGATTAATTTTTAAAATTAGAAGTTTGAACTGTTTGGGAATGGACCTGGAAAGTATGACATTACTTTGCAGGCTATCTCTGCAGTAGATTGCAACTCCTCCCCCTTTGGCAGTTCTATCTTGACGGAAAATGTTATAGTTGGGTATGGAAATCTCAGAATTTTTGGTGGCCTTCCTCAGCCAGGATTCAGGATTCAGGATTCAGACACGGCTTAGATACCCTCCCAGTCACCCTATCCCCCGGATAGAGCCCCTCTCCACTCTCACCAATAACCACCATTGAATCTTAGCTATAATAACAAACAAGAAATAATGACTTGACATCCTCTCCCTATCTATACAGATCTATTGTTCATTTTACAGCAGGTTTGCAAGTCGCAAAAATAAATACAATTACATTGTAGTATAGCTAAATTTGCCTTGTCTCTCCCAAGCTAAACCCATCCCTCTCCACCTCCCCCTCCATGTTTTCCCCGTTTAGAATAATCATAAGAATATAACTTATAAATGCCTCATGAGCTTAGTTCAACTGTCCTACCCCATCAGAACCCGAAATATTAGCTGGTTTTACTCCAAAGTTTGTAAACAATATAATGTAAACCAACACTGTATATAGCCTCATACCATGGTTAAAACTATCATTTTGATATCATGAATGGCCAGTCCTTGCAACCATACCTCTGCCAATGAATGTAAGAGTGGTAACATTTCTCCAACCCCATCCATCAGCTTTTTTAAAAACCAAAACTGAGGAAGGGAATACTCTTTGTTATTGTTTCAATTACGGATTCTAGCTTTCAATGATAGTCTATTTACAGTAAATGGCCAAATAAGAGGCCCCCCCACCCATCGCCACAACCAGAAGATAGATCATATTTTAAAATACTGAGCATCAAACGTGATTGTAATTTCTGAAGAATAAAACCATAAATGAATTTCTTAACCGTTGTGCTCCAGCCTCCCAATCAATGCCTTCAGTCAATGTTTCGACGTTCAGGGTATTTTTAAGAGGATGCAAGGTCACTGCTTCTATTTTTATGACACAAAACTCATCCGTTCATGAATTTGTTTAATGTCACTGGGAGGAGGCAAAGATAAACGCGGCCACGACAGTGCGCAAAAAGCCTAGGCAATGTATATATTTTAAATGTAAAGTATATTAGAAGTCAATTTTAAATCCATTCAAATAAACAGCGGTCTCCTCGTAAGCTTTGTGTCATGCATTTGCTCTCATTATAAGGGCGACGTAATCCTACCGAGAAAACGCGAAGAGCGCACTCACAGGCGTGACACAAGTCCGCGCGCCCGTGTGCTTATATGCGCGCCCGTGTGCTTATATGCACACCTTAACGTCTACTACCGTCACCGTGTATCCTAGAAACCTGTCCTCGGACTGGCCAACGGTCTTCATTCACCAAACCGTTTGAATTATGTCGACGATTGCACATTCAAATGTAATTGGGACATACATTGGGCATTGCGCGATTGGACATACACCATTCGTTCACGTGAAACCCGCAGTCAACAGCTTGATGACACCATTGTAATATTCACCATGATGAATCACCAAATAATCTGGAGGATTTTTTTTACTCCAAGACGTGATGGTTTTTCCAAAATTGTATTCAACTCCAGCGAGGAGCACATCTGGACAACAACTGTCGCGCAAATAGAACGTCAAGACCCAACGCTACCAAGTTTATCGACATACGTTGGACTTTTTGTATGTTTGTTCTTATTTTTGCTTGTCATGTTGATCGTAATGCTTTACCGAATGAAACACAAAATTGCTCCGTTGACCACAGATATGGAGAATGCAGGTCATATGGAAATGTTTCCAGATGTTGAACTGGCCGCCGTGTAGCTGTTTCGGATGATCGGAGCCCACTCGGACGCATCGTCTTGCCTCTCTCATCACCTTTGTGCTGATCAAACTATAGTATAAATTACTAGTCTAATAAATTGTTTTGTGATTTATATGCTATAAATATTTACACCTGTCAAATACTTTGTTTTACATGTGAAACATTTTAAGCACTTTCTTTTGTGGCAGATCATTTTTATTATGCTTGACTGAAAACGTTCTAACAATGTTTAGAAAATATAAACCAAAGGAAAACGTTATCTTATGTTCTGTGGACCTGTCTTATAAACTGGGTTTCTTTTTGGATAAACAGATAATGATATTGTAGAGTTTCTCTCACCTCACTCAGTAGTAGAAGGCAACATGGCAAGTGCTAACTAAACAGAGTTGTCAACAAATGCTGGATCATTGAAGGAGTGGAACATATTGATGTCGGAAAATAGTGCCATACTTGTCATCTTGATTTTAGTTTTGACTCTTTTGACATGTAATATCTCCACATTTAACATTTAACACCTGCAGATTGTTTCTGTAACATTGATATTACAGAGCCATTATTTCACCCAACACAATGAATCAGATCGGAGAGCATTTATTTGCTTATTTCTTGTGTAGGTTCCCCTACAGGGTTAACTTGCTACGATGTTTTGCATACAGGGGCTAGACACATCTTTTTCAAGTACACTTTCTTTTGTCATGTTTTAATGAAATGCTTAATTAAAGCTCCCGCAGTAAATTAACATTAAAATATTCCTGTATTACTCTAAGATCAGTCTGGTGCCTGAGCTGTGGTGGTGGGAAGATAATGGACCAAGCCTCACTACTCTCCAGTACATGAAAGCTAATTGAGGCAGAGAGTGAGGTGCCCTCTTGCTGAGCCCCCCCCCCCCCCCCCACACAACCTCACCTGTAGCATCTTTTGCATAACAGGAGCCACAGCAGTGAAGAGTCAGTCACCTGACATGACAGCCTGACTGACCTGATCACTAAGGGGAAGACTCCAGGCAGGCTAGAACACCGCTGGGGATCTGCCCAGCTAGTCTGAGGCGTTGGCTCATCTATGTTAGAATAACAGGATGAATGTAACATGGACCATATTTATACAATTCAGCCTTCTTCTTTTTTTACGCAGTGTGTCTGCTTTCTGGATTGTACTGTTGGTATCTGTGTAATATAATGCATTATTTTGCCTCCGTATCAATGTATTTGTGTGTCCTATGCATCGTTCTATGACCACCATTGGCACTTTTATCTCTCATGTTGTGTCATTGCACTGTAAGGACTTTCCTGCTTTTGGTGCACACCTCTCAATTCTCTCATGTGACTGATGCTACTACTTTGATTAAATGATCAGCAGGATTGTAAATGTCTTCCTTGATTTTAGGCATTTTGAAATCAGTGTTTTACCTGAAACACCTGATGCTCAGGAGCCATGTAGTACCACAGCCTCCCAGTCGGAGTAGCCAATCCACACAGAAACTCACTGTCTGTTCGGCAGGGATGGCGGAACAGTCCATCTCTCCCCCTCTATTGACTCAGATGGCTTTAATTGCTGCTCCATTTCCCTTTTCTTTCTCCCCATAATTGCTTGCTCTCTGGCCCTAGAGAGATGCTTACGTCATCACCTTATGCCAGAGCAGGTAGCAAGGTCTAGTGAGCAAATCTGAGGACTGTTAGGACATGACACCAAGTTCCCAGATTAATAGAGGGGAATGAAACCCCTGAGCATTCCGGGAGCCTAAATGACTTGCTGTCCTGGGCCCCTCTGAGTCATGTGGTCACATTCAGTCAAAAATAAGCGATGGTTGCTGCCAGGTATTCTCAGGGGGAACCTGCCTTGACAGTTTTTGCTGTGAAAGGCTTGGGCATATACAGTGCATTCGGGAAGTATTCAGACCGACTGACTTTTTCCACATTTTGTTACGTTACAGCCTTATTCTAAAATGTATGAAATAAAACATTTTCTTCATCAATCTACACACAATAACCCATAACGACAAAGTGAAAACAGGTATTCAGACCCTTTACTATGAGACTCGAAATTGAGCTCAGGTGCATCCTGTTTCCATTCATCATCCTTGAGATGTTTCTACAACTTGATTGTAGTCCACCTGTGGTAAATTCATTTGGTTGGACATGATTTGGAAAGGCACACACCTGTCTATATAAGGTCCCACAGTTGACAGTGCATGTCAGAGCAAAAACCAAGCCATGAGGTCAAAGGAATTGTCCGTAGTGCTCCAAGACAGGATTGTGTTGAGGCTCAGATCTTGGGAAGGGTACCGAAAAATGTATGCAGCATTGAAGGTCCCCAAGAACACAGTGGTCTCAATCATTCTTAAAACTTCTTACGGTTGAAATCCCGTTAACGGGATCGATATGACGACAGCCAGTGAAAGTGCAGAGTGCCAAATTCAAACAACAGAAATATCATAATTAAAATTCCTCAAACATACAACTATTATACACCATTTTAAAGATACACTTGTTGTTAATCTCACCACAGTGTCCGATTTCAAAAAGGCTTTAGGACGAAAGCATACCATGCGATTATGTTAGGTCAGCACCTAGACACAGAAAAACACAGCCATTTTTCCAGCCAAAGAGAGGAGTCACAAAAAGCAGAAATAGAGATAAAATTAATCACTAACCTTTGATGATCTTCATCAGATGACACTCATAGGACTTCCTGTTACACAATACATGTATGTTTTGTTTGATAAAGTTCATATTTATATCCAAAAATATCAGTTTACATTGGCGCGTTATGTTCAGTAATGTTTTGCTTCCAAAACATCTGGTGATTTTGCAGAGAGCCACATCAATTTACAGAAATACTCAGCATAAATGTTGATGAAAATACAAGTGTTATACATGGAATTATAGATATTCTTCTCCTTAATGCAACCGCTGTGTCAGATTTCAAAAAAGCTTTACAGAAAAAGCACACCATGCAATAATCTGAGTACATCGCTCAGAGACCAAAACAAGCCATACAGATACCCGCCATGTTGTGGAGTCAACAGAAGTCAGAAATAGCATTATAAATATTCACTTACCTTTGATGATCTTCATCAGAATGCACTCCCAGGAATCCCAGTTCCACAATAAATGTTTGTTTTGTTCGATAAAGTCCATCATTTATGTCCAAACACCTCCTTTTTGTTCGCGCGTTTAGTTCACAAATCCAAATTCACGAGGCGCAGGCCAGACGAAAAGTCAAAAAGTTCCATTACAGTTCGTAGAAACATGTCAAACGATGTATAGAATCAATCTTTAGGATGTTTTTAACATAAATCTTCAATAATGTTTCAACTGGAGAATTCCTTTGTCTTTAGAAAGGAAAAGGAACGCAGCTACCTCTCACGGGGCGCGCCTGACTGAGCTCATGGCATTCTGCCAGACCTCTTAGTCAATCCGCTCTTATTCTCTCCCCCTTCACAGTAGAAGCCTGACACAAGGTTCTAAAGACTGTTGACATCTAGTGGAAGCCTTAGGAAGTGCAATATGACCCCATAGACACTGTATATTGGATAGGCAAAGACTTGAAAACCTACAAACCTCAGATTTCCCACTTCCTGGTTGGATTTTTTCTCAGGTTTTTGCCTGCCATATGAGTTCTGTTATACTCACAGACATCATTCAAACAGTTTTAGAAACTTCAGAGTGTTTTCTATCCAAATCGACTAATACTATGCATATCTTAGCTTCTGGGCCTGAGTAGCAGGCAGTTTACTCTGGGCACCTTATTCATCCAAGCTACTTAATACTGCCCCCAGCCATAAGAAGTTAAATTAAGGTAGAGTGACCAGACGGAACACACCCCTCAGTAAAAGGCACATGACAGCTCGCTTAGAGTTTGCCAAAAGGAACCTAAAGGACTCTCAGACCATGAGAAACAAGATTCTGTGGTCTGATGAAACCAAGATTGAACAATCCCTACAATGAAGCAAGGTGGTGTCAGTATCATACTGTGGGGATGTTTTTCAGTGGCAGGGACTCGGACACTAGTCATGTTCGAGATGAATGGAGCAAAGTACAGGGAGATCCTTGATGAAAACCTGCTCCAGAGCGCTCAGGACCTCAGACTGGGGCGAAGGTTCACCTCCCAACAGGACAACGACCCTAAACAATCAGTCAAGACAATGCCAGAGTGGCTTCAGGACAAGTCCTTGAATGGCACAGCCAGAGCCCGGACTTGAACCCGATCGAACATGTCTGAAGAGACCTGAAAATAGCTGTGCAGCGACGCTCCCCATCCAACCTGACAGAGCTTGAGAGGATCTGCAGAAAAGAATGGGAGAAACTCCCCAAATACAGGTGTGCAAAGCTTGTGGCGTCATATCCAAGACGACTCAAGGCTGTAAATGCTGCCAAATGTGCTTCATCAAAGCACTGAGTGAAGGGTCTGAATATTTATGTGATATAGAAAGAGGAGGAAGGGAAGCGCTACTAAGGTACACTATAGTATATTTTGGTAGAAAGAAGGTGCTCTTTGGTAAAAGGGGTAAATTGGTCATCAAAAAGAAAGGAGGACCAAGGTGTAACAGTATAACTTTAGTACCGTCCCCTCGCCCCGACACGGGCGCGAACCAGGGACCCTCTGCACACATCAACAACTGACACCCACGAAGCGTCGTTACCCATCGCTCCACAAAAGCCGCGGCCCTTGCAGAGCAAGGGGAAACCCTACATATTGGTTTCAGAGCAAGTGACGTAACTGATTGAAACGCTACTAGCGCGTACCCGCTAACTAGCTAGCCATTTCACATCCGTTACACTCACCCCCCTTTCAACCTCCTCCTTTTCCGCAGCAACCAGTGATCCGGGTCAACAGCATCAATTTACCGTTAAACTTTACGGCGTCCCCTCGCCCCGACACGGGCGCGAACCAGGGACCCTCTGCACACATCAACAACGGTCGCCCACGAAGCATCGTTACCCATCGCTCCACAAAGGCCACGGCCCTTGCAGAGCAAGGGGAAACCCTACATATTGGTTTCAGAGCAAGTGACGTAACTGATTGAAACGCTACTAGCGCGTACCCGCTAACTAGCTAGCCATTTCACATCCGTTACAAAGGCACTCTTCATATAATTAATTAAAATGCCTTTATTAGTATGGCATGTTAAATAGAAACAAAGTTGTTTAAAAACCGACGCGTTTCAGCTGCATGGCCTTCGTCAGGGAGTACAGGCCTTCGTCAGGGAGTACAGGCCTTCGTCAGGGAGTACAGGCCTTCGTCAGGGAGTACAGGCCTTCGTCTGAAAAAATAATCTACATACTCAAATATTGCTCATTCTCGCCCTTTCAACCTCCTCCTTTTCCGCAGGAAAACACTGATCCGGGTCAACAGCATCAATGTAACAGTATAACTTTACGTGCGTTCCTCGCCCAGCCTACCTTGCCAGAAAGTTTGGTGCAAGTTAAAAAATGATTGCAACCAAAATATGTTATATATATGGAGGGCTACACCAACCATCCAGCCTCTGCAGATTTTTTGCTGTGAGAGACAGAATCAATTAGATCAATTTTGTCTTTTGGCTACTGAGCATCCATATGAAGCTTGTTTTTTCGTTGCAGGTCTAGGAATGCAGGAGGGACTGGTGCACATTCAGACAAGAGATACGCAAGGGCATAACGACGCGGGACCTGGCTAACGACTCATAATCGTGACGCATCATATAATTCGAGGACAGCATCTCAAGTGCGAACATCACGCTTACGAGGAGAAAAGGATGCGTTAACCAGCTTTGGTCACAAATGGGGTCTTCTAAGTGAACAATGACCCGCCATAGCATACTTACCAAAGTGTGGCAACAAGAGGCCCTACGGCCACGTGTAGACGCACAGAGCACAGTCAAAGGGTATTGAGAAGCTCGCGTCATCATATACGTGAAATGCAGATGCACACTCTCGAATCCTATATAACTGGATTTGTATGGGAGCTCTGAAACTGAAAAAGTGTGTGCGAGCATAGGAGGGCTACAAACCTGATCTCAGTTCAAAAGCTGTATGCAGGCCAGCGATATACGGGCTAGAAATTAGCACACTATCTTCAAATTATTTCCGTGGGAAGTTACAATAGACCCACTCTTCAATATAATTAATTAAATGCCTTTATTAGTATGGCATGTTAAATAGAAACAAGTTTGTTTAACCGACTCGCGTTTCAGCTGGCATGGACCTTC
>NC_036844.1:29354750-29367537 GCF_002910315.2 Salvelinus sp. IW2-2015
GGCCTTCGTCAGGGAGTACAGGCCTTCGTCAGGGAGTACAGGCCTTCGTCAGGGAGTACAGGCCTTCGTCAGGGAGTACAGGCCTTCGTCAGGGAGTACAAACGACGAAGGCCATGCAGCCGAAACGCGTCGGTTTTTAAACAACTTTGTTTCTATTTAACATGCCATACTAATAAAGGCATTTTAATTAATTATATGAAGAGTGCCTTGGTCCTCCTTTCTTTTTGATGACTTATGTGATATACTTATGTGCAAGAATTTCTAAAAAACAGTTTTTTGCTTTGTCATTATGTGGTATTGTGTGTAGATTGATGAGGGGAAAAAACAATTTCATAAATTTTAGAATAAGGCTGTAATGTAACAAAATAGGAAAAAGTGGAGTGATTTGAATACTTTCCGAATGCGCTGTACATATGACCGGGTTTTAGATTAGTGCAGCAACGCTTTTTAGTCCACCCAGATTTCGCCTGCGCTTTAGGCTACACCACTCATAATATTTCAGTGGGGCCTCCAGAGGCTAATATGGAGTGTGGTTATGAGCCTTCACACCAGGGGGCACTAGAACAGCTTATCTGACAGGCTCTGGCAATAATAACATCACCGTGTTCGAAGATTCACCAAGACTCAAAAGATAGCTTACAATCACTCATAGATTACATCCTGGTTTAATATGTCAACTCATTAGCCCACACTACCTAATTGCTGACAAGTGATCACAGAATAAAAGYGCCAAAATACTTAACCCTAATTTGATCCAGGGGCGACGTACTGCTATGGCTGACTCTGTAAAACAACACATTTTACTGCACCTATCCGTTGTATGTGACAATATATATATWTTTTTTCTTATTATTTATGTTGTACCTAATATTATCTTGGAGAAGATCATTAAGGGATTAAACGGATCATGTTTGTACTTTTGTCCTTCTGCTCGTAAAATGTAAGGAAGAAAAAGGCGAGTGCAGTTTTTAGATTGTCCACAAGGTGGAACTTCAGTCTCACAATTAGCACATCGCAAGTGATGCTTGGCCCTTGTGATCATATGCTGTCTCACTACTAGAAATCTTGTCTGTGGTAAAAATCAAGCATTTCTATCGGGCTGCGGCTATTGATCCTCATATGATGGATAATTTTGCTTTAGATATGTCAAGATAAAACGGATAGTAGTAAATGTCTCTTCCTTTGGTGTTTCTGGGATTGAGAGCACTGGTTGAGAGAGATAATGTCCCTAAACAATGGGTGCCCTTCTCTTTTGACCCTCTGTTACAAAGAGCCTTGAGCTTCTTCTAGAGAGTTTATTTGTCAATCTTTGATCTTCTCCTTCAGGTGAAACCATTTTATTGTGTCGAGGTCAGAGGCAAGGCGTGGCTGGGTGGAGTCCTGAGTCCTTGCCTGTTTGATCTGTGACCTCAGTTTGAACTCACCTGTCATGTTTTTTGTCCAGTGTCCACTTTTTGTGTTTCATTTCATATCAAACAGAGAGTCCTCACTGATACTTTGAGGGCACAGCTATTGATCAAAGAGGAATGACAAAGTGAGTATCCACTATCCACACAATATAGATTGTTTTGTGGCAAAGCCTTCATGCTCCGCCAGTTCATTTTTGTTCCACTCAGTAGGAATACCCTTTTTCCTTTCAGCTAAACTAGTTGTCGCCTGCTGGGTGAGTGAGGGTTGTATTTGTTGTGTAATCCCTGAACTGGGTCATCTAATGGCTATACACTTTTTAAATCACAGATCCTATTTTCATCATAAAAATTGTTATTTTAATCCATTTGAAGTTTAGAGTGAATATGACACAAATGATAAACCATAATACAGCTGATAACYCCAGCATAACAACATCTCCCCGAAATGTTTCCATGGAAAGTTAAGATTAGGGAGGCACGTGGGCGCACGCTGACAATAGGGTGCCAGCCCTGTGCCACCATAATAACATGCTACTGTTTTGTCTGGCATCTCAAGTGGAGGAGAGGCTGTGTTGTGTTGGCTCCAGCTGCCTTCTGCACACAAAATCCCACAGCTTTGAATGCTATTTAATTCCTCCAATATTTGTGGATCTAATATGATCCAGGTTAGTCTGAATCCAGACCTGTTTTGTCTTAGTATTCCACTCCTTGTACTCTGTGTCATACAGTATGTTTGGCATCAATCAATTAATATTTTATAAAGCCATTTTTACATCAGCAGTTGTCACAAAGCGCAAGGAGTGGAAAAGAGTGGAATGTTGTCACAAACAAACTGGTACCCAGGCAAGATCCAGGTTTCTTTTGATTAGTATTTCTAGTAGTGTCGTGGTCAACATGGGATTGAACTACCACTGTCCTTTTGTCTGACCCACGGAATAAGATATGCTTCCATATTCCCTCCCTTTCCCTCTGTGTTTTTAGGATATTAGGAGAGTGTTCATATTTGACATCAAGGCAGCATAATAAAAAAAAGGTTTTATTGTCACTGAATAGGTACAGGGAAATATGTTGTTTACAGGGTCAGCCATAGTAGTATGGCGCCCCTGGACCAAATCAGGGTTAAGTGCCTTGCTCAAGGGCACATCAACAGATGTTTCACCTTGTCAGCAAGGGTATTCAAACCAGCGACCTTTCGGTTACTGTCCCTCTAACCCCTAGACTACCTGTCGTCCTAATAGCTGACCTGGAGGCTGTTTCATCACATCCAGTGTTGGCCTGGAGTCAGCTACTACGTGAGAAGTGCTGATGTACAACAAAGACTTTCTCCCCCTAATGTACAGTGCATTCGAAAAGTATTCAGACCCCTTGACGTTTTACACATTTTGTTATGTTACAGCCTTATTCTAAAGTGGTTTAAATGTTTTTTTCCCCTCATCAATCTACACACATTACCCCATAATGACAAAGTAAAAACAGTCTGTCTGAACTCCTAGCAAGCCTCTGTCTGAACTCCTACCAAGCCTCTGTCTGAATTCCTAGCAAGCCTCTGTCTGAACTCCTATACAAGCCTTCGATGTCTGAAAAACTCCCTACGCAAGGTCCTTCTGCTCTGAACTTTCCTAATCAAGCCTCTGTCTGAACTTCCTACCAAGGCCTCTGTCTGAACTCCAATCAAGGCCCTGTCTGAACTCCTATCAAGGCCTCTGTCTGAACTTCCTTAGGCAAGCCTACTGTCTGAAACTCCTAGCAAGCTCTGTCTGAACTTCCTATCAAGCCTCTGTCTGAACCCTAGCAAGGCCTCCTGTTCTGAAACCTCCTAGCAAAGCCTCCTGTCTGAACTCCTAGCAAAGCCTCTGTCTGAACTCCTAGCAAGCCTCTGTCTAACTCCTACCCAAGCCTCTGTCTGAACTCCTAGCAAACTCTGTCTACTCCTACCAGCCTCTGTCTGAACTCCTAGCAGCCTCTGTCGGAACTCCTACCAAGCCTCTGTCTGAACTTTCCATCAAGGCCTCTGTCTGAACTCCTTACCAAGTCCTCTGTCTGAACTGCTAATCCAACCTCTCTGTCTGAACTTCACATACCAAGCCTCTGTCTGAAACTTCCTAAGCAAGCCTTCTGTCTGAAAAAACCTCCTAGCAAAGCCTCTGTCTGAACTTCCTAGCAAGGCCTTCTGTCTGAAACTCCTACCAAGCCTCTCCCTGTCTGAACTCTATCAACCCTCTGTCTGAACTCCTACCAAGCCTCTGTCTGAACTCCTACCCAAGGCCTCTTCTGAACTCCTATTCAAAGCCTCTGGTCCTGAACTCCTACCAAGCCCTCTGTCCTGACTCCAGCAAAGGCCTCTGTCTGAACTCCTACCAAGCCTCTGTCTGAACCTCCTATCAAGCCTCTGTCGAACTCCCTTAACCACACTCGCGAACTCCTCACTCTGTCCTGAATTCTCACTCTCTGAAATCTACAATGCCTCTGTCTGAACTCCTATCAAGGCCTCTGTTCTGAATCTCCTTCCTGACCAGCAAGCCTCTTGTCTGAAACTCCTAAATCAAGTCTGTTGCTCTGCAAGCTCTGTCTGAACTCCTACAACTCTCTGAATTCCTAGCAGCCTCTGTCTGAACTCCTTAAGCTCTGTCGAACTCCTAGCAAGCCTCTGTACTGAACTCCTACCAAGCCCTCTGTCTGAACTCCTACAAGCCTCTGTCTAACTCCTATTTTCTCAAAAGGCTGTGTGCTCCCTCTGCCCGAACTATTTCCTAAACAGTGTCTAAATTAGAGGCTTTCAGTGAGTTCTGACATTCAGTGGGTGAAATAACAGACTAATGTGCCACTCTGTCTACCATAAGTACTGTCAAACTCCAGCAGGGCGGAGGGGGTTTTCAGTCTGAGACGACATCCCTATGGACGTTCTCTTTCATGCCCTCCGGTCCCCTGTGAGCATGCATCGTGTGCTGTCATCCCTCTCCAAAACCTCTTCATTAGAAAATGGGGTAAGAGAAACAGGCTACTTGTTACTCTGCACGAAAAGGTAACTGGCTGTGGTAACCATAGTGATGGGGAGAACGGATAAAGGAATCCAGGTCATGTCTTTTTGTTTGAACCGCCCCAACCTCCACACCCACCTCCTCCATACCCACCCACCTACCTCCATACCCCACCCACTAACCTCCATACCCACCACTAACCTCCATACCACCCCCACATACCTCCCATTACACCACCCACTAACCTCCATACCCACCCACTAACCTCCATACCCACCCACTAACCTCCATAGCCCACCGCCACCTTCTCCATAGCTACACCTACCTTACCAACCACTAACTCCACCCACCACCTTCTCCATACCCACCCACCTTCCTCCATTACCGTCACACCACGCTCTCCCATACCCACCAACACTACCTCCATAACCCACCCACCTTACCTCCATACCCACCACACCTATCCTCGCAACCCACCCACCTTCCTCCATACCCACCACCTATCCTCCATACCCAACCTCACCGTAAACCTCCATACCCAACGCCCTTAACCTCCATTACCACACTCACTGCACCTCCCATAACCCAACCCACTTTACCTCCATACACCCACTAACTCGATCAGCCACTTCCTCCATACCCACCGCCTAACTCTCCATACCCCACCCACTAACCCCTAAACCCACCCACCTTCCTCCATAACCCCTACCCACTTAACGTCCCATACCACACCCACTAACCTTCCATTACCCCACCCAACCCTCCTCCCATCCCACACACTCCAATCCCACACCACCGGTCCCATAACACCACCACTACTCCTGACACCTCCCATACCCCACGCCCGTCCTACCCCACTACTCATACCCCCACTCAACCCACCCACTAACCCTCCACACCCCCATACCCACCCACCTTAACCTCTACCCACCCTTACGCCACCCACCACAACCTCCATTACCCACCCCACCCTCTCCATACCCACCCACTACCTCCATACCCCACCCAGCTAACCTCCATTTTACCCACCACAGATCTCCTCCATTACCCCCCACTAACCCTCATACCGCACCCATAATCCCTAGCCCAACCTTCACTAACGCATACCCAGCCCACTAACTCCATACCCACCCACCTTCCTCCATTACCACCCCAACCCCTTAAACCTTTTTCCTATGCCCACTAACCTCCCATACCCACCACTAACCTCCATACCCACCCACTACCTCCATACCCAACCCACTAACAACCTCCATACCCACCCACCTTCCTCCATACCCACCCACTAACCTCCCATTACCCACCCCACTAACCTCCATTACCCACCACAAACCTCCATACCCACCCACTAAACCTCCATTAACCACCCACTAACCTCCATACCCACCACCTTCCTCTATGCGCCCACCCACTAACCTCCATACCCCCACCCACTAACCTCCATACCCACCCACCTTCCTCCATACCCACCCACTAACCTCCATACCCACCCCACTAACTCCATACCCACCCACCTTAACCTCCATACCCACCCACTAAACCTCCATACCCACCCACTAGCCTTTCATACCCCACCCACAACCCCATACCCACCACTAGCCTTCATACCCACCCCACTAACCTCCATACCCACCACTAACCCATACCCAGAAACCCACTACCTCCACCCACCCACTACCTTCATACCCACCCACTAACCTCCATACCCACCCACTAACCTCCATACCCACCAACTAACCTTCATACCCACCCCGCATACCTCCATACCCACCCACTAACCTCCATACCCACCACTAACCTCCATACCCACCACTAACCTCCAATTTCATTCCAACGCCATACAATACATATGGCGACAATTTCAGGACCCCACATGCCTACACAGCTCTACAACACCCTCAGCGTTCACGCCATCTTGTTTTCATACAGTGTAACCCGCATGAAAAGCCCCTGAAACAATTGTTAACTCGTTATCTCCTGCAGTCGGTCAGAGGGTGTGCCAGAGGGGTGTGTCAACCTTGCAAAGTGCAATAAACCAACACAACACACCCACACACAACACACACACGCACACATTACACACAAACACAAACAACACACAGACATACATTGTGCGGCGGGAGAGCAAGTGATTTACCAGATGTGATGATAAGTTATCTTTGAGGATAGAAAGCACAAGTTACTATCCATACACACATATATGTCATCCTCTAGTCCTCTAGTGTTCACATGGTTTCCTGGCAGGAGTGTGTGACTGAGCTCATCCCTAACCCTGGCCTTCTGGATGTAAACCACTTATGGCTCCTCAGAGCATGAACGGTCTCCATTAGAACACACAGTTTTATGGAGGGGTCATCATCCTACTGTACTGTCATCACTACTAATTCCTTCCCTTTTCCACCCAGTCTTCTGAAATCTGTGGCAACCAATTTCAACCCCACTGGACCCTCCAACCCTTGCTTGCCTCATGGCCTGTCTGTTTGAGTCCAGGGCTGCATGTTGGGTCGATGTTGATGATGCCCTGTCATGCTTCCTGCTGGTCAGCCACTTCCTGATGATGTCACTGAGTGCTCCAGCAGAGTGCTGACTGAGCCGGGAAGGAACAGGAAGAGGCCGCCTGATGGATCCATTCAGACTGCTCTGTGATAAAAAGCTTTCTAACAGCACTAATTCGTTTCTCAGAATCATATTAGCTCATCGGCTCAAATCATCAATGAATGTAGCAGAAAGTCTAAAGAGCTGCTGAAATATGATCAATCAAAGTGGTCACAGTGGGTTTGCTGATAACTTTTATCATGATGAGATTCATTATCAGCGTATTTAGACTGAAAACTGTGGTGCATGATGGTTAATGTTATTAACATGTGCATCGTTGATGGATTGACTGACTGGCTGGCTGATTGACTGGCTGACTGATTTGCTGACTGGCTGACTGATTGGCTGACTGCTGACTGACTGGCTGACTACTGGCTGACTGACTGGCTGACTATGTGTCAGACTTCCACACTTGTTCTTAGTCTGGAGATTATGATAAACATCAGTCTGATACACAAGCAGGTGCTCCTTCCAAACCCTCTTTAAAAGATGAAAGATATGTTATCTCAAAACACAGCCATCTCACCATAATTTAAATACAACACAGCGGACATTTTACATCACTTAACGTTATGAGAGAAAAATATTCATGCATATAAACATTTTGATATGCATTCTTGAACTTGTTTGTATGATCAGATCCTGTGTTAAATGATTGGAGGATGAAGCTGGAGGTTTTCTAGAAACACCACCAGGGTGATAAAAATGCAATTTAGCACAAACTGAATTATGGGATCCATTTTCAGGTCAGGATTTGATTATATGATCCTTATTGATCACAGTGAAATGAATACCATTGTTTTTATTTGTTTGGCCTAGATCTGACAGCATGGTAGCTGATGAGACACAACAGCTAGAGACACAACAGTCTTTAATATTTGATTAGTCTAGTGTCAATCACTGCTTTCGTTTCCACTGAATTACAGAAGATAGTGGGTGAGTTTCTATGGGCATGTTATAGTTCTACCAGCCTGGACCAGAACTTCCCCTCCTCCACCTGTCTCCTATAGTTCTACCAGCCTGGACCAGAACCCCCCTCCTCCACCTGTCTCCTAATAGTTCTACCAGCCTGGACCAGAACCCCCCCTCCTCCACCTGTCTCCTATATTCTATCCAGCCTGGACCAGAAACCCCCCTCCTCACACCTGTCATCCTATAGTTCTACCAGCCTGGCCAGAACCCCCCTCCTCCACCTCTCTCCTATATTCTACCAGGCCTGGAACCAGAACCCCCCTCCTCCCACCTCGTCTCCTATAGTTCTACCAGTCCGGACCAAAACCCCCCTTCTCCACCTGTCTTCCTATAGTTCTACCAGCCTGGGCCAGGACCCCCCTTCGCTCCACTGTCTCCTATAGTTCTACCACGCCTTGGACCAGGACCCCCCCTCCACCTGGCTCCTATAGTTCTTACCCAGCCTGCGACCCAGAACCCCCCTCCTCCACGTCTGGCTAGCCTTCCTTATAAGTTCGACCAGCACTGGACCAGAAACCCCCTCCTCCACCTGCCTCCTATTTAGGTCTTACCCAGGGGGGGGTGCCGGGCCAGGACCCCCCCTCCTCCACATGTCTTTCCTTAGTTTCTACCAGGCCTGGACCAGAACCCCTCTTCCTCAACCTGTTTCCATAGTTTTCTAACCAGCCTGGACCAGAAACCCCCTCCTCCAACCTTGCTCCTATAAGTTCTTACCAGCCTGGACCAGAACCCCCCCTCCTCCCCATGTCTCCTTATAGTTCTACCAGCCTGACCAGAAAAACCCCCCTCCTCAACCTGTCTCCTATAGTTCTACCCAGCCTGGACCAGAACCCCCTCCTCCACATGTCTTCCTATAGTTTCACCAACCTGGACCAGAAACCCCCTCCTCACATGTCTCTCTAGTAGTTCTACCAACCTGGACCAGAACCCCCCCTCCTCCACTGTCTCCTATAGTTCTACCAGCCTGGAACAGAACCCCCCCTCCTCACCGTCTCCTATAGTTTCTACCAGCCTGGACCAGAAACCCCCTCCTCACACCTGTTCCTATAGTTCTACCAGCCTGGACCAGACCCCCTCCTCCACCTGTCTCCTATATTCTACCAGGGCCTGGGCCAGACCCCCCTCCTCCACCTGTCTCCTATAGTTCTACCAGCCTGGACCAGGGCCCCCTCCTCCACCATGTCTACTATAGTTTTACCAAGCCTGGACCAGAAACCCCCCTCCCTCCACCTGTCTCCTATAGTTTCTACCAGCCTTGACCAAACCCCCCTCCTCCACCCTGTCTCCTATAGTTCTTTAACCAAGGCCTCGACCAGAACCCCCCCTCCTCCAACCTGTCTCCTATAGTTCTAACCAGCCTTGGCGCCAGGAACCCCCCTCCCCAACATGTCTCCATAAGTTCTACACCTGACCAGAACCCCCCTCCTCAACCTGTCTTCCTATAGTTCTACCAGCGCGAACCAGAACCCCCCTTCCTCAACCTGTCTCCTATAGTCTACCAGGCCTGGACCAGAACCCCCCTTCTCCACATGTCTCCAAAAATAGTTCTACCAACCTGGACCAGAAACCCCCCCTCCCTTCCACATGTCTTCCTATGGTCTACCAGCCTGGACCAGAACCCCCCTCCTCCAGCCTTCTCCCTATAGTTCTTTACCAGCCTGGGCCAGGACCCCCCTCCTTCCACCTGTCTCCTTATAGTTCTACCAAGGCCTGGCCAGACCCCCTCCTCAACCTGTCTCCATTATAGTTCTACCAGCCTGGAACCAAGAAACCCCCCTTCCTCAACCTGGTCTCTATAGTTTCTCACCAGCCTGACCAGAACCCCCTCCTCAGACCTGTCTCGATAGTGTTCTATCCAGCCTGGAACCAGAAACCCCCCTCCTCCACATTGTCTCCATATTTATCTACCAAACCTGGACCAGAAACTCCCCTTCCTCCAGCATGTCTCCTAAGTTCTACCCAAGCCCTGGACCCAAACCGCCCCTTCCTCCACCTTCTCCTAATAGTTCATACCAGTGCCTGGGCCAAGGAACCCCCCTCCTCCCAACCTGTCTTCCTATAGTTCTACCGGCCGGCGGGCCATGCCCCTCTCTATCGGCCTCCATGCCCCCCCTTAACCGGCGCCTGACTATGCCCCCTCGTTCTTACCGGGCCTGGGCCGATGGCCCCTCTCTACCGGCCTGGACATGGCCCCTCTCTTACCGGCCTGGGCCATTGCCCCTCTTCTATCGGCCTTGGGCCATGCCCCTCTCTAACCGGCCCTGGGCCATTGCCCTCTTCTATCGGGCCTGGGCCATGCCCCTCTCATTACCGGCCATGAGGCCATGCCCCTCTCTACCGCGCCTGGGCCATGCCCCTCTCTAACCGGCCTGGCATTGCCCCTCTCTACCGCCTTGGGCCATGCCCCTCTCTACCGCCTGGCCATGCTATCTTTCTAACCGGCCTGGACCATGGCCCCTCTCTTGCTAGCCTCTGGACAATCTGCCCTCCATGACCAGTCGTCTGTTTACAACCTTCGTCAATCGTCGACAATAGCAGCTCCCCTTCCCCATGCAGGCCTTTTTTCTTCATGTTTATCCCCAAAATTACATCTAGATCTCTCTCTTTCACCTCACTCCACATGCATCAAAGTGTAGTGTAGGCCACAGTAATAGCTTAATTTCACTGTAATTAACTGTTCATCATTTGAAACCAAAAATTGCTAAATTGGGACTCATTTTGAAATAGTAGTGTTGTACAGTAAGCTAGGAGTCAAAGGAAAACACATAACTTAATTCTGATTTTAGGTTCTTCTGCGGTGGTAAACGTAGTCAAAATGAATTGAACAACCAAATAAGCTTAATCCACATAGACTTTTTAATGAGGCACAGATCCATGTTCAGTTTGGGCCGAAGCATTGTGTGACACAGCACCCCCCACTTGAGTGGCTAAGGTCCAAATCTGGCCCCCTTCCTGTGCCCAGCCCCCCAACCAAAATGCACCCGTTTGCCCCTCCTGTCGTGTCGCATGTCGCCGAGGGGCAGCCTTCTTCAGCTGAGTGGAGGAGGCACCCCTCTTTCAGACAGCGCTGGGGGAGGTGGCTGAGGAGGCAGCCCCTCTCAGGAAACAGCTGGGAGTGTAGGAGGCAGCCCCTCTCAGGACAAGCTGGGGGAGGTGGTGCAGGAGGCAGCCCCTCTCAGACAGCTGGGGGAGTGGTGAGGAGGGCAGCCCTCTCAGACAGCTGGGGAGGTGCCGGGTGAGGAGGCAAGGCCCCTCTCAGACAAGGCTTGGGGGGTGGTGAGGAGGCAAGCCCTCTCAGACAGCTTGGGAGGTTGGTTGAGGAGGCAGCCCCTCACGAGACAGCTGGGGGAGGTGCGTGAGGAGGCAGCCTCTCAGACAAGCTGGGGGGGTGGTGAGAGGCAGCCCCTCCTCAGACAGCTGGAGAGAGGTGTTGAGGAGGCAGGCCCCTCACAGGGACAGCTGGGTGATGTGCGGTGAGGACGGCAAAGCCCCTCTTCAAGACAGCTGGGATAGTGGTGAGGAGGCATCAGTTCAGGACTGAATAGAGTTATGTGCTGACAATGCACATGAAGAGGCCTCCAGAATTTGCAGCCACAGCTTGAGTTGAAAGTGTGTGTAATAACGCCTGAGGGGCAGTCAAAATAGTGGACCCCTCTGAAAAGGTGGGGTCACTTTCTTTGGGGGGATTTTCCAAGATTTGGCGTCAGGCAGTCAGACGGTCTTTTGTCTCTTTCTCTGTCGTGTTCCCTTGTATATCTATATTTTTATAATTTTTCTTCGCATATCTTTTTAAAAATTTTTCAAAACCCTTCGACTTCTAAATACTTCTCCTTGCAAACCCGCCTCTCACCCAACATGGCGTGGATCTGTTTTTTCTAAAATATTTCATTTTACTTCGGAATTGGAATCCCTATCTGAAAAGCTAGCCAGCTAACTAACCTACCAGCTTATTCAGTCAAAGCAAAAACCACTGCTAGCGGTTCAATCAGCTAAACCTTTAGGCTCGGAAAAGCTCTCCTCCAGTTCATACAAACGTGACTTATCAAAACCAGAGGCACTAAACGGGAACCCAATTTTTTTTCTCTCTATAATCCCCGAATTCCTACCGCAAACTCTGAAACTTCATTCTGGATCTTCGCCAACCTAAGCTAAACCGCAAGGTGGACTACTCCTGGCTAGCGTTTTCCAATCCCGGGAGCAAGCAACCAATTAGCCTTGAAAGCTACCCGGCTAGGGGCTCCTGCGGCTACCACCGAAGCCTACTCCTGGGCTCACATATCCGGACCCCTTCTACTGCCGGTACGGGCACGGAGACCCCGGCCGAATCCTCTAATGGACTGGAATGCCGACGCAAATCTTTCCTGAGGCATTCCAACAGGCCCCTCAGGCGCGATTGTCCCTGAAGGGCCTCCATTCTTACTAACCGCGCCTGCTAGCTACCTAGAGCTACTTGGGAAACCCTACTAAATTCCACGACTTGGTCTATCCCGACGTCACCGCACCGAAGAGGCCCAAAACAAACCCCATTCTCGACTCCCCACTAAGCCTCTGCTAACTTGATTAGCCCCAACAAAACTGCTAGGCTGCTGCCCCGGTCGGCTAATCCTGCTCTAACCCTCCAACCAGCCACGCCTTCTTGCGAGGAGAGAAGTACGGCTTAGCTTGTTAGGGCTGCGTCTGAGGGGGTGGCCTACTATCTGCTAGCGTTTAAGCAGCGCGCCTGGCTACTGGTCTGAATCGCCTGCCCACACCTCAACCATCTCACTGGAACCCATATGTCACTCACCACCCTCCAAATCATACCGTCCAACCCTGGTAACCTTAATCTCTCTC
>NC_036844.1:29367562-29382090 GCF_002910315.2 Salvelinus sp. IW2-2015
CGTTTTGTAACTAGCTATTAATAAATGCCAATTACAGAACCTGTAGAAACCATTACAATATCACCATGGCATCAGCTGGGTGAAAGATTGATAATCTCCGACTAAAGCATTCCCTCTCCAGGGAGTCCAAGGGCTATTCATTTTCAGTGGATAATATGGTGACACACACACACACACACCACACACACACACACACACAACACAACACACACACACACACACACCCACACACACCACACACAACACACACACAACACACACACACAACACACAACCACACACAACACACACACACACACACCACACACACCACACACACACACACACCACCCACATTTGTTATTCTATCCTCGTGGGAACTTAAAATTGAATTTCTATTCAAATCCTACTCTTCTCTAACCCCCTAAACCCTAATTGTAACCCTAAACCTAACCCTTACCTTAAAACCCTATTTTCTCTAACCCTTAACCCTAAAACCTAACCCTTACCTTAAAACTCCCTATTTTCTCTAACACCCTAACCCTAAACCTAACCGCTTACCTTAAAACCCTTATTTCTCAAACCCTTATCCCACCTAACCCTCCATACCCACCACACCTTCCTCCATAACCCACCCACTAACCTCCATACCCACCCCACCTTTCCTCGCATACCCACCCACTAACCTCCATACCACCCCACTTTAAACCTCCATACCCACCCACTAACCTCCATACCCACCCACTAACCACCTCCATACCCACCCACCTTCCTCCATACCCACCCACTAACCTTCCCATTACCCACCCACAATAACCTCATACCCACACAAACCTCCATACCCACCACACTAACCTCCATACCCACCCACTAACCTCCATACCCACCCACCCTTCACCTATTCGCCACCCACTAACCTCCATACCCACCCCACTAACCTCCATACCCACCCACTTCCTCCATACCCACCCACTAACCTCCATTACCCACCCACTAACCTCCATACCCACCCACTAACCTCCATACCCACCCACTAACCTCCATACCCACCACTTAGCCTTCATACCCACCCACTAACCTAAACCCATACCCGAAACCCCACTAGGCCTCCCTCACCCACCCCACTACCTTCCATAAACCCACACCACTAACCTCCATAAACTCCTGCATCCCACCCACTACCTCCATACACCCAAATCTTAAACCTCCCATAACCCACCCACTAACCTCCATACCCACCCACTAACCTCCATACCCACCCACTAACCTCCATACCCACCCACTAACCTCCATACCCACCCACTAACCTCCAATTTCATCCACGCCATACAATACATATGGCGACAATGTTCAGACCCCACATGCCTACACAGGCTCTACAACACCCTCAGCGTTCACGCCATCTTTGTTTTCATACAGTGTAACCCGCATGAAAAGCCCCTGAAACAATTGTAACTCGTTATCTCCTGCAGTCGGTCAGAGGGGTGTGCCAGAGGGGTGTGTCACCTTGCAAAGTGCAATAACACACACACACACACACACACACACACGCACACATACACACAAACACAAACATACACACAGACATACATGTGGTGCGGGGAGCAGCTGTGATTTACCAGATGTGATGATAAGTATCTTTGAGGGATAGAAAGCACAGTACTTCCATACACACATGATGTCATCCTCTAGTCCTCTAGTGTTCACATGGTTTCCTGGCAGTGTGTGTGACTGAGCTCATCCCTAACCCTGGGCCTCTGGATGTAAACCACTTATGGCTCCTCAGAGCATGAACGGGGTCTCATTAGACACACAGTTTTATGGAGGGGTCATCATCCTACTGGTACTGTCATCACTACTAATTCCTCCTTTTCCACCCAGTCTTCTGAAATCTGTGGCAACCAATTTCAACCCCACTGGACCCTCCAACCCTTGGCTTGCCTCATGGCCTGTCTGTTTGAGTCAGGGCTGCATGTTGGGTCGATGTGATGATGCCCTGTCATGCTTCCTGCTGGTCAGCCACTTCCTGATGATGTCACTGAGTGCTCCAGCAGAGTGCTGACTGAGCCGGGAAGGAACAGGAAGAGGCCGCCTGATGGATCCATTCAGACTGCTGCTGTGATAAAAAGCTTTCTAACAGCACTAATTCGTTTCTCAGAATCATATTAGCTCATCGGCTCAATCATCAATGAATGTAGCAGAAAGTCTAAAGGAGCTGCTGAAATATGATCAATCAAAGTGGTCACAGTGGTCTTGCTGATAACTTTTATCATGATGAGATTCATTATCAGCGTATTTAGACTGAAAACTGTGGTGCATGATGGTTAATGTTATTAACATGTGCATCGTTGATGGATTGACTGACTGGCTGGCTGATTGACTGGCTGACTGATTTGCTGACTGGCTGACTGATTGGCTGACTGGCTGACTGACTGGCTGACTGACTGGCTGACTGACTGGCTGACTATGTGTCAGACTTCACACTGTTCTAGTCTGGAGATTATGATAACATCAGTCTGATACACAAGCAGGTGCTCCTTCCAAACCCTCTTTAAAAGATGAAAGATATGTTATCTCAAAACACAGCCATCTCACCATAATTTAAATACAACACAGCGGACATTTACATCACTTAACGTTTATGAAGAGAAATATTCATGCATATAAACATTTGATATGCATCTTGAACTGTTTGTATGATCAGATCCTGTGTTAAATGATTGAGGGATGAAGCTGGAGGTTTTCTAGAAACACCACCAGGGTGATAAAATGCAATTTAGCACAAACTGAATTATGGGATCCATTTTCAGGTCAGGATTTGATTATATGATCCTTATTTGATCACAGCTGAAATGAATACCATTGTTTTTATTTGTTTGGCTAGATCTGACAGCATGGTAGCTGATGAGACACAACAGCTAGAGACACAACAGCTTTAATATTTGATAGTCTAGTGTCAATCACTGCTTCTGTTTCCACTGAATTACAGAAGGATAGTGGGTGAGTTTCTATGGGCATGTATAGTTCTACCAGCCTGGACCAGAACTCCCCTCCTCCACCTGTCTCCTATAGTTCTACCAGCCTGGACCAGAACCCCCCTCCTCCACCTGTCTCCTATAGTTCTACCAGCCTGGACCAGAACCCCCCCTCCTCCACCTTCTCCTATAGTTCTACCGCCTGGACCAGAACCCCTCACCTCCTCCACACTTGTCTCCTATAGTTCTACCAGCTGGACCAGAACCCCCTCCTTTCCCACCTGTCTCTATAGTTCCTATCATACCAGTCGGCCAGAGACCCCCCCTCCAGCTCTGTCTCCTATAGTTCTATTCCAGCTCTGGACCAGACCCTCCCTCCTCCACCTGTTCTCTCTATAGTTCTACCAGCTGGACAGAACCCCCTCTCTCACCTGTCTCCTATAGTTCTAGCCAGCCTGGAGCAGACCCCCCTCCCACTCTGTCTCCTAAGTTCTATAGACCGACAGCCTGGGCCAGGAACCCCCCTCCTCCACTGTCTCCTATAGTGTCTACCAGCCTGGACCAGGACCCGCCTCTCTCAACCTGTCTCCTATAGTTCTACCAGCCCTGGACCAGAACACCCCCTCCTCGCACCTGTCTCCTATAGTTTCTACCAGCCTGGACCAGAAACCCCCTCCTCCACTGTCTCCTAAGTTTCTACCAGCCGGACCAGAACCCCCCTCCTCACCTGTCTCCTATAGTTCTACCAGCCTGGACCAGAACCCCCCTCCTCCACACCTGTCTCCTATAGTTCTACCACCTGGACCAGAACCCCCTCCTCCACCTGTCTCCTATAGTTCTACCAAGCCTGGCACCAGAACCCCCCTCCTCCACTGTTTCCCTATAGTTCTACCAGCCTGGACCAGAACCCCTCCTCCACCTGTCTCCATATTCTAACCACCCTGCCAGAACCCCTCCTCACCTGTCTCCTATGTTTCTACCAGCCTGGACCAGACCCCCCTCCTCCACCTGTCTCCTATAGTTCTACCAGCCTGGGCCAGGACCCCCCTCCTCCACCTGTCTCCTATAGTTCTACCAGCCTGGACCAGGACCCCCTCCTCCACTCCTCCTATAGTTCTACCAGCCTGGACCAGAACCCCCCTCCTCCACCTGTCTCCTTAGTTCTACAGCCTGGACCAGAACCCCCTCCTCCACCTGTCTCCTATAGTTCTACCAGCCTGGACCAGAACCCCCCTCCTCCACCCTGTCTCCTATAGTTCTACCA
This sequence comes from Salvelinus sp. IW2-2015, assembly GCF_002910315.2. Classification (NCBI taxonomy): domain Eukaryota; kingdom Metazoa; phylum Chordata; class Actinopteri; order Salmoniformes; family Salmonidae; genus Salvelinus; species Salvelinus sp. IW2-2015. The sequence goes on from NC_036844.1 coordinate 29,371,781, forward strand.
GCCTGGCCAGAACCCCCCTCCTCCACTGTCTCCTATAGTTCTACCAGCCTGGACCAGAACCCCCCTCCTCAACCTGTCTCCTATAGTTCTACCAGCCTGGACCAGAACCCCCCTCCTCAACCTGTCTCCTATAGTTCTACCAGCCTGGACCAGAACCCCCTCCTCCACTGTCTCCAATAGTTCTACCACCTGGACCAGAACCCCCTCCTCCACTGTCTCCTATGGTTCTACCAGCCTGGACCAGAACCCCCCTCCTCCACCTGTCTCCTATAGTTTCTACCAGCCTGGGCCAGGACCCCCCTCCTCCACCTGTCTCCTATAGTTCTACCAGCCTGGCCAGGACCCCCCTCCTCAACCTGTCTCTATAGTTCTACCAGCCTGGACCAGAAACCCCCCTCCTCACCCTGTCTCCTATAGTTCTACCAGCCTGGACCAGAACCCCCCTCCTCAACCTGTCTCCTATAGTTCTACCAGCCTGGACCAGAACCCCCCTCCTCCACATGTCTCCTATAGTTCTACCAACCTGGACCAGAACTCCTCCTCCACATGTCTCCTATAGTTCTACCAGCCTGGACCAGAACCCCCTCCTCCACCTGTCTCCTATAGTTCTTACCAGCCTGGGCCAGGACCCCCCTCCTCCACCTGTCTCCTATAGTTCTACCGGCCTGGCCATGCCCCTCTCTATCGGCCTGGGCCATGCCCCTCTCTACCGGCCTGGCTATGCCCCTCTCTACCGGCCTGGGCCATGCCCCTCTCACCGGCCTGGACTATGCCCCTCTCTACCGGCCTGGCCATGCCCCTCTCTATCGGCCCTGGGCCATGCCCCTCTCTAACCGGCCTGGGCCATGCCCCTCTCTATCGGCCTGGGCCATGCCCCTCTCTACCGGCCTGGGCCTGCCCCTCTCTACCGGCCTGGGCCATGCCCCTCTCTACCGGCCTGGGCCATGCCCCTCTCTACCGGCCTGGCCATGCCCCTCTCTACCTGGCCTGGACCATGCTTCTTTCTACCGGCCTGGACCATGCCCCTCTCTGCTAGCCTCTTGGACATCTGCCTCCATGACCCATCGTCTGTTTACAATGCCTCGTCAATCCGTCGACAATAGCAGCTCCCCTCCCCATTGCAGGCCTTTTCCTCATGTTTCCCCCAAAATACCATCTAAAGATCTGCTCTCACCTCACTCCTACTTGTGCATCAAAGTGTATGTTGTAGGCACAGTAATAGCTAATTCCACTGTAGATAATCTGTTCATCATTTGAACAAATTGCTAATTGACTCATGTTGAAATAGTATGTGTACAGTAAGCTAGGAGTCAAAGGAAAACACATAAGCTTAATCTGATTTAGGTTCTCTGCGGTGGTAAACGTAGTCAAAATTGAAGTGAAGCCCAAATAAGCTTAATCCACAAGAGCTTTTTAATGAGGCACAGATCATGTTCAGTTTGGCCGAAGCATTGTGGTGACACAGCACCCCACTGAGTGGCTAAGGTCCAAATCTGCCCCCCTTCCTGTGCCAGCCCCCCAACCAAAATGCACCCGTTGCCCCTCCTGTCTGTGTCCCGGCAGTCTGCAGGCGAGAGGCAGCCCCTCTCAGACAGCTGGGGGAGGTGGTGAGGGGCGAGGCAGCCCCTCTCAGACAGCTGGGGGAGGTGGTGAGGAGCAGCCCCTCTCAGACAGCTGGGGGAGGTGGTGAGGGGCAGCCCCTCTCAGACAGCTGGGGGAGGTGGTGAGGAGGCAGCCTCTCAGACAGCTGGGGGAGGTGGGTGAGGAGGCAGCCCCTCTCCGACAGCTGGGGGAGGTGGTGAGGAGGCAGCCCCTCTCAGACAGCTGGGGGAGGTGGTGAGGAGGCATCAGTCAGACTGAATTAGAGTTATGTGTGACATGCACAGGAGAGGCTCCAGAATGCAGCACAGCTGAGTCTGAAAGTGTGTGTATAACGCCTGAGGGGCAGTCAAAATAGTGACCCCTCTGAAAAGTGGGTCACTTTTTGGGGGGGGATTTCCAAGATGGCGTAGCAGTCAGACGTCTTTGTCTTTCTTCTGTCGTGTCCCTTGTATATATATTTTTTTATATTTTTCTTCGCATATCTTTTAAAAATATTTTCCTAAACCTCGACTTCTAAATACTCTCCTGCAACCCGCCTCACCCAACATGGCGTGGATCTGTTTTTTTTCTAAAGTATTTCTATTTACTTCGGATCTGGAATCCCTCATCTGAAGCTAGCCAGCTAACTACCTACCAGCTATCAGTCAGCAAACCACTGCTAGCGGTCATCAGCTAACCTTTAGCTCGGAAAGCTCTCTCCAGTTCATACAACGTGACTCAAACCAGAGCATAACGGACCAATTTTTTTCTCTCTATATCCCCGGATTCCTACCGCAAACTCTGAACATTTTCATCTGGATCTTCGCAACTAGCTAACCGCAAGGTGACTACTCCTGGCTAGCGTTTCCATCCCGGAGCAAGCACCAATTAGCCTGAAGCTAGCCCGGCTAGGGCTCCTGGGCTACCACCGAAGCCTACTCCTGGGCTACAATATCCGGACCCCTTCTACTGCCGGTACGGGGCACGGAACCCCGCCGATCCTCTATGACTGGAATGCCGACATAATCTTCCTGAGGATTCCAACAGGCCCCTCAGGCGCGATGTCCGCTGAAGGCCCATTCTACTAACCGCGGCCTGCTAGCTACCTAGAGCTACTTGGAACCCTACTAATCCACGACTGGTCTATCGACGTCACCGCACGAAGAGGCAAAAACAGACTTACCTCCATCGCGACGTCCCCAAAAGGCCCTTCTGCTAACTTGATAGCCCCGGTCTACAAACTGCTAGCTTGCTTGCCCCGGTCTGCTAACTGCTTGCTTGCTAACCCGGTCTGCTAACTGCTAGCTTGCTAGCCCTGGTCTGCTAACTGCTAGCTTGTTAGCCCAGGCCTACTAACTGCTAGCTTGTTAGCACCGGCCTGCTAACTGTCTGAATCGCCGTGTCCCCAGTCAGCCCAACCACTCACTGGACCCATATGTTCACTTGGCTACGCATGCCTCTCTCTAATATCAATATGCCTTGTCCATTACTGTCCTGGTTAGTGATTACTGTCTTATTTCACTGTAGAGCCTCTAGCCCTGCTTAATATGCCTTAACCAACCATGTTGTTCCACCTCCTACATATGCGATGACATCACCTAGTTTAAACGTCTCTAGAGACTATATCTCTCTCATCATTACTCATTGCCTAGGTTTACCTCCAATGTACTCACATCCTACCTTACCTTTGTCTGTACACTATGCCTTGAATCTATGCTATCGTTCCCAGAAACCTACTCCTTTTACTCTCTGTTCCGAACGTGCTAGACGGCCAGTTCGTATAGCCTTTAGCCGTACCCTTATCCTACTTCTCCTCTGTTCCTCTGGTGATGTAGAGGTTAATTCAGTTCCTGCAGTGCCTAGCTCCACTCCCACTCCCCAGGTGCTCTCATTTGTTGACTTCTGTAACCGTAAAAGCCTTGGTTTGATGCATGTTAACATTAGAAGCCTACTCCCTAAGTTTGTTTTACTCACTGCTTTAGCACACTCTGCCAACCCAGATGTCTTAGCCGTGTCTGAATCCTGGCTTAGGAAAACCACCAAAAACTCTGAAATCTCCATCCCTAACTATAACATTTTCCGCCAAGATAGAACTGCCAAAGGGGGCGGTGTTGCAATCTACTGCAAAGATAGCCTGCAGAGTTCTGTCTTACTATCCAGGTCTGTACCCAAACAATTCGAGCTTCTACTTCTAAACATGCACCTTTCCAGAAACAAGTCTCTCACTGTTGCCGCTTGCTATAGACCACCCTCTGCCCCCAGCTGTGCCCTCGACACCATATGTGTCGGCCATCCTACAATCTAAGCTTGATGCCCTCAATCTCACACAAATTATCAATGAACCTACCAGGTACAACCCCAAATCCGTAAACACGGGCACCCTCGTAGATATCATCCTAACTAACTCGCGCTCCATATACACCTCTGCTGTTTTCAATCAAGATCTCAGCGATCACTGCCTCATTGCCTGCAACCCCTAAAAACACGCTCCCTAAAACACCTCTGCGAGCAGGTATTTCTAATCGACCTTGCCGGGGTATCCTGGAACAACATTGACCTCATCCCGTCAGTAGAGGATGCCTGGTTATTCTTTAAAAGTTCCTTCCTCATCATGTTAAATAAGCATGCCCCATTCAAAAAATGTAGAACTAGGAATAGATATAGTCCTTGGTTCACTCCAGACCTGTCTGCCCTTGACCAGCACAAAAACATCCTGTGGCGTTGTGCATTAGCATCGAATAGCCCCCGTGATATGCAACTTTTCAGGAAAGTTAGGAACAAATATACACAGGCAGTTAGGAAAGCTAAGGCTAGCTTTTTCAAACAGAAATTTGCATCATGTAGCACAAACTTAAAAAAGTTCTGGGACACTGTAAAGTCCATGGAGAATAAGAGCACCTCCTCCCAGCTGCCCACTGCTCTGAGGCTAGGAAACACTGTTACCACCGATAAATCCACTATAATTGAGAATTTCAATAAGCATTTCTCTACGGCTGGCCATGCTTTCCATCTGGTTACCCCTACCCCGGTCAACTGCCCGGCACCCTCCGCAGCAACCCGTCAAAGCCCCCACCATTTCTCCTTCACCCAAATGCAGATAGCTGATGTTCTGAAAGAGCTTCAAAACCTGGACCCCTACAAATCAGCCGGGCTCGACAATCTGGACCCTCTTTTTCTAAAATTATCTGCCGAAATTGTTGCAACCCCTATTACTAGCCTGTTCAACCTCTCTTTCGTATTGTCTGAGATTCCCAAAGATTGGAAAGCTGCCGCGGTCATCTCCCTCTTCAAAGGGGGTGACACTCTAGACCCAAACTGCTACAGACCTATATCTATCCTACCCTGTCTTTCTAAGGTCTTCGAAAGCCAAGTTAACAAACAGATTACRGAACATTTCGAATCCCACCGTACATTCTCCGCTATGCAATCTGGTTTCAGAGCTGTTCATGGGTGCACCTCAGCCACGCTCAAGGTCCTAAACAACATCATAACCGCCATCGATAAGAGACATTACTGTGCAGCCGTATTCATCGACCTGGCCAAGGCTTTCGACTCTGTCAATCACCACATTCTTATTGGCAGACTCAACAGCCTTGGTTCCTATAATGATTGCCTCGCCTGGTTTACCAACAACTTCTCTGATAGAGTTCAGTGTGTCAAATCGGTGGGCCTGTTGTCTGGACCTCTGGCAGTCTCTATAGGGGTGCCACAGGGTTCAATTCTCGGGCCGACTCTCTTCTCTGTATACATCAATGATGTCGCTCTTGCTGCTGGTGATTCTCTGATCCACCTCTACGCAGATGACACTATTCTGTATACTTCTGGCCCCTCTTTGGACACTGTGTTAACTAACCTCCAGACGAGCTTCAATGCCATACAACTCTCCTTRCGTGGCCTCCAACTGCTCTTAAATGCAAGTAAAACTAAATGCATGCTATTCAATAGATCACTGCCCGCACCTGCCCGCCCGTCCAGCATCACTACTCTGGACGGCTCTGACTTAGAATACGTGGACACCTACAAATACCTAGGTGTCTGGTTAGACTGTAAACTCTCCTTCCAGACTCACATTAAGCATCTCCAATCCAAAATTAAATCTAGAATCGGCTTCCTATATCGCAACAAGGCATCCTTCACTCATGCTGCCAAACATACCCTCGTAAAACTGACCATCCTACCGATCCTCGACTTCGGCGATGTCATCTATAAAATAGCCTCCAACACTCTACTCAACAAATTGGATGCAGTCTATCACAGTGCCATCCATTTTGTCACCAAAGCCCCATACACTACCCACCACTGCGACCTGTACGCTCTCGTTGGTTGGCCCTCGCTTCATACTTGTTGCCAAACCCACCGGCTCCAGGTCATCTACAAGACCCTGCTAGGTAAAGCCCCGCCTTATCTCAGCTCACTGGTCACCATAGCAGCACCCACTCGTAGCACGCGCTCCAGCAGCTATATCTTACTGGTCACCCCCAAAGCCAATTCCTCCTTTGGTCGCCTTTCCTTACAGTTCTCTGCTGCCAATGACTGGAACGAACTGCAAAAATCACTGAAGCTGGAGACTCATATCTCCCTCACTAGCTTTAAGGACCAGCTGTCAGAGCAGCTCACAGATCACTGCACCTGTACATAGCCCATCTGTAAACAGCCCATCTATCTGCCTCATCCCCATACTATATTTATTTATTTATCTTGCTCCTTTGCACCCCAGTATCTCTACTTGCACATTCATCTTCTGCACATCTACCATTCCAGTGTTTAATTGCTATATTGTAATTACTTCGCCACCATGGCCTATTTATTGCCTTAACTCCCTTATCTTACCTCATTTACACTCACTGTATATAGACTTTCTTTTCCTACTGTATTGTTGACTGTATGTTTTGTTTATTCCATGTGTAACTCTGTGTTGTTTTATGTGTCGAATTGCTATGCTTTACCTTGGCCAGGTCGCAGTTGCAAAAGAGAACATGTTCTCAACTAGCCTACCTGGTTAAATAAAGGTGAAATAAAAATATATATTTTTAAAAGGACTAATGTTTCTGTGAGCTCTCTTAGGCGACAAATGGTGGCCTTGTGTTATGTCATGTTAAATGGGAAGAACATTTGTGAAGAATTAGGCTGCTCTATTTAGGTGATCTATTTGACAGAGACAGTATTTTTGACAGAGGCAGTCTTTTTGACAGAGGCAGGCTTTTAAACACTCAAACTCCCTGGGATTTAAATATTGTACAAACCATTGTCTGTATCTAATAAAAAACACAATGGATAGAGAAACAAATGGATACATAACCAAAAGAAAGGCCACCCTTCCCGTGTTCTTGGCACCAGCAGTACCAGAGAGCATGAAACATTAAACAGCAGTACTGTCTCCCTAGTGTCACAGAGGCAGAGATTGGTGGTTTCTCTGGTATGAATGGCCACACGTCATTTCTTGTTGTGAACTGCAAGATAAATTGGAAACTATTTCCTGAAAATGTCAGATGGAAATAGTTTCACAAATTGGGAAAATCAACCCTCGCTTTGCTCCAGCGGTCCCCATAGGCGCTGAAGTCACCAGCCACTGTTCCAGTGTTCATACCTGGCTTGGTAGAACATTTTGTGTTTTATTTGTCATTGTACTCTGTCATGATTTTTCCTCGTTGATACACTTTGACCTATCGATGGGTTAGGACAAGCAAGAATCAACCTGACTAGAGTTCTGAGAGTATCCATTGACATGCTCTAGGTCAGGTCCCTCAGGTCAGCTATCACCTGGCTACACTTCATGCCTGCACTGCTCTGTCAGAGTTGTGAGTGACTAACATCAATACTACACCACACTCTCATTTTATGATACATTGTGCCTGGCCATGAGGTGAGGTGACAAATGTAGACAGCACAGCTTTGCAAATCAGTGTGAAATCAGCTAGATCAAATGCTCTGGTGACTCACTTGGACCGAGTCCAATGGATCCTATATCTGATAGAGAGCGATATTGTTATTGACGGTGACAGGAGCCTTACAAAGAGGTGATGGTGTTATATGACACCACACTACTCCCCTCTGTCACCACAGGGTGATGTAGTGTGTGTGTTGTTGACTGGACCAAGAAACAAATTTGATTTAAAGAGTCGACTCGCCTTAAAACCACAACTCCACGGAAGCAAGGCAGATTGGACACATGCATTGAGGTGTTTAGGCTTTTATCAATACTCCCCAAAGAGGCCCTGCATCACAACGCCATTACTGATTAGTCTGAAAGAGATCAAATCAAATCCTATTTAATTTGTCACATGCTTCGTAAACAACAGGTGTAGACTAACAGTGAAATGCCTTCTGACAGGCCCTTCCCAACAAAGCAGATAGAAACATAGAAAAATAATGAACATGTAGKACAAGGAATAAATACACAATGAGTAACGAAACTTGGCTATATACATGGGGTACCAGTACAGAGTAGATGTGCAGCGGTACGAGGTAATTGAGGTAGGTACAGTATGTACATATAGGTAGGGGTTTAGTGACTAGGCAACAGGATAGATAATAAGCAGTAGTAGCAGCGTATGTGATGAGTCAAAAGAGTTAGTGCAAAGGGGGGGCAATGCAGATAGTCCGGGATTACTTTGTCTCAGTTCATTACACACAGGATTGTATGAGACAGACTAATACACACACACCACACACACACACACACACACACACACACACACAGGTGCTAAACACAGGTGCTCATAAACACTTTCACGTGAAACACACACCACACACCAGATGCCTCCCATATAAAGAGCCTCTTATCTGGAAGGACATCAGCTCTTTAGAGCTATCCTTTCTCCTTTCTCTCTGGCAGTGGTGTAGATAATGGGCTTTTACCTTCAGAAGCCAACACACACACACACAAACACACACACATTTGTCAATAAATCAATCTACAATCCTGCTGTTTCTGCCTCTGGAAATATAACATGGATGGTGTGAAGAGAGGAGCAACACCCACACAGTTCAATCTGTTGGGAGGGGGTTATCAACACTACATTACTTTACAATAGAAATAGTGGAAAGATCCTGTGGCATCATTTTCTCAAAACACAGGGATCAAATCAACTCAGCAGGCAGATTTTTTCTCTCTCCAGATTTGTATTTCTAATTTCAATAGGCAGCATATACAGTGCATGGGTGTCTGAATGAATAAAAAACTATTCATCATGGCACAGTAGATTCCCGAAAGTTAAAAAAATCAGCTCTGAAAAGGTTTACATCATCCTTTTGTGAGAAATACCCCAAAATGCCGGTCCGTGCCATTGCCATGCTAGGGCGGGTTTTGCGAAGGGTCGCCTCTAGGACCCAGCAGTGCAGCCGGTCAGGTAGGCTCAGCTCGTAGACTAGAGAGAGGCAGACAAAGGCAGAGAGAGCTCGTGCCGCTATCCTGCAGCATCCACACCCACCCACCTCACTCCAAACGCTCCAGCGTGGGTGAGTACCCGATACTTTTAATATTTTGGTTAAACATAATTAAATGGCGAAAAAATATTATGTCAGTATTTAAATTATGTTTCTGACGGTGAGTTAAGTTGTTGTGTTCAGTAGTATTGGACACTGTTAAGGATTGGTAGAATTTTTGCCTATTTAGGCTGTCGGCTATATGAGCAGGTGATTATAGGTGTGCGCGTACCCGTTGGTACAAAACTGTCATGGCTCATCTGTATGTACGGCGCCCACCGCTTTTCTCTGAGCTCATATGGACAACTGATCCGTTTTTTTTGTTACTGAAAGCTAGAGGGGGTACTGAAAAACTTTAGTTGTTCTTTAAAAAAAATATGACTTAAAACCAGCTCAGACTGGCTTAGTGTTACTAGATAAGACACAGATCTGCTGTGATGAGGATGTTTGGGGTGATTTGATGCAGGACGCTGACGGGGAGGTCAGAGTTGTTATCTGGTCTGCTGTGTCGCTGGTAGCACAGACCCAGCCTCACATCTCTGTCGTGCAGTTAGACATGTCACAGTCACACAATAGAACAGCTTTGCAGTCTGTCTGCTGCGCTGTGAGCAGGAATTAGTAGCCTGCCCCGGTTAAGTAAGCATGGTGAGAACATTTGTAATATTTTACATATCCATTTATTTGTGATATTCAGGGATTGAATGACATATTATCTGTTGGGGTGCGTTATGAGTAGTGGTCTGGACCTTATGGGGATGGCCATTTTACATACATAGGGGCCCCTCCCGTAATTTGAGCCCTGATGATTGTAATTCACTGGGGTGAATCATTAGTCTAGTAATAATACTATTATTTGTAGTTGTATCCGTGTGTGATGTAGCACTACAGTAGTAGTAGTGATAGGGGTGTCCCTGTGAGACAATGGGCTGTCCTGAGCGTAGACCATATATAGTCCTAAGTGATGTCATAGGGAGAGGGTCTCTGTCCATTATATTAGGCGAGCAGATGGGCTCCCGGCCCCTGTCTGTCGGGAGGAGTACCACTACCCATAACCCATCCCTCCCTGGTCTGGGACCTACCCCCATCCCCATCTCAGGATCTGTCATAAAAGCTCAGCCAGACTCAGGGCCAGGGTGTGCGGGGGAGGGGAGGTCCCCTCCTCCTAAGGGTGGGGACAATGTGGTCCTCTCTGTTTGTCTTCATGGAGGAGGACACATGTGTGATGGGGCTGTGAAGAGACAAGGGGAGGAGGTCACATGTGTGATGGGGCTGTGAAGAGACAAGGGGAGGAGGACACATGTGTG
>NC_036844.1:29382114-29390795 GCF_002910315.2 Salvelinus sp. IW2-2015
GAGGAGGACACATGTGTGATGGGGCTGTGAAGAGACAAGGGGAGGAGGACACATGTGTGATGGGGCTGTGAAGAGACAAGGGGAGGAGGACACATCAATCATAATCAGTATTTCGCCATTAAAAGCTGTGAGTTTCATGACCTTTGGCATTGGGGCGTTGCCAGTCCAACACAATCATTGTTTAAGCAGAAATGAGTTAACAAGCCCCTGTTAAGTCATGGAGTCTACATTTGGTTGCCATTACCCAGCAGTAGAGCCATGTGTGGGCATTGTATGTGGAGCGAGAGCGGGTGATAGCAAAGGTGTTGAGGGGTTAGGCTGCATGTCTATATCTGAAGCCATCGAGGTGTGGTCACTGGTCACAGCCACTAGGTGAGGATTTGACAGGAAGTGGCCAGGCTTTAATTGGTAAAGCTGCTTCAATCCTTGGCCCAGCCCAGGACTGGTCTGTCTGGCACAGATCAGAGCTTTAAATGTCACAGATAGCAGCCTCTAGTCTACACACCCTCGCTAGCGTCAGGTTGATGTTTATTGGGACGAGTCTTGCCCTGGAGGTAGAACTGAGCAATTTGCGCTAGATGGGCCAGCTGTAAAGCCAAAATTGGCCAAATTGTAAAAATTAACAAAAAACTAAAATTAGCTTTTTGTCTTAATTTAAGGTTACTGTTAGGCATTGTGGTAGGGTTACATTTTAAAATCAAATTTTATGACTTTGTGGCTGTGCCAGCTAGTGACCACTCTGCAGAGCTGCCTCTTGAACAAGATTCATGCCGAAAAATGTTATCTTGCCCACTAATTAATGGCCAAGATGGACTGAACGTGTTGACATAACAATGTGTGCCAAAGCCCTTTTATTGCTAGTTAAAGCTGTTTTTCCAGTTCATTAATGTGTGATTAAGCTTTGTGTGGCCATTAGTAAAACTCCCCCACTGTGTTGATRAGCGGTCAGATATAACCTAACCTCATCTCCCTCCTCACATGAGGGTCTGTGTGTTGTACGAAGTGGAAACTGTTGGGTAGGGGCATGGTGAACAGTGGCTGTTACAGTGCTACCTTCTGGAGGTGGCTGTTTATTTCAGATAGGGGATTTCAGTCAAACTGACAAGCCCAGATCTAACACCTAGAAATCCAATAATTGTCCTGAGCACTGGGTTTATGTGCTGTTTAAAAGTTGATTTAACCACATGGTGCATTGAGGTGTATTATAAAGTTACCTTACAATGTGACATTCTTTACACATGTTTCTCACTCAAGACTCACTCTGTAAAAAATGAATTACTGAGTCATTGATCATCTACATATGAAGATTGATAAATCAATGTTCACAAATAGTCTTAAGAAGGTGTTTGTGGAGTTGATTGTGAGTGATAATCTTGTGTATCAGAGAGGCAGCAGCAGCAATTCTGGAAGAGTGTCAGTCAGTCACCAGTGAATCAGAGTTGGGATTCTACCTCTCTTTTCCTTAACACAGGCCTAGCTTTGCTACATTTCCCCAGAGAGCAGCACCTCCAGCCTCGTTCTAATACTAACACTGCATTAGGAATTTAGCAGACAAATGTAATTCTCGACAGGATATGAAAGTGCCCCAGGGGGCTCACAACAAGAACACAATATTTTTGCGGGATGGGTTGGGGTGGATAGTTAAGGCCACTTGAAAAGGGCTTGTCATCAGGCAGAGGCATGTGATGTTAGTAGGAGGTGAGATGGAGGGGGTGCTGTTATGTGTTTTGGTCCACTCCAGGAAGGGGGTGTGGTCTCCAGGGCTCAGTGGGGCGGGGGTCAGACTGTCATAAATGACTCTCATTTATCACACATCATCTGCTCCTGCCTCCTGCAGCCGCCACACCTCCTGCCCACTTCAACACAACACCCTACTGGCCCATATCCTGGGAGTCAGCTTGGGGGGGGCGACAGTGACAAATGCTTTGTTTGTGAACAATGGGCGTGAGCTTATTGACGAGTGGTTATTGATCAGAATTGTTTAGAAGAGGCATTTTGGGGCAGTTGAGTGAGAGGGGCTATTGATGATGGTTGAACGATATAGGAAAAAGATAGGCCTGGAGCTAAACAGAGCACCATATTGTCCCTAGAGTAGTGATGTTGTTTTACTTGATAACTACTGTACTTTGATAGAAGAKGAAAGATAAAAAGATGGCATACCTTGTGACTTGCAGTGTAAAATACAAAGCCACTAGTTCCTGTTATCGGATGTGTGTCTTTTACAGAGAAGCTGTTCGCCTTGTAAACATGGCTACAAATGCAGCCAGACAGCCCAGACTTGAGTGTCAGCACATTCTAGGCAGGTGTAGATGAGGTTTGTCCCACTGCAGCTAACCTCATTCACAAGTCTTGTACAATATGGCTGCTGTGTCTGTGCTCTAGCACGTGGATACTGCTGTAGTGCAGTGAGTCTTTGTTCTGACATGGAGCAGCTAGCATTCAGCTCTACTGTGCGGTCATCATAACCTCACGTTTTCCATCTCATACAGAGGAATAATATTCACTTTGATTAGATCACACAGAGATGGCTAATGACATTCATTGGAAAGGGGGCTTTGTGTGTCGTTGTAGCGAAGCAACCTGCCCCACGACTCTGACGTGTTTCTTTGTCTGCTTTGCAGTCGGCTAGTTTCACTGAAACGCTAGTTCCACTCCTGAATGCTCGGAATCAAAATGTTTGTTGGACCGAACAGACAGACTGCCAGTCTGACCTGGGCAGGGCAGGACTCCGAGCATGTTCCAGGGAACGGCGTTTCAACGATGACCTTCACTGTGCCCTCTGTCCTCCTATCGCTGGGACATTGTTATGACTGGTGTGAGATGTGAGACATGGCAGAGAGGGTGACTGCTGCTGGGATCCCATTCAGAGTGGCACAGTAATGAGTGCTCTCTGCCCGTTTAGTGGATAATCTCCTCATTATTCCAAACTGTCTATTGCAATGTTCCAGTCCGAACTGGGTAGCAGCAAACGCGTCTCTGGTCAGCCAGTCAGCCAGRCAGRCAGCCAGCCAGRCAGRCAGCCAGCCAGRCAGRCAGCCAGCCAGCCAGTCCCTCCCACCATGCTTTCTTTTCTTCAGTCTTTTTGCGGAGGGGATAAAACGGTCTGCTTGTGTTTAAAAAGGGCAGATGTTAGTGGAGAGTTTTGGCAGGAGCACGCTGTGCTCTCTACCCCTCGCCGCATCTACATGCTTTACAGAGAGATCTGGACTACCCAGAAAGAGACCATTCCTGTTAGGCTGCTCAGGCCTTTACACAAGCTATGTTATCTGCCAAAAGACACCAAATAGAAAACCCTTTAAAAAATACATTGACTCATTTTTTTACCCTCAACCTTAGGCATTGTTCTTTCTTTCAGAGTCTTTGTATGCTATAAGGTTTTAGACCGGCTTCCTTTGTACATTGGATTATGTAAACTCGTGGGTGGATCACCCCATGTACCTTTCCCAGTGGTAGAGGATGAGTAACCACTGAAACGTGTGAATACACTCTCACACATGGTGCTCAGCACCACACATTGATGTAGTGACTATGATACCATGGACTTTACATCAGTGACTATGATACCATGGACTTTACATCAGTGACAGATACAGGACTTTACATCAGTGACTATGATACCATGGACTTACATCAGTGACTATGATACCATGGACTTTACATCAGTGACCTAGAACCATGGACTTTACATCAGTGACTTAGATACCTGGACTTTACATCAGTGACTATCGAATACGATGGACTTTACATCAGTGACTATGATACCATGGACTTTACATCATGACTATGATACCATGGACTTTACATAGTGACTATGATACCATGGACTTTACATCAGTGACTAGGATACCATGACTTTCATCAGTGACTATGATACCATGGACTTTACATAGTGACTAGATACCATGGACTTTACATCAGTGACACTAGATACCATGCACTTTACATCATGACTAGGATACCATGGACTTTACAATCAGTGACCTATGATACCATGGACTTACATCAGTGACTATGATACCATGACTTCATCAGTGACATAGATACCATGGGACTTTACATCAGTGATATGATACCATGGCTTTACATCAGTGACTAGGGATACCAATGGACTTTACATCCAGTGACTATTGATACCATGGACTTTACATCATGACTAGAGTACCATGGACTTTACATCAGTGAACTATGATACATGGACTTTACATCAGTGCTATGATACCAGGACTTTCATCAGTGAGCTGGATACCATGACTTTCATCAGTGCTAGGATACCATGGACTTTACATCAGTGACTATGATACCATGGACTTTACATCAGTGACTATGATACCATGGACTTTACATCAGTGACTAACGCTCCAAATGTTCAGCTCAGCTCTCTGGTCTAAGAGCCCTTTATGGGATGATGATTCTACAGTAGATCCAGAACCTTCCCTGCTGCTCAGACCCCGAGGTGTGGGAGGATCCTCTGATTCAGATGGTCCTGGCTTGTTTCTGCCATATCTGTTCTTTAAAACGACCCAGGTGGTGAAACATTTTTGTTAGCCTTTTCATGTAAGATATACGGTACTTGCAAATGCACATCCCAAAAATGAGTATATTGTCATGGTTGTAAGGCAATGGGGAACTGTACAGAGATCAGATACAGAAACCAGAATCACATTAAGCACATATTGCATGCTGGCATTTATTGTCATGAATCTTTACCTGGAGACAGAGTGGTCACTAGCTGTCACAGCCACAAAGTCATAAAATCTGATTTTAAATATAACCATAACCTTAACCACACTGCTAACCCTAACCTTAAATGAAGACCAAAAAGCATTTAAAATGTTTTTTAATGAATTTTTACATTATAGACAATTTTGACTTTACAGCTGGCCCATTAGCGGAAATCGCTCAGTTCTGCCTCCAGGTCAAGACTCATGACAATCAATGTCAACCTGCGCACATATCCTGGAGCCAGAGGGAAAGTGTCTCGTTTCCCACCCTGGTCAGACCAGAAACAGCAACACTCTCTGATGAGACATTTTTCTCCAAAATATCACACATCCACTTGGCCTTCTTAATAATAGTCCCTTACTGGCCACTCCCTTCCCCTCTCTGAAGGACACGGGCTGAATGTAGGGTAGATGACAGACAGACGTACAGGCGGAGCAACCTCCGCTCTACAGGAGACCTGTACATCCCATTTAGTGCATACCATGTTTAGTATGTAGTGTATGTTCAGAACTAATGGCTTTAGTTTTAGGGGTCACTGAAGGGTTATAATGCCTACATAGGACATGTACTACTGAGTATACAGCAGAGTGATTCTGTTCACCTGACATTAAATACTGATCCCCTGTTCACTTGGGAACATCCTAAACGAGGACGATCAGGCATGGGGAGGCATGGGGAAGGGCAGCAGGGCATGGAGGAAGCATGGAGAGACAGGGCATGGGGAGACATGGAGAGACAGGCGCAGGGGAGACATGGGAGACAGGGCATGAGGAGACAGGGAAATCAGGGAGACATGGGGAGACAGGGCAATGGGAGACAGTGGAGAGACAGGGCATGGGAGACAGGCGCATGGGAGAGAACATGGGAGACAGGGCATGGGGACATGGGGGACAGGGTATGGAGACATGGGAGACGGTATGGGACAGGCATGGAGAGACAGGGGAGACAGGGTATGGGGAACAGGGCATGGAGAGACATGGGGAGACAGGGCATGGGGAGACAGGGCATGGGGAGACAGGGCATGGGGAGACATGGGGAGACAGGGTATGGGGAGACATGGGAGACAGGGCATGGGGAGACATGGGCGAGACAGGGCATGGGGAGACATGGAGAACAGGGTATGGAGAGACATGGGGGAGACAGGGCATGGGAGACATGGAGAGACAGGGCAGATGGAGAGACAGGGTATGGAGAGACAGGGCATTAGGAGACAGGGCATTAGGAGACAGGGCATTATGAGACAGGGCATTAGGAGACGAGGCATGGGAGGCATGGAGAGTCAGGGCATGGAGAGTCAGGGCATGGAGAGTCAGGGCATGGGAGGCATGGAGAGTCAGGGCATGGAGAGTCAGGGCATGGGAGGCATGGAGAGTCAGGGCATGTAGAGTCAGGGCATGGGATGCATGGAGAGTCAGGGCGTGGAGAGTCAGGGCATGGGAGGCATGGAGAGTCAGGGCATGAGAGTCAGGGCATGGGAACATGAGAATTCAGGGCATGGAGAGTCAGGGCATGGGAGGCATTGAGAGTCAGGGCATGGAGAGTCAGGGCATGGGAGCATGGAGAGTCAGGGCATGGAGGCATTGAAGAGTCAGGGCATGGGAGGCATTGAGCAGTCAGGGCATGGGAGGCATGGAGAGTAAGGGCATGAGGAGGGCATGGGAGAGTCAGGGCAATGGGAGGCAATGGAGAGTCAGGGCATGGGAGCAAGGAGAGTCAGGGCATGGGAGGCATGGAGAGTCAGGATGGGGCATGGGAGTAGGCATGGAGATGAAGTCCAGGGCATGGGAGGCTTGGCTTAGTTTACTGCATGTGAACCCCAGCACACCTGTGGTGCATGGTACACTACTGTATTAGAGGGATAGAGATGGAAAGGGATCCCACTGCAGGGGAATTTCAACAGTAGTTAGATGGTGGCATGTTGAAGGATTCATTTACCACTTTGGTACTCTGTCCATTGAATAGCACTTTTAGATGTTCATGCCTAAACTAAAAATATCTTTACCAAGTCTCCTTAGTTTATAACTGTATGAGCATCAGTATAAACTCATAGTGTTATGTTTTTCCAATGCTAGACCCCAGAACTCCACAACCAGCACCTCTCTACCACGGACCCTCCTGACATCTGTCACCATGGAGCTGGACTTCGGCCATTTTGACGAGGCCGAACACAGCCCCGTACCCACGGGTGGGCGCATGAACGGGCTGCCTAGCCCCCACAGCGCCCACTGCAGCTTCTACCGCACGCGCACCCTGCAGGCCCTCACCAACGAGAAGAAGGCCAAGAAGGTGAGGTTCTACCGCAACGGAGACCGCTACTTCAAGGGCATCGTGTACGCCGTGGCCGTGGAACGCTTCCGCACCTTCTGACGCCCTCCTGGCCGACCTGACGCGCCTCCTCTCCGACCACATTCAACCTGCCCCAGGGGGTCCGCTTTCATCTTCTCCATCGACGAATGCGCAACGATCCACCACCATGGACGAGCTGGAGGAAGGTGAGGCTCACATGGGGTTGGGATGGTAGGGAGTGGCGGGTCCATTAATGGAGGAGAGGTGAGCTCAACAGGGGGTTGGGTGGTAGGGAGTGGGGGTCCTTATGGAGGAAGGTTGAAGCCACAACGAGGTTGGGCTGGTAGGCGAGTGGGTGTTCATTACTGGAGGAAAGGTGAGCCTCACAGGGGGTTGGGTGGTAGGCGAGTGGGGGTCATTATGGAGCGCAAGGTGAGCTCAACAGGGGTTATGGGTGGTAAGGGAGGGGGTCATTGTGCGAGGAAGGTGAGCTCACCAAGGGCGGAATTGGGTGCGTAGCGCGGAGTTGAGGGGTCATCTGTGGAGGAAAGGGAGCTCACAGAGCGGTCTGGGTGGTAGAGTGGGGGTCATTGTGGAGGAAGGTGAGCTTCACAGAGGTGGGTGGTAGGGAGTGGGGGTCATTGTGGAGGAAGGTGAGCTCACAGGGGCTTTGGGTTGGTAGGGAGTGGGGGTCATTGTGGAGGAAGGTGGAGCTCACAGGGGTTGGGTGGTAGGGCAAGTGGGTGCATTGTGGAGGAACGGTGAAGCTCACAGGGGTTGGGTGGTAGGGAGTGGGGTCATTGTGGACGGAAGGTGAGCTCACAGGGGGTTGGGTGGTAGGGAGTGGGGGTCATTGTGGAGGAAGGTGAGCTCACAGAGGTTGGGTGGTAGGGAGTGGGGGTCATTGTGGAGAAGGGTGAGCTCACAGGGGGTTTGGGTGGTAGGGAGTGGGGGTCATTGTGGAGGAAGGTGAGCTCACAAGGGGGTTTGGGTGGCTAGGGAGTGGGGGTCATTATGGAGGAAAGGTGAGGTACACAGGGGTTGGGTGGTAGGGAGTGGGGGTCATTGTGGGAGGAAGGTGAGGTCACAGGGGGGGTGGTAGGGAGTGGGGGTCATTGTGGAAGGAAGGTGCCGCTCACAGGGGGTTAGGGTGGTAGGGAGTGGGGGTCATTGTGGAGGAAAGGTGAAGCTCACAGGGGGTTGGGTGGTAGGGATGGGGGTCATTGTGGAGGAAGGTGAGGGTCACAGGGGTTTGGGCTGTAAGCGAAGTCGGGGGTCAATTGTGGAGGAAGCGTAGGTCACGGGTTGGGTGGTAGGAAGTGGGGGTCATTAAATGGATGGAGGTGAGCGCTACACAGCAGTTGGGTGTTGGGCGAAAAAAAAAAGTTGGGGGTGGGCGGCAATTGGTTGGAGGAAGGTGAAGATCACAGAGGGTTGGGTGGTAGGGAGTTGGGGGTCATATGGAGGAAAGGTGAGCTCACAGGGGGTTGGGTGGTGGAGGTGGGGGTCCATTGATGGAAGAAAAGGTGAGGTCACAGGGGTATGTGGTGGTAGGTGAAGTGCGGGGTCATTGGTGGAGAGTAAGGTGAAAGCTCACAGAAGGTTGGGTGGTAGGAGTGGGGGTCATTATGGAGACAGGCAGAGAGTTGGGGCTAGGGCGGGGGGCTCACAGA
>NC_036844.1:29390820-29477587 GCF_002910315.2 Salvelinus sp. IW2-2015
AGCTTGTGTTTTACACACACAACACACACACACACACACACACACACACACACACACACACACACAACCACACACACACACACAACACACACACACACACCCACACACACACACACACACACACACACACACACACACACACAGAGAAGGCTGAGGGTTAACACATCTCTGTGTCTGTCTGGAGTGGGTGGGCTAATCGATAGTGAGGCTGTAATTGATTGGGCTGGCCTAGCCTCTCTTCATCTTGCAGAAACCAAACACCCTCTGGAGAGACAGGGGCATGGGGAGGCAGGGCTTGGAGAGCAGGGCATGGGGAGGCAGGGCATGGGGAGGCAATGGGGAGGCAGGGCATGGGGAGGCATGGAGAGACAGGCATAGGGAGACAGCAGGGGGAGCATGCATGGGGAGGCATGGCATGGGAGGCATGGCATGGAGAGGCATGGCATGGAGAGCATGGCATGGAGAGGCATGGCATGGAGAGGCATGGCATGGAGAGGCATGGCATGGAGAGGCATGGCATGGAGAGGCATGGCAGGAGAGCATGGCATGGAGAGCATGGCATGGAAGGCATGGCATGGAGAGGCCATGGCATGGAGAGGCATGGCATGGAGAGCATGGCATGGAGACAGGCATAAGGGAGCATGGGAGACAGGGCATGGGAGGCAGGGCATGGAGAGACAGGGCAATGGGGAGGCATAGGGAGACAGGGCTTGGGAGACAGGGCATGGGAGACGGAGACAGGTATGGGAGACGAAGGTATGACACAGGCATGGGAACTGGGAGGGAGACAAGGCATGGGGAACATGGGGAGACAGGCATGGGGAGACAGGGCATGGGGAGACATGGGAGACAGGCATGGGGAGACAGGATATGGGACACAGGGCATGGGGAGACATGGGGAGACAGATATGGGACACATGCATGGGGAGACATGGGAGACGGGAGACAAGACATGGGGAGGGAGACAGAGCATGGGGAGACAGGATGATGGGACACAGGGCATGGGGAGACATGGGAGACAGATATGGGGACACAGGGCATGGGAGACAGGGAGACAGGTCATGGGGAGACATGGAGAGACAGGTCATGGGAGACATGGAGAGACAGGTCATGGGAGACATGGAAGACAGTCAGGGGAGACATGGAGAGACAGGTCATGGGGAGACATGGAGAGACAGGTCGATGGGAACATGGAGAACAGTCATGGGGAGACATGGAGAGACAGGTCATGGGGAGACATGGAGAGACAGGTCATGGGGAGGACATGGAGAGACAGGTTCATGGGGAGACATGAGAGACAGGTCATGGGGAGACATGGAGAGACAGGCCATGGGGAGACATGGAGAGACAGTCATGGGAGGACATGGAAGACAGGCATGGGGAGACATGGAGAGACAGGTCATGGGGAGACATGGGGAGAGACAGGCATGGGAGGGAGGAGACATGGGGAGACAGGCATGGGAGACAGGGCATGGGATGAACAGGCAGAGACAGGGACGGGAGACAGGCACATGGGGCAAGACAGGCATGGGGGAGACATGGGAGAGGACCCAGGGGCGTCGTCCCTGTCATCTCCCCATGTGTCTCCCCATTTGCCCTGTGTCCCATTTATCCTGTTATCTCCCCATTTACCCTGTCTCCGTTCTCCCCAAATCGCCCTGTCTCGCCCAACCACTGTTCTCCCTATGCCTTCCCCGATTGCCCGTGTTTCTCCATGCCCTGCCTCCCCCGAATGCCCTGTCTCACCCGATGCCTCCCCATTGACCCTGTCTCTCCATGCCCATGGCCTCTCCAATGCCAGTGCCATCTCCATTGCCATGCCTCTCAGCATGCCATCTGCCCCTCTCCATGCCATGGCCTCTCGCATGGCCAGTGACCTCTCCATGCCCATGCCTGCTCCATGCCATCCTCTCCATGCAATGCCTCGTCCATGACAGATGAAGTGAGACGACACGCCTTCTTTTCATGCCAGTGCCTCTCCATTGCCATGCCCGTCTCGCATTGCCATTGCCTCTCGCAGTTGCCATGCCCCCCATTCCATGGCCTCCCCATTCCAGCGCAGACCCTCCCTCGTGCACCCTGTCCCCTATTGCCCTGTCTCTCCATGCCTCCCCATTTGCCCTGCCTCCACCATGCCCTGACCCTCAGCCCATGCGCCTGCCTCCGCGCCATTGCACCTTGTCTGATCCGAAAGCCCTGCCATGCCCCAACTTGGCGCGCTGTCTCTACGACAGAGGTGCATTTGGTGTGTCTGGCATCTGGATAGGGAGAAGAAGAGGCGATAGGCCAGCCCAACAAATTTACAGGCCCTCACTAATCGATAGCCCACCCACTCACAGAGCAGCACACAGAGAAGTGGATATAACCCGATGACAGCCAAATCGGTGTGCTCTGTGTGGGGTAGAGTGCCGATGTGGTGTGTGTAGTGTTGTGGTGGTGTGTGGTGCTGTTTGTGGATGACATGAGAGAACACGGGCATGGGGAACAGGGCATGGAAGAGACATGGTGTGGTGTACGAGACCAGGCATGGGCAGGACATGGGGAGACAGTTGTCGTGGTGTGTGTGTGTGTGTGTGTAATGGAACATGGGGAGACAGGGTATGGGAGACAGGCCATTGGAGAGACAGTTGTGGTGTGTGTGTTGTGTGTGTGTGGGGTGTGGGTGTGTGTGTTGTGTTGTAAAACACAAGCCTCGTTTAGGATGTTCCCAAGTGAACAGGGGATCAGTATTTAATGTCAGTCATGTGGGAGAGACGAGAATCACTCTGCTGCTATCCTCAGTAGTACATCTACCTATGTGAGGCCTTATAACCCACTTCAGTGGCCGCGTTAAAAGCTGAAGCCAGAATTAGTTGAACATACCACTACTACTAAACAGCGTATGCATCTAGAATGGTGTATACAGTCTCCTGGTTAGAGCGCGGGTGTGTCGCCCATGGAACACATGGGGTACGTCTGTCTGTCATGCTACCCACTTTCAGCCCGTGTCCTTCAGAGAGGGGAAGGGAGAGACAGGGGCAGTGAGGGACTATATAAGAAAGTCCGAAGGTGGATGTTGGAATTTCGAGCGAGAATAAGGAGTGTCTCTCGAGAGGTCGATGTCTGCAGTTTGGCGCGCCGTCTAGAGGCGCGAGGCGGGGAAGACGGAAGACCACTTTCCCTCTGGCTCAGGAATTCATTGGTGGTGCGGACAGAGCTAGACATTGTATTGTCATGAGTGGCTTGACCTGAGCAGAAATGGGCTGAACAGCATTTGCCGCTGAATGGGACACTGTAAAGTCAGACAAAATTGGTCTGTATGAGGAGACATGGGGAGTACAGGCATGGAGACATGGAGAGACAGGCGGAGAGACAGGGTATATGTAAACTCCATGAGAGTTGCATTAAAAGACATTCTATGTGGTCCTAATTAAATGCCATAATTTTTA
Organism: Salvelinus sp. IW2-2015; assembly: GCF_002910315.2. NCBI lineage: Eukaryota > Metazoa > Chordata > Actinopteri > Salmoniformes > Salmonidae > Salvelinus > Salvelinus sp. IW2-2015. The sequence continues at coordinate 29,394,249 of NC_036844.1, forward strand.
GTTGCGTCTTCGATTCCTAACAGGTTGAGGAGACCGAACAGGCGCCAGGAGGTCCAAAAGTAAGCTAGCAGTTAAGGGGTATATGGTTATATTGTAAAAGTCATAGGATTTCAATGAGCTATGTGGCTGTGACAGCTTACGTGACCAGCTCTGTCTCCAGGGTTAAAGGAGCTTCGATATGGGTTGGGTGGTAGGGAGTGGGGGTCATTGTGGAGGAAGGTGAGCTCACAGGGGGTTGGGTGATAGGGAGTGGGGGTCATTGTGGAGGAAGGTGAGCTCACAGGGAGGTCTGTTGATAGGGAGTAGGGCTGTATGTCATAAAATTATGCCAACCGATAATTGTCTTGCAGAAGACTGCCGGTTTCACGGTAATTGACATTAATTGACATAAACATGTTTAGCATTTCCAGGCCTCCACACAAGCTGTATTTAAGATGCTGATACGGACCTTTGGAACAGCTACATTTAAAAAGTTTAAATCAATTTAATTTACACCATCACAACAAATCCATTATTTATGTTAGGCAGGTCTAAAGAAACATGATGATATGAAGAAAATGTATTTCAGAAGAACAGAATAGGAGTTGCCATACTGTATGTTTTCTGGCTTTGCGCCATGTCATAGGCTTGTTCATTTACCCGACAAGATATGTTTATGTCCCATGCCATTATTTTATATTATATGATTTTATAGTAAGAAGAATTGAATTGAACTTAACTGAAAGAAATAGAAGTGATATTTTTCCCATTCCGGCGCGAGTGCAAATATGAAGTGGATATGTGGAGCGTAAAAGTGATCATTTGAAACAGGTCCTATATGCTTGATTTTGAGTTATTTGGCAAATTTTGTTGTGAATGATACAAACCTTAGAATGTCTTACAAATCAAAATGTATACGTATATGGGCTATATGCTATTGATGATTTGAGAAAGTGCACATGCTGTGTGTCCTCTCATCAAGTGATCATATTTTCACCCATCAGACTATTCTCTCGTCTTTACTAATATGTAACATTTGTTTAGATTTAGAATGGCCTATTTATCAAATGGGCAAGAACAGGAGCAAGACAAAAAAAGATGTCTGGAATAGCAAATGGAGTCCACTTTCCCTACAGTACGTTTTTAAGTCATGTCGGGTAGGCTACTCAGGTATTTTCGCTGCAGGACAGGTGATATTCCGCCCAAACTCTGTATGCCATGGGCTTTCCAACCCTGTTCCTGCAGCTACCCGGGGCTTCATTTGGGAAACCAGGTGAAATTTGTTCGGCAACATCAATAGTAACATGTTTTCACAATGAAACATATTTAATTATACAGTTGACAGCTGGAGAAAGGAATGAAGAAGAGAGAGGAGATGGAAACTCACGGTGGGGAGATATTCTGTAGCTAAATGTAATGTCAGCCTATTAATTATACAAATGGCCTATTACTAGGCTATTCCAAATCAAATACAAATGCACTATAATTGTAGACTAAGCCTAAATTTAACAAATTCAGATTATCTTAAATCAGTTTTGTGTTTTTCTGCTGTGTGTAATATGTGGTAGGCTATTTATTGTGTAATGGCACAAACATAATTGTAATTCTTTGTTTTCTTTCGGGCTTGGGCTCATATACAGTATCGGCCAATGCTTATGCATAAGTTATAATATGCATATGAGTGTTTTGAATGAATCATCACCTTAGAAAGCGCTGTCCATTTCGTTGTGCTAGGCTTTGAAACAGCATCCACAACGACCATGTTTTCCACTCAGTTTGAACCTGCTGTTGAACTTCTTTCTTCAAATTGATCAATCACAGTGAGGTGAGTTTTAAAAGCACATACTGTTTTGATGATAAGTGTTTGATGGGATTTTCAATTGGATTTACATTGTCAGAGTGGTTAGAGGGACAATAGAGCCCAGAGCACCGGGCCAGTAGGACCTGCTGGTTGTTAGGGGGTTGGGTACTTCCAATGCATGTCCAGAGTGTATAAAATTAGATTACCATGACTCAACGGTCATATAGAATTTTACTGCGGTCATAACCCATGACTGCCAGTGTGGCACTAATACTGTCACTGCAACAGCCCAAGTAGGGAGTGGGGGTCATTATGGAGGAAGGTGAGCTCACAGGGAGGTCAGGAGTGTGTGTCATTATGGAGGAAGGTGAGCTCACAGGGAGGTCAGGAGTGGGTGTCATTATGGAGGAAGGTGAGCTCACGGGGAGGTCAGGAGTGGGGGTCATTATGGAGGAAGGTGAGCTCACAGGGAGGTCAGGAGTGGGTGTCATTATGGAGGAAGGTGAGCTCACAGGGAGGTCGGGAGTGGCGGTCATTATGGAGAAAGGTGAGCTCACAGGGAGGTCAGGAGTGGCGGTCATTATGGAGGAAGGTGAGCTCACGGGGAGGTCGGGAGTGGCAGTCATTATGGAGAAAGGTGAGCTCACAGGAAGGTCAGGTGTGGCGGTCATTATGTAGGAAGGTGAGCTCACAGGGAGGTCGGGAGTGGCAGTCATTATGGAGAAAGGTGAGCTCACAGGAAGGTCAGGAGTGGCGGTCATTATGGAGGAAGGCGAGCTCACAGGGAGGTCAGGACGTGGGAGTCATTATGGAGGAAGGTGAGGTCACAGGGGGTTGGGTGGTAGGGAGTCGGGGTCATTATGGATAAAGGTGAGGTCACGGGGGTTGGATGGTAGGTAGTGGGGGTCATTATGGATAAAGGTGAGGTCACGGGGTTGGGTGGTAGGAGTCGGGGTCATTATGATAAAGGTGAGTCATCGGGGTTGGGTGGTAGGGAGTCGGGGTCATTATGGATAAAGGTGAGGTCACGGGGGTTGGGTGGTAGGGAGTGGGGGTGTTTGTGCATAGTTTTCTCCTTAGGTGACACCTATCATTCTAAGTTCTGTTAATGTGATTAGGAAAGGTTACACAGCGGTATTCTGATGGCCATCACCAGCTCTGTCTGTCATCACCTGTAACACGGGAATAACGAGAGGCATGAACGTCTTCTGCTCTGAGATGAGGAGTCTCGTCTGGCTGGTCTAGCTGGCTGTAATCTCTGCATATTAAATATGATCATCTGATGGTTTACAGGGCGATGGAGCAGTGGGACGGTGTGCTATGCTAGTTTACACAGTGTCCTCCTGAGACTCTGCCACTCTGCTAAAAGCTGCTACTTGTTGAGCAGCAGAAGTACAGTCATTTCAGTCATGCTGTTAAATCTCAGTAATTCATTAGCAGTGATTCAGTCAGCGCCTCAGGGGCCAGCGAGCAGCAGTCTCAGTATGTCTGACCACTGTTCCTTCACTGTTCCACCACGGTTCCTTCTTTTTCCACCACGGTTCCACCACTGTTCCACCACTGTTCCTTCACTGTTCTACCACTGTTCCTTCACTGTTCCTTCTTTTTTTCCACCACTGTTCCACCACTGTCCCACCACCTTTCCACTGTTGGTGTCCACCACTTTACTGACTGCTTTAGTGCTCTGTGGGTCTTTTTAAAGGTTGATGGATTGTGATAATGATGCCTCCTACTGTCTTCATGATCATCATAGTCAGTAGGGTGGACACGGATAGTGAAACAGTTTTCACAATTATGTCTTCCTCCTCTCATTGATATGCATGGTGTAGTGATAGTCTGTTGCTGTCGTTGTGTGAAACCCTACACTGTTATTAGAGATTCTCACTGAGGTTTTTATACGGTCAGTGACTCTCACTGGAATGTACATGTGGAATTCTCCGCTCAGAAGTGGAGGGAGAGAGAGCATTGCAATGAGTGCTTGGCAGGATCCAAAGCCGTAATCGCTGCGTCTGCATCCAGGAATTAGGAAATGGTTCCTAAATGGAGCCTGTTGTCCCAGTGGAACCATCCATCCATCTGCCTGGAGGCTGGAGCACAGGCAGCATTCTGTTTGATGAGCCGACAGACGGGTCTCGGCCCCTCTCCTTGGCGTGATGTAATGTAACGTCTCCTCCCCTCATTAGAGGGACTCCCCCACCTTTGATGTGATTGCTGAGTCTCAGACTCTTCATAATTATCCATACGGGAGTCTTCCAGCCAGCTCAGCCAATCTCTCAAGCAGAATATCATGAAGACTGCTGGATGCTCTACACACTGCCCTATCCCACCTGGACAAGAGGAACACCTATGTGAGAATGTTGTTAATCGACTACAGCTCAGCATTCAACACAATAGTCCCCTCCAAGCGTGACACTGCTCAAGGACCTGGGCATGAGCACCTCCCTCTGCAACTGGATCCTGGACTTCCTGACAGGCAGACCTCGGGTGGTGAGGGTAGTCAATAACACCTCAGCCACGGTGGCCCTCAACACAGGGGGGCCTCCCAGGGGTGCATGCTCGGCCCCCTGTACATCTCTTACTCTGTTATATTAATACCCCCCTCAACAGTAGTAGTATCTGTTATTCCTTCTTAAGGTTGCAAAGGGAGGTTATATTAGTGGGAACTATCAAAGTCTACCAGTAAACTAACAGAATTTTGGTAACTTTCAGGGTTTGTTTGGAATTTTATCAAATGACATCTAGTGGCATTTCTGGGTACTTCAGATTGTCACACGTGTCTAATTATCTCTGACCATCTGTGTTGCCTTACTGCATGCAAAATATATAAAATAATAAAATAAGAGGATTTGAAAATAAAAATTTGAATGACAAAGCTGTAAAACATTCTCCTAAATATAAACCATAAACTCTGTTATTAACATTGGTGTTTAATATTATTTTTCATTTAATTTTTATTTGAGTAATTTAGCAAATGCTCTTATCCAGAGTGACTCAGCAGGAGCAATGCCTTGCTCAAGGGCGAAGGTTTCAGCCTATATATACACAGTATATATTTTTTACACACGTTTATTTGACTATGTCTTTGTAAATGTGTTGGCGCCAAACTGGTGGCAGTTGTGAAAATAAGTCAATAGTTGAAAGAGTTGCAGAGTTCATAAAAAATAATGCATTTGTTGATTCTATAATTTTTTTCATTAATTAGGCTATTTTCTCTTGAATCATATGATCTATCCACTAGAAACTCATGGACAATAGGGATACAGATATATAAAAAAGATATATTTAGAAAGCCCAAAAATAAGGTGGAAGTGGGTCTGTAACTATGTAAAACAGGCTCTCCCGGGAATGAAGTGATTCACAGTCTGAGGAGGCTGACAGGTAGGCGGAGCTGAGGTCTCTCTCTCTCCAGACAACAGCTGCTTCCCTGTATAGGGGAGAAGAACTGTTGCTGCCTGCCAAGAGAAATAGATCATATTGGGGCCTATTAATAGAATATAAATAGATCTTACTGCTACTTAGCGTTATAAAACGTTTTAGATTATGTTATGTTGCCAGCTGGGAAATGATCTATGGTTGTTAAAAGGGATGACTTMAGGAAAAAAAGAGCCTGCATGTTGGGACTACAACCAAAGAGAAAAAAAGCAAAGACAAATGAAAAAGGGTATGAAGGGCCATGTAGTGAAAGAGAAGGGATGTAGAAGGCAATAAAAGATTTCTTCTAGTTGCACTATACAGCAGTTAGTTCATTACACTATGCTATTTGAAGTACAGCTTGCCAGTAATGTACTCTACCTTTGGGTTCATTACCTTGAGACCACACCCCTCAGAGTAAGAAAACCCTGTAACCTTATACACTTCACTCTGATGTAATTACTTACCTCTTCCTCTCGACTCGCATGACCCGGGAATTCAGTGTCCTCTGCCAGTGTTGATTAAGACTCTCCCTCAACGCCATCTGCCCTGGAGGCAGAGTTTTTCAATTACACTCAACACCCCTGGCTAATTGTGCTGTTCACTTCCCTGGATACCCTCCCTCTTTCCTACTGACACATCAACCATTATGTCTTATCTTTCTACTGACACCAATGAACAGGAACACAAAACAACATGCCAATTCATTCCAGTGTGCAGCAGATGTATTTTCCAAAAAGCTTGGAAGCCCTTCAGGGGGTGTTTCTAGGGAAGGAGGTGGGTGAAAGGGGCTGGGATTATACAAATGATACAAAGAGATAAACCCTGGCTTAATTTGATCAACATGAGGTGATCATCTCTTGTTTACTGTTTAGGAAAGAGAGGGGCCTTGAGGGAGTGACTGTATGTGTGGGGCGGCTGAGGCGGGCCAGAGGAGACAATGTATGGCACTAGTGGCATACTGCAGTTTCACCCCCCCCCCCGCAAGATCAGAAAAATGTGAAGTTTCATAGATAATCTCATGCTATTCTACACATTTTGCAATCAGGCTGAGAGAATTTTGGATTTTTTAAGCTTATTACTTGCAATTCTACCAATACGGCTGCCATTTTCACCCCATTCTGGAACGATGAGGGTTTATGACACATGGCCATGGGCCGTTTTTCTTTTGGCGGGCGACCATAGAGATCCTATAAAATGATTAGGGGCTAAGTCATAACCCCTCAACGTTACAGAATGGGGTCCAAACCAGTCTAATTGGAATGAATGGCAGTAGAGGCATACTCCTGATTTTTACTTATGCAGGAAAATTAAACAAAGATGTGATATATCAGAAATTCTATAATAGAATACTTGTCAACCTAAAATATTGTCATATAATCATAAAAACWGTTTATTATGGGTTTTATACACATTTTCTGTATGAATAGCCTAAYAAAAATATGCAAACAGACCATAAATATCTCCATGTTTGTTTTCTTGGAAAGCGGAGAGTCCTTTTTATATGATACAGTATCAGTACTTGTAACTTGTCTAAGTCCTATCATCAACTGATTTCAAGTTTGAATGGAAAGTTGACATATTGGCAGTTAATTTGAAAAATGTATGAAATAATTCCTCAAATGTCTGGATAGCTAGCTAACAAACATACAGTGCAGATACATTCTTCAAATGTATTATTTTACACAATCTTATCACAGCACTAGCAAACTATGGTCTACCAGCTCCCTGACCAAAATGTCTGACCTTTATCCCATCATAYGAAGATGTGTGTGGTACGCCAGTGTATGGCACAGCAGGGAGAGTGTGTGTGTTTGTGKAAGAGCGAGATTTTGTGTGTGGTGGCGGGAAGAGGACAGGTACTCCTCTTACAGAGGATAATGAACTCTGCGCTGTATTATCCCCCACTGTCCTTTGTCTGCTGCTGCAGTGGCACAGGGAGGGATGTCCTCTGGATCTCTCTGGCGCTCTCTGCCTACATGAGAGCCTCCACACTGCAGTGTCTGACTGTCTGGGCTACATGATGGAGAGACCAGGGAGGGACACATGGAAATGGAGGAGAGATGCGTAGAGAAATGGAGGAGAGATGCGTAGAGAAATGGAGGAGAGATGCGTAGAGAATTGGAGGAGAGATGGGTAGAGAAATGGAGGAGAGATGGAGGGTATTATGAAAAACAGATAGTGGCTGGCTGCTCCTCTTTCTCATTTAGGTCACTAACAGTGCAGTGCATGTAGGGAAATTAACCCAGACTGCTGAAGGAGGCTTCCGGATGCTTCGGGCACCAGCCGAACCGGTAAGGAGAACCGAACGAGTATGTTCGRATTCTCCCTTAAAATACCTTTGCTTGAAAAACGAGAGAAAAGTGGCAACAGTACTGTTTGTCCATCTTGAGACGCTGTAGCCAGTATACACTTCCTCAAAATGGTCAGAATTAATCTAAGATAACTCAAGAAATCTGTCATTCGTTTTAACGTTTTTTGCAGAGGAAATCTTAGTCGCACAATCTATCTAAGATGTTTGGTGCAGTATTTCTCARGAAAATMAGTCGTCTATTGTTGAATGACAACGAACACTTAATTGAAGAATCCCTACCATTGACCAATCACAGACGAAGGGGCATAGACTTTCGTGTGCACGAACAGCCGAAATACCCGTTACGGAAGACCGTTTAGAGGAAGGCTTACATGATACAGTATTAGCCTGAGTTAGCTGCCGCACCACCTTACAGGCCTCTAGACCTTACGGTACTGTACGGGTCAGAGTACTGGATCTCAGAACAAGCTGACAGTCCACCCAGGCATAAGGCTTAGTGGGACTGGCTGACTCTTACGATCTGACCTTAAGAGAAATCAGGACCTGCTTACCTGCATGGAAGTGTTGAGCATTTACACTGTTGCTGGGCAGAATGCCCTACTGTATAGACTCGCTCAATTATAATAGTGAGAGGTAGCAGGCAGTTCTCCACCGTCCTACTAGTGAATCTGCTAGATCTGATGAAAGAGAGAGATACATCTATTCTTTCCTACTAGTGAATCTGCTAGATCTGATGAAAGAGAGAGATACATCTAGTCTTTCCTACTAGTGAATCTGCTAGATCTGATGAAAAAGAGAGATACATCTAGTCTTTCCTACTAGTGAATCTGCTAGATCTGATGAAAGAGAGAGATACATCTATTCTTTCCAGGTGCTGTGATTAAGCAGTGCACTCTAGGTAGATGATGTCATAACACTGTTTGAAAAGCTGTTTCTGCTGTCTCTGCACTTTTACACAGGACAGCCACCGTTTCAGCTGCAGCGTTATGTGCTAGCGTAATTTATTCACTTTCCATTGGAAAAACATCTGTAGAAATATACCTATGATACTGTGTTGGATCTCATGACACAACATATCATGATTTTGAGCACCACATGTAGGAAGACTTTAGTAGAAATTCACAGTAGTATTTCAGCTAGACATGGAATATTATATTATAACAGTGTTTTGATGGACAAAGAGCTCATTTTAGACTTAACTTATTCATTTGCTTAGGCAAAGTCATGTAAATAATAGTGTGCGTTCTCCAGGGATGAACATGCTACAGTAGACTATGTAGCTATGATCACGTCTCAATGACAGCGCCTTCTCTGTGTGCTGTCTGGAACAAATGCAGAGAATATAATGAGTAGGAAGGAGGTGCCAAGTAGCCTAGCGGTTATGAGCATTGGACCAGCAACCGAACGGCTGTTGGTTTGAATCCCCTAGCCGACTACGTGACAGATCTGTCGYGGCCCTTGTGCGACYCACTTAACCCTAATGGCTCCTGTAAGTCGCTCTGGATAAGAGCATCTAGTAAAATGTAAATGTAGAGTGAGCTCTGTCCATCAACCATGTGACCTGTCACATACACCCACTGACAGGCAGATCTGGGGGAGTTCAGGGCTGACTATGTGGAAGCAAACCACTGCTTTTCAAGTAAAGACAAGTAAAGGTTTGTCATAGTTTCATTTTGTTCTGGTCTTCCTGTCCTCTGGTGTTTCTTTGTTGTCTGGTCTTCCTGTCCTCTGGTGTTCATTGCTGTTCTGGCTTCTGTCCTCTGGTGTTTCTTTGTTTTCTGGTCTTCCTGTCCTCTCTGTGTCATTGTCTGTTCTGTGTTCCTGTCCTCTGGTGTTGTCATTGTTTTCTGGTCTTCCTGTCCTCTGTGTGTCATTTGTGCTGGTCTTCCTGTCCTCTGGGTTGTATTGTGCTGGTCTTCGTCCTCTGTGTTTCATTGCTGTTCTGTCTTCTGTCCTCTGTGGCATGTGCTTCTGGTCTTCCGTCCTCTGTGTGTCATTGCTGTTCTGTGTCTTCCTGTCCTCTGGTGTTTCATTGTTGTTCTGTCTTCTGTCCTCTGGTGTTCATTGTTGTTCTGTCTTCCTGTCCTCTGGTGTTCATTCTGTCGTTCTTCCTGCCTTTGTTCATTGTTTGTCTGGTCTTCCTGTCCTCTGGTGTCTTGCTCTCTGGCACTTAGCTAAGCTCTCATCACCAGCCTGATGAGTTTTGTCTCCCACTCTCCGCTCCTGCAGATTCCATCTATCTTCTTTGGTTCACTTCTCTCTGTGACAGGGATATCAGTCTATCCACTGACTTCCTGTCTCTTCCTCTTCTCTCTCCAGCCTCTAAACATTACGTTCACTTCTCTCTCCACTTTAGGGTCATGTGGTTTAAATATTATACCTAATTTCTAGCTCCTTTCATGTACCTAGTCTCTCTGTAATCAAATGTTTCTCCTGACTCTCTTAACGGAGGCCAGTAAGACGTCATCCTGTCACTGGTCTATAGAGAACACCTATAGCTGGCCTGGTGTGATGAAACCCCTGATCCACAGTGACCTGTTACTGCTCTCTCAAGTACACTACCTAAAAGGTCACAGTAAACACCCCTCCTACAGGTCACAGTAGAACACCTCTCCTACAGTCACAGTAGAACACCCTCCTCCTACAGGTCACAGTAGACCACCCTCCCCTACAGGTCCAAGTGAAACCACCCTCCTCCTACAGGTCACAGTAGAACCACCCTCCTCCTACAGGTCACAGTAGAACCACCCCTCCTCCTACAGGTCACAGTAGAACCACCCTCCTCCTACAGTACACAGTAGAACCACCCTCCTCCTACAGTCACAGTAGAACACCTCCTCCTACAGGTCAACAGGTAACCACCTCCTCTCTGCAGGTCACAGTTAGACCCACCCTCTCCTGCAGGTCACAGTAGACCACCCTCTCCTACAGGTCACAGTAGAACCACAGTTTCATGATCAGTATTTTAAACTAGGACAAAATGGAGAGTTACACACCTAGATCTAAGTAATTCCATCGCGATGTTAAGAACTTGATACACCACAAAAGAGACCATGTCAGTTCACCGTGTGTTGATGCAGGTGACCCTAGAGTGCAGTAGTGGAGTGTGAGGTTTGTCACGAAACCGGCTTCAAAAACCGTAACAAAAAGGAGACAAACGTGGATAATGCGGTAACAAAAATATATATTATTAAACTAAGGTAACTAAAACTGCAAATAAGCACGTGTGTAATCAGTAATCCCGATACTGTAAGTGGTGTGTGTTTAAATGCATGTACATGTGCATAACGCGTGTGTAGGTTGAAAGGTGCTAAAAACAACAACAAAAGTAACAAACAACAGCACACAAAATCCTAAGTGACGGTCTGCATGGAGAAGAGCTCCTCTCATCGAATAAGGGAATGGTGTATTTGAATCCGAGACACCGGGCCCAGGTGTTTCCCAGCTGACGACCCTCCCAACTCCAGCCCACTCGACACAATAAGGAAACAAGAACAAAGAGAGAAATACGGCAGACAGAGTGGGGGTAGAGTGTCGACCACAGAGTATGTAACAGGAAGTCCAGAGTATGAGTAGGGACTAATGCTTCAGCTTAGGTGTAATAACGCCCTCTTCACATTGCTGTAATAAAGCATGGTGGAGGAGTACTCATGGAGTGGTATGACATTACAATATTGTATGTTCTGTATGTGTTTGAGAGAATGGGGGATGGCGTATCTCTTTCAGAGCAGTCTCCTGCTCTTTGATTGAATTGATTGGGGGAGAGTTCAGTGCACAGGTCAACATGCTTTGGATTAGGTTCATGGAGATGCTATAGCAATTACTGACAGGGTGGAAGCACACGTCATTGGCTCGTTTTTTWAAACTTCTGGGGAAATAACTGCTAGTTTGCCAACACACTATGAGATTCGGTAGAGCTAGATTGTCCTGTTTGAGTAGGAGGCTGTTTTTCTGTCCTCAGTTTATCTTGAATCCATGCATTTAGATCAGATGTAGTGGGGATGCATAGTTTACATGAAGATGTGTTGGTATTTTCTCCCTCACAAAGGTCTATGTGACATCTGAGCTGGTTATCCTACAGGCTTTAACTCCACACCTCTACTTACAATAGTACTGATGTTGGGTTCCTGTTGAAGCAAATATTTCCTCAGTTTATGTCAAACAAAGTTGAATATTTCATATTCCTTGCGGCGTTCTCTCTTTGTCTCTCCTCTCACCCCCTCAGGAGAGAGCTACGTCTGTGCGTCCGAGAACATCTACAAGAAGGTCGACTACACAAAGAACGTCAACCCCAACTGGTCTGTGAACGTGAAGGCCTCGGCCAGCCAGAAGAACCTGCAGAGCCTGGCCAGCAAGCAGGCCAACGAGGCCCGGGAGGGTAAGGAGTTTGTTCGGCCCAAGCTGGTGACGGTGATGCGGAGTGGCGTGAAGCCGAGGAAGGCCGTCCGCGTGCTGCTCAACAAGAAGACGGCGCACTCCTTCGAACAGGTGCTCACCGACATCACAGAGGCCATCAAGCTGGAGAGCGGAGTGGTCAAGAAGATCTACACACTGGACGGAAAGCAGGTAGGTCACACATTCACTCACACTGGACGGAAAGCAGGTAGGTCACACATTCACTCACACTGGACGGAAAGCAGGTAGGTCACACATTCACTCACACTGGACGGAAAGCAGGTAGGTCACACATTCACTCACACTGGACGGAAAGCAGGTAGGTCACACATTCACTCACACTGGCACACCTCAACGCCCAGTTCACCTCCAGAATGTTAGTTGGACTCAGATAGATGTCAGACTAAGGTCACATTCAGCACTACTAACCCGGAGTCATTATACAAACATCTGAAACAAAAATGAATCAAAAATATACCTAAGAAGTCTCTTATGTTTAGTTCTGTCTCTGTTGATATTGAGAGGCAGCCTGATAATGCCGTATAGTTTGTTTTTCTGTCCCTATAAGGTTGTTTCTATTGAGGCTCTGGGGAACATGCAACCTGGAATAAGAGGATAAAAGCTGGAATAAGTAAAGAGTATGTTTTAAATACTGATGTAATTTCAAATCATTCAAAGAAGAGAATAAAGTCATGCTATGTCATCCCAAAGACGTTTCCTATTACCACAATAAGGTGTTACCTGGTGTATGCCTGGGCCAAGCTTTATGTGTTCCTGCAGGTTGATCATCCCATTTTGGGTTGTTAGGTGCTGTGTAGAGAAACCAACCGCTCCACAGCAGCACCAGCACCAGGAAGTTGAGTCCATAGGTCGGGGGCGACTCACTGACGAGGTGCAACTCATTTGTCTGTTGAGACATACCCACACACCCCTGACTTGACTAAGCAGCCTACCAGTTGGCTGAGGTGGGAAACTTAATCAGAAACGGTGCAGATTGCTCAGATCAAAGACTGACGCTTCTTCAGAGAGCTGGACTGACATCAGATAGTCCCACAGCGATCCATCCATCACTCAGTCAGAAAGGAAGGCAGAGGGAGGCTGCCTTGGCTCCCAGCTCTCTACCAGACCTGCAGTGGAATGGAAACACCCATATAGGCTAGTTATTGATAATCAATATGTGAATTGGCTGTTTCATCATGATCTTCATGACTCAGATGAGATAGAATAGACCTCTACAGCCCAACCATGAAAAGAACATTGCCTTGTTATGAGGGGTTGTAATGCACCATAAGGCATATGAACATTTAAATGACTAATATCCATATGAATCTATTTACACTGCCAGGAGGCCACTCAAAGTGCAGCAATTAGCAGCTSTAAAGACAAACGGCCAGCTGTCCGTAGGCTCTTAAAGCAGTTTAAAGGTTTTCGGTACAATAGAGTAGTAGAAATGGAGGTAATGACAGTGTGTGAGGGCTCCTCTGAGAGGTTAAAGTGCCTCTACCTCAGCAGGCAGCCACAGCCCTGGCCTGGTCAGCCCCAGAGACACACAGAGGACACATCAGGAGGCACAAACAACCCTGATGACCTGACATAGAGAGAGGACATTACATCCACGTTCTAAAGGGTGTCGGCAGTGGTAGAGTGAAATCTGCAATTTTTCGTTTTTTTTTACGATGCCGTCGTTGATTTCATGTCCTTGCTGGGAGCAAAAGACAATTRTGCCCTGTCATAATGCATCTGACTCTGTTCGTTAGAATGTCCTCTTCTCTTCTCCTGGCTGTCCAACACCACTCAGTGCTGCAAGAGGCCAGGCTCAATTAGGCTCCAGTACTATAGTCCCAGTCTTAGCCAGGCTGAGTGTTTACAGATATGGTTAAACTGACTGCTAATCTCTTGTGTCTGGACCACTCTGATTGTATCAGTCATCAAACACGCATCTGAGGCCACGGTCGGCAGACTAACTAAGGAGATCCCCCCCTCTCTCTCTGCCTTTGTGGAGAAGTCAGATCTCCCTTCCTCTGCTTTTTGTTCAGCTGATTGAGGAGAAAGGGATTGTGCTCCCTCTGTCTCTGTTATTTCTTCATTATTATTCCTGTTAATAACGGCAAGATGTAAGTCCAGCAGGCTTTAGAGGACAGAGCTGCAGTGTGGAGATAGCAGGCTGATTCGACTTCACTATCCCACCCCAGGGGCTCACTGCATGTCTGCCCCAGGTCACTGTCTCCTAGTAGGCCCCTTAAGATTTCTGTCACTTTGAGCCTAGGCAGTGTTGTGCATTTCTTTTTAGATATAAGGCAGCTGTGGATCAATATAGATGGAAACATGCTGGACTTATGTCTGTGCGTGTGCACATGCGTGTTTGTATGTGGACACAATACTGTCCAGGATTTATATTCACATTCAGTCTCACATTAAGTCTGATCAGCATATTTCACTGACCCAGTCTGGAGCGATCTCACACCAGGAAACTGAAACTCACAAAACCTGAATGTAGGGCTGTGARGGTCTTGGAATTTGAGGTTACGGTAATTGGCCAGGCCAATGTACATGGTCACCGTCATAACCGTTGGGAGGGGGGATTGGCGTATACAGTGGGGCAAAAAAGTATTTAGTCAGCCACCAATTGTGCAAGTTCTCCCACTTAAAAAGATGAGAGAGGCCTGTAATTTTTCACCATAGCGTACACTTTCAACTATGACAGACAAAATGAAAAAAAATCCAGAAAATCACATTGTAGGATTTTTAATGAATTTATTTTGCAAATTATGGTGGAAAATAAGTATTTGGTCACCTACAAACAAGCAAGATTTCTGGCTCTCACAGACCTGTAACTTCTTCTTTAAGAGCTCCTCTGTCCTCCACTCGTTACCTGTATTAATGGCACCTTTTGAACTTGTTATCAGTAAAAAGACACCTGTCCACAACCTCAAACTGTCACACTCCAAACTCCACTATGGCCAAGACCAAAGAGCTGTCAAAGACACCAGAAACAAAATTGTAGACCTGCACCAGGCTGGGAAGACTGAATCTGCAATAGGTAAGCAGCTTGGTTTGAAGAAATCAACTGTGGGAGCATTATTAGGAAATGGAAGACATACAAGACCACTGATAATCTCCCTCGATCTGGGGCTCCACGCAAGATCTCACCCCGTGGGGTCAAAATGATCACAAGAACGGTGAGCAAAAATCCCAGAATCACACGGGGGACCTAGTGAATGACCTGCAGAGAGCTGGGACCAAAGTAACAAAGCCTACCATCAGTAAACAACTACGCACCAGGGACTCAAATCCTGCAGTGCCAGACGTGTCCCCCTGCTTAAGCCAGTACATGTCCAGGCCCTCTGAAGTTTGCTAGAGAGCATTTGGATGATCCAGAAGAAGTGGGAGAATGTCATATGGTCAGATGAAACCAAAATATAACTTTTTGGTAAAAACTCGACTCGTCGTGTTTTGGAGGACAAAGAATGCTGAGTTGCATCCAAAGAATACCATACCTACTGTGAAGCATGGGGGTGGAAACATCATGCTTTGGGGCTGTTTTTCTGCAAAGGGACCAGACGACTGATCCGTGTAAAGGAAAGAATGAATGGGGCCATGTATCATAAGATTTTGAGTGAAAACCTCCTTCCATCAGCAAGGGCATTGAAGATGAAACGTGGCTGGGTCTTTCAGCATGACAATGATCCCAACACACCGCCCGGGCAACGAAGGAGTGGCTTCTTAAGAAGCATTTCAAGGTCCTGGAGTGGCCTAGCCAGTCTCCAGATCTCAACCCCATAGAAAATCTTTGGAGGGAGTTGAAAGTCCGTGTTGCCCAGCAACAGCCCCAAAAATCACTGCTCTAGAGGAGATCTGCATGGAGGAATGGGCCAAAATACCAGCAACAGTGTGTGAAAACTTGTGAAGACTTACAGAAAACGTTTGACCTCTGTCATTGCCAACAAAGGTATATAACAAAGTATTGAGATAAACTTTTGTTATTGACCAAATACTTATTTTCCACCATAATTTGCAAATAAATTCATTAAAATCCTACAATGTGATTTTCTGGATTTTTTTCTCATTTTGTCTGTCATAGTTGAAGCTGTACCTATGATGAAAATTACAGGCCTCTCTCATCTTTTTAAGTGGGAGAACTTGCACAATTGGTGGCTGACTAAATACTTTTTTGCCCCACTGTATCAGACTCAAAATAAACACGTTGCTTTTCTCTGCAACTTCACTATTACCATTACACTGTTATTATCAGAAGCATTTCATTATTATTCGAATTATTGTTACCTCTAAGTATTAGTCAGGTTTACAAATGAAGAAACATCAGATTGGAGAGGAATTACTGAGAGGAATTACTGATTTTGAAGCACTAAACCATTCACACCYAGTCCGATGCGTTTTGCCCTCCACTTTTTCCGAACAAGTTGCATAACGTCACCTCATTCTCTGTGGCAATATGTTGTTCAAAGTAGAGTTCTTCACGGGTCCCAAAAAGTCTGACTGTACCCGAGGACAGTCGGACCTGTTCCGAAAAGGCCAGTGGAAAAACAGACCCAAACAGACACATCCCGGTTCGGATCCGCAAGTAGGAAGAGAGAGCAAAAGAAACCTCAGACCGGGCACTGCAAATTTATTAACAATAAAAAAACAGAAATACCTTATTTACATAAGTATTCAGACCCTTTGCTATGAGACTCTAAATTGAGCTCAGGTGCATCTTGTTTCCATTGATCATCCTTGATAAGTTTCTACAACTTAATTGGAGTCCACCTGTGGTAAATTCAATTGGTTGGACATGATTTGGAAAGGCAAACACCTGTCTATATAAGGTCCCACAGTTGACAGTGCATGTCAGAGCGAAAACCAAGCCATGAGGTCAAAGGAATTGTCTGTAGTGCTCCGAGACAGGATTGTGTCAAGGCACAGATCTGGGGAAGGGTACCAAAACATGTCTGCAGCATTGAAGGTCCCCAAGAACACAGTGGCCTCCATCATTCTTAAATGGAAGAAGTTTGGAACCACCAAGACTCTTCCTAGAGCTGGCCGCCCGGCCAAACTGAGGCCAAACTGGCCAAACTGAGCAATCAAGGGAGGAGGGCCTTGATCAGGGAGGTGACCAAGAACCCGATGGTAACTCTGACAGAGCTCTAGAGTTCCTCTGTGGAGATGAGAGAACCTTCCAGAAGCACAACCATCGTTGCAGCACTCCACCAATCAGGCCTTTATGGTAGAGTGACCAGACGGAAGCCACTCCTCAGTAAATGGCACATGACAGCCCGCTTGGAGTTTGCCAAAAGGCACCTAAAGGACTCTCAAACCATAAGAAACAAGATTCTCTGGTCTGATGAAACCAAGATTGAAATCTTTGGCCTGAATGCCAAGCGTCACGTCTGGAGGGAACCTGGCACCATCCTGATCTAACATCTCTGGAGAGACCTGAAAAGAGCTGTGCAGCAACGCTCCCCACCCAACCTGACCTGTGAGAGGATCTGCAGAGAAGAATGGGATAAACTCCCCAAATACAGTGTGCCAAGCTTGTACCGTCATACCCAAGAAGACTCGAGGCTGTAATCGCTGCCAAAGGTGCTTCAACAAAGTACTGAGTAAAGGGTCTGAATACTTATGTAAAAGTAATATTTCATTTTTTTATTTTTTATACATTTGCTAAAATGTCTTAACCTGTTTTTGCTTTGTCAGACCATTGTGTGTAGATTGATGAGGGGAAAATAAAAATTGTCAATTTTAGAATAAGGCTGTAACATAACAAAATGTGGAAAAAATCAAGGGGTCTGAATACTTTCCGGGTACACAATGAATAGCAATATAGTTTGAAACTTATTTAGAGCATTTAAAAAAAAAACTAATWGGCCTAGAGAAGCATCGATCGATCCTCTTGCTTGCTGAATAGCTATAAAATAGTCTACAATGAACTGGTGGGAAAGTTTGAATGGTGATAGAGACGTGTAGCCTAGCTCTGGTGTGGTGTGATCACATTGGCTAAATTCATACCTTGCTGCACTGATGCATTGCAAACGTAAAAAACAGGCAGAGAGAAATGTATTAATTCAATTCACACACCAAACTTGTTCCGAATAAATAATTGAGGGATTGTGGCAGGACGATATTTTCGCAGTTGGCGTCATAAACAAATGTGCTCGTATTTATTATTTTCTTCATAATTTTTCTGATAAAAATAACATACTTTTTTAGAAAGGGCCTTTACTGAAAATATTACATGATGGACATACTGACAGGCTACTTTAGGAAACTATCAGAATGGACATACTGTAGGCGATAGACTGAGCCAGAACAACCTTGTCAACTGCTGTTGAATAATTCATGAATAGTCAGACACATCCAACCTTTTTTTAAGAGAAGACCAATTTATGTATTTACTGGCAAGCAATGAAAATGTGCATTGTATAAAAGAAAGTCCTCTTTTTTTAAACTGAAGTGGCATAGCCTATAGATAGCAAGGATACTGCTTCTACGCCACTGTGGGATTAGCTGCTGGAGCATCAAACGACAGCTGTAAAGAGGAGATGTAGACAGTTTAAAAGACAGACGGACTAAGTTAGCTAAATAATCTACATAAAAATAAAAATGAATGTAAGCCTGTTTAAACGGTTTTGACGGTTATTTTATTTTCATGGCCGTCTTCATCCCTAACCGTCAGTTACACAGTTATACTGTACCATCACAGCCATACCTGCATGAGAAGTACAGTAATAATATGCCAAACCTCTTTAGCTTTTATACAAAATGGGGATGTTTTTCCTAAACGAGAGACGGTGTCAAACGTTCATTGTCTGCTTAAAGGCACTAGACCTTCTTTTGGATTGAATCTCAGATCTGTTGTCTCTCTCTAACTCTATCTCTAGGAACTGTTGGCTGTTGCATGCTATGAATGTTTAATAAGATGCACTTCACACACTGATTTTATTGCTGGCTGTATGATTGCATGTGCCATATGTATAGTTTGATGTGATATGATTGTACATATCATCTGTGTTTTTTTGTGTGAAACCCACACGTTTGCCTTTGGTCTGTGTATTACGCAGTACACTCTTAAACCTACATGGCTCTCAGATGCCCTAGTGTGTAGCAGTAACAAACCCACTCTAACCATGTGTTCACCAGCCTAATCAAAGTGTATTATAATACACTGTGTCTGTTTCTCAGAATGTGTCTCCAGTCCTGAGGTTCATTGTAATGCACAGACACGTAGGGTTCACCTCCACTTCTGGAGTGATGAAACTGCGATGTGAGTAGTGTTAGGGCTCTCTTTGTGTGCTGAAGCTGGCGAGGCGGGGTGGCTAGGCTAGCTGCAGGCGAGGCGGGGTGGCTAGGCTAGCTGCAGACTGCAGGCGAGGCAGGGTGGCTAGGCTAGCTGCAGACTGCAGGCGAGGCAGGGTGGCTAGGCTAGCTGCAGACTGCAGGCGAGGCAGGGTGGCTAGGCTAGCTGCTAGGTTAGCTGCAGACTGCAGGCGAGGCAGGGGCGATATGCTGCTGGTGGTGATATGGTAGGGGGAGTCTTGATGCAGTGCCAGCCCCTCCCTGATCCTGCACCGTTCCTCCTCTTCCCATTCCGCACACCGACAGCTGGTGTGACTGGTTGCTAGGAGACCACATCCGAAGCACAAAGAGAGCCCAGCTGGTGTGGACTGGTCTATCAGTCACCACATCCAGTGTGTGTGTGTTTCAATATCAGCTGCCATGTATGCAGTGCTTGACTTGGACTGAAATAGGTGTCTGTACTCCTTTTGGGTCAGGTACTGTTTCTATTTAGCTCCACAATACTGTTGAGCTAAGATTCCATAAGAGGAACAGGAGCTCAAGCAGTAGCTAGAACATTTAAGATGCCGGTACTCCTGCCCAAGTCAAGTACTGCATGTATGTAAGGTATGTTCATTGTACACTGTCTGGGTACGTGTGTGTGTGCTTTGCATAAGAATTTGACAGTGTGTGTGTAAAAGGGAGCGAGAGAGAGAGGCAGATTCGTGGGGCCAGCTTATTGCATGTTATCCAGCAATTTGTCCTTGAATGCGGACTTCACCACTGTTTATTGCTATGTGAAGATATAGCCCCCCACCAGCCGCCGCCCCCTCCTTCGCTGTCAGTGAGTAAAACGCCACAATTTTCTCCTCAACAGCCTGCGCATTCAGACCCAAGGAGAACAGGGGCGGGGTGATGGGATACAGGATGCATTCTCCAGTTTAAAAAACAGAAAATTGGGATCTGTTTTATATTCACTGCAGGGGATAATTATTCCTTGTATCTAAAAAGCTGGAGTGAATTCCTTCATTCGCCCTCTCCTGTCTTTACAGGGTACATCAGGGAGGAGAGACTTATTTTCCTGGCAGCCATTTTGTCCCTATTTTTTCCTAATAGCTGTGTTCATGGTAGAGTGACTCACTAAATGCCACTGTCCTTTTAACTTGAGGGCTCTCCCAGAACAGGTGTTTTTTTGGCTTTTAACAGCAAGTTCAGGCAAATTGTCGATCAGATTCTTTGTGACTTACACCACAATCGTTTTCTAATATTTGCTGTATTGGGAGTAGCTCTCCAATCTTTCTTTAAATCATCTATTCATTTAAGGAAGTGATGAGTACACTGTTGTGGCCCTCGTTTTAGAATGTTCGTTATGGCATCAAGGTCCTGAGCTGAGCTTGGCCATATGTCTTGTTAACTCATTTCCTACAAAGAGGCACTATAGATGCTAATTAGCACTCAATTCAATCTCATACATCCATGTTCCCTGCACAAGGTCACGCTGCAATTGTCTTAGCACAGTACACCCCCATCCAGTTTGGCCAGTGAATCAGTGAATATGATTTAGGTACGTATGCTTCATGTTTAAATGTTCCCAGGTTGAATGCCTGAAAATCTGACTTTCCTCTGGAGATTGCAGGGTTCTTTCTGTCTGCTCCTCTGATCAGGGGAGGGTTTGCAAGGCATGCAGTGGAGGCGGTTGTCATGGCAATTTACTCCACAGTGATTGACTCGGTGTCTGTGACAATGGCTACGCAGCAAAATACGCTGAGTGTGCTCTTTACATTCTGTAACGGAGCTAGCCGCAGAACTCATAACCTCTCACATTCGTATTCACAATCATTCCTTCTTCCTACCCTGACTCGCTAGTACAGGATTTGAGAGAGAGYGAGAGAGAGAGAGATGGAGGAGCTGAACAAGGGGCATGGCCACATCATAAAGCATCCTGACTGAACATAGCTGCGGGCATCCGGTGCTGCCCTCACCCCAACCCCCATATCTAGCCCACATCAACAAGTGGCCACAACCTGTGGGGATGAGCAGAATAAATCTAATAACACCAGAGCCACATCAGTCAGAGCCACATGGCCAGCCTGGCCGTCTCAATGGAGATAGCATGGCGGAACCTCGGAAGCATTTGGAGCCCATTAGTGACATCACAGCTGTGATGTGTGACCCTGGGGGCCTCCGGAACATCAGGCACCAGCTGGCCCCCATAACTCTGCGGAGCTGGCTGCCCCGGCTGGCTGCCCCAGCTGGCTGCTCGGCTGGCTGACCCGGCTGGCTGCCCGGCTGGCTGCCCTGGCTGGCTGGCTACCCGGCTGGCTGCTTGGCTGGCTGCCTGGCTGGCTGCCTGGCTGGCTGACTTCTGTTTCACTACTGCTGCCCTCAACACCGTTGAAAGAACCAAGCATGGGCCAATCAGAGCTCTGTAATAGGCTGATCATGGTCTTTTACAGGCAGGGACCTCTTCATTTAACAGTTTTATGTTTTATTAGTCATATCTATGGGATACACCTGTGGTATACACCGTCCAATGAAATGCTTACTTGCAGGTTTCGTCTCGACAATGCAACAACAATAATAAATAAGAAAAGATAAGAATATGAACAAAGTAATTAAAATAAGCATTTTAGCATCAGTATAATACAGGAAGGCACAATTTATAGTTCAATATTTACATGTGTTTGAGAAGGGGGAATTGGGAGGCAAGTGTTTTGAATTGTGCAGTATTTAGAAAACATAAGTCTGGTAGCAGCAGTTGTGATGTGTTTGTGTGTGCTGGTCAGTCCAGGTCAAGTGTTCAGCAGTCTGATGGCTTGTAGATAGAAACTGTCTCTGAGCCTGTTGACATTGGCCCTCATGCTCCGATACTTTCTGATCGACGGTAAGGGTGTAAACAGCTCATGGCTGGGCTTAGCTGGTGCTTTAAGGAAGAAAGGTTCATGGTGATTGACTGTTAAGACCATGTTTAATTATAATAGTACTGACCAGTGGACAGATGTTAACTTCAACGTAGTGATTTGAGAATGGTTTGACTGCCATGGTTATGAAATACTAGACCATAGGATGTTGTCATTACACATCGTAGTCTCCTTCCTTCACCCCTGGTTCCTCTGGGTGGTCTGCACTCAACACTACTCTCCTGTCCCGGAGTCTGTGATTGTGACCACTCCTTACGACCTACAGTATTTGTCCTTATATGGAAGAAAACAAGCTGCATAAAAATCAGAACATTTCCTCTAGACTTTTTAATTGGATAGATAATAAGGTTAGAAATAAAGAATGAGAAGCGAGGCATTCTGCAAGGTAGGAGAGATGAGAAGACCAGACTCTTGACTCTCCCTTTGTTTTGTCCCCCGCAAACAACTTTCATTATTTGAACATTTCCTTGACTTGAGTGTGTATTTATGTTGAGTACTTTGCTGGGAATGTTTCAGTGTCATAACCATCTCAACCTAAATAAGCCCCTGAAGCCTCAGTCCTCTCTGCCTGATGCTTCCTGATACACAGGACTGACTCAATTACCAGAGTGCACAAGGAGAGAGGGATGGGATGGAGGGGGATGATGTGCAGTCCATAGTACTGACCCTGTTCCCAGGCTCCCTAACACATTCTACCCTACTGCCACTCTATACCTCTATATAGAGAAAAGAATAGGAGTTAATTTGACCTCACCAGCAAGAGGCTCTTCAGTCAGCCCTTATCAGATTACAAACAGAGGAGTGTAGTAACAGAGAAAGCAGGTCCAATATCCACCTCTAGGCTCCCTGAACACAGTTTTGTGTGTGTGTGTGTGTGTGTGTGTGTGTGTGGTGTGTGTGTGTGTGTGGGGTGTGAGTGTGTGTGTGTGTGTGTGTGTGTGTGTGTGTGTGGCGCACCTCTATTTGTGTCAGCTGTTGTTGCAGTAATTAATAATCTAGTGTGTTACACTGAAGAAGGGCTCATATGTCTGTTGAGAGGGAAGTTACAAGCACTCACTTGAAGTCCTATTTAGTAGCGGGCTCTACTTAGGGTAGTTAGTCCAACTCGGCACACTGAGAGCAGGGGAGAAACCACCCAGAGAGCCGTCTGAAAAGCTTGGTTAATACGGCACTAAACCCACCACAGAGCCCGAGTCCACCTCCAGTGACTCACCATCCCCCCAACAATACGTGAAGCCTGAATATGCTGATGAGCTGCATGCAGCCCTGTTTGCTGAATATACCCAGGCTTGTTTCTCGCATCCCTTATTCTGGTCGCCTTACATCCCTAAGTCAAAACACTGCGCCCATGTCGGAGCATCGTTATTTTCTCCAGATTCTCCCATCGTTTGAACCTCACCGCTAATGGGAATTTCAGAAAACGGCTTCTTATTTGCTGCAGAGCCCCCTCCCTTACAGTACACYTTGTCACAATGCACTGTCAGCAGAGCTGCTGAACACTTGGATTTACCAGTTGTCTTAATGTTTGTTGTCATTGTCTCATATGGAGACCTACTTCACGTTTTGTCATATGTGTGTCATCCATTTTACAAAAGCTTCAGAAGATCCCATAGTGTATGAGACAACCATTTAAGCCAGAGAATACAGTAGGTGTATTGACCTCAGTGACCTATAGCTCATTGTGTTTTTGTGTTCTCTACCTCCCACCTCGAAGCTTTCACAAAGTCATGGTCTCCGCTTTGAAGGGTTCTCAAAGTTTCAGAACAGTGACTAAGATAGAAACAGCATATTTTGTGTTGTGAGCTGCACACCCACGACACTGCCTCTAAATCCTGCTAATCCTCCTTTCCATGGGCCTGTCTTATCCTTAAACCAGCCTCTTCGCTTCCTCTTCTCTGGCGTCAAAGCGCCGGTCGCACCAAAATATCACAGTCCTACTCCCTACCTCCCTCAGGAAAACACACATGACTGCTGGGCTAGATAAGGTATTTGGTATTTTTTTGTAAATAGGTCATTTCAGTTGGCTGTTTGGAGAGTATTGGAGCGGAGGTTCTGAAACATGGCTCTGGAATCAAAGATTAGGATTCTAATCCCCGTTGAGGTAAACATATATGCCATTTTGAAAAGAAACACCATCCTTTCATAGAATTTCCCCAAATATCCTAATATTGTGGCACTACCTGTACTGTAATACGAAGATATATTGGAACAAATGGTATTGTCAAAAATGACATTATTAGGGAACATTGATGTTTGACTTTCAAAGACACTTTGGTAAAGTGTATCAAAGATGCTGCTTTGCTGACACGCCTGATCCCTTCCCAATCTCTCCGGGACCAAAACGCTTGTTCAGTTATCAGAGAGCTGACTGTGGACTTTGAGGTTTCCCCCCCCCCCCAAAGAATGCTGATGTACACTAATATAAAATAATCTATTTTCTAATGCCCGGTCTGGATTAGGCTCTGACATTCAAACACGTCTCAAAGCCACATTGCGTCAGAGGAGCCACAGTATACGGTGTTATTGGCCACCAGTCCTTCCCCTGCAGTTGTTCCTTGATCTGTGTTCTGTATGGATAGAAATGGGACATGGAGTCAGTGTCCAACCACTCAAATGTGTGCAATGCATGTTTATTGGCTCTATAGTTTTATTGATATMTGTAGCAGAAACATTTGGAGGGAGGGAGATCTTTGCCATTATGACTACTCACATAGTATTTCACCATCTTCATATAACTGATATTGTTCTTAGAGACCGAGAGGGATTACATAATGTGTTATTTTCCTTTATTTCTGAAGCTCATATATTTCCAGAATAATTCCTGGCAAAGAKATTTGCTATCGAATTCCTTCCTTTCAATTAAAATAACTGAAACAAATGTTGATTATCAGCCTAGTGTGATTTAGGCTTGTTATAAAAATTTTGTAATCAATTCTGCTCAACATTACAGACCAGATGTGATTAAGGACGAAAGCACATACACTATTACCTTTCACACAATCTATAGGAAAAAGTAGCCCAGTGCTTTATCAACTGCACTCAGGCAGTGGTGAGGGAAATGCAGTGTTTTGTGACGATACAAGGGTCCTGTTTTAGGCATGCTTCAGAGCCCACACTATCAGTCATGGGGAGGAGTCTGCAGAGGAAGGAGTAGAGTGGGGACTTGCCCTCAGGTCAGGTGCAAGTTCCTTCTGGATTCAGGCTCAGGACTTTATTCTGTCACTGTGCTGGTGCATAGTGTGGGTAATGGTGGTGGAGACAGCTTAAATATAAATACCTATTGTTCCTTTGCATGTTCCTTATGACATTCACAAAGGAATTTATTTTCTATCTTCTATCTTTCACATTTCTAATG
Source organism: Salvelinus sp. IW2-2015 (assembly GCF_002910315.2). Lineage (NCBI taxonomy): Eukaryota > Metazoa > Chordata > Actinopteri > Salmoniformes > Salmonidae > Salvelinus > Salvelinus sp. IW2-2015. The sequence continues at coordinate 29,419,697 of NC_036844.1, forward strand.
CCATTCAGCCATGAACTCAGACATTGGGAATGCACATGTATGTATTTCTAAAGAAAACCTAGCCATGTCTTCTCCACCTGCATGCTTGTCCTGCCCACTGCCCCCCTTCTCATCTCATGGGGGACATTACTCTGCTCATCTTACCCCCCGCTCTCTCCATGTCTCTGAGAAAGCCTAGTGCGGCAGAAACTACTGCAGCGTGCACTCCTCTGCTACACCTCATTTCCCATGTTCCTAGGTCTTTAATATTTCACATGGTGCTTGTTTTGTTTCACGATATCATAGCCTGTGTCTATGGAAGGAGATGATATAGTGAATCGGAGATGTTGCTAAATTGCTCTGGGAAGAGCTGCCGAAATGATTTAGCATGGCTGCTTGGCTCTGTAGAAAGAAGATCCCTCGTTTGTCTCCCCTCGCCCCTTGCCTCTCGCTCCTGTCTTCTGGAAAGTACAGCAGTGGTAGGGCCTGCTGACTGTTACTGTGCTGGCTCTACAACAACAGCTAGCAAAGCCCCACAGTCCCACAGACAGCCCCCGGCAGATCAATAGGTATCACAGGCTATCGATTGGCCTCAACTGACCGTCCATACTGACTGAAATACACAAGACAACCCCAACAAAGTGCTCTCAAAGTTTACGGTTGTTCCTTTTGACTTATGCTAAGCAATGCTGTATGAGTTACATAAATCTTTGCATGATTGTTTAATAGTAAGATAAATGTGAACGGGGAGCACTGGATGCATATGAAACAGCTGCATCCTGTAATAGAAAGCAGACATGCATCTGACTGTCACCAACTGATCTGTTTTTCAGATGAAATAGGAGCAGATCACTGATGGTTTACTCATTGACTCTAACTCCATTCTCTTTTGACTCCTCGTTAACATTAGTTGTGAGTCTCAAGTGTTGGTAAGATAAGTTAGATCCCTCCCATGTCCCAGACCTGTGCTCCTTCCTGATTACATTGGCCAACCATCTCACCCAAAATGCACTAATTGCTCTGCTTTTGTTGTGCATGGAGATTAATGAACATGCTTTCCCGGGGCAACAGTAGGGATGGAGACAGTCCAGGCAGAGAGAGAAGAGGTATCTCAGGGCTAGTCATTTGTTCATTCATTTATTTCCGTCCAAAAGTGATATGGAAATAAATGTATTCAAGCCAAACCTCCCGTGGCTGTTCTACAAGGAGAGATGATTCCAGAGTTGGGATTGGGGGAAATGCTTCCTGCTGCTTGTCAGATTTGGCACAATAATCAAGGTCAGAGTCAAGGAACTGGTGTTCAGCCATAATTATCTGGCATTAAATCGTGTTGCTCTGTTCAGACACTACTGAAGTCTTTGTTTCTCAGACAAAATGGTAAGCCAGTCGTAAGAAAGGTTGTTCGCTATGTATCGACGTGTATAGATATATTTTTGTTGGAATTCGACTATCTTTCAATACTGTAAATCGAAAGCCTAGGTGCATTTTTTTATTTGAAACCAGCTGACTTATAATTAATAGTCAAATGATGGACCTTTTGTTTGCAGTACATGTTTGCTTCAAATACAGCGCCAATCTTCTGCTGTCAAACTGTGAAATATTACCCCATCTGCTATCTGAAAAATGAGGGAGGCATATATTTTCTGTTATTCTTATTGGCTTGTATAACATGAATCATATCATAGCTACAGTAATCCACATCATTCAACCTCAGAACGAGGTTACACTAGCGTGTATGTTTCATTCCTGCTATATCAGCTCTCCTCCTGGAGGTGATCTGTAGTGCCTTCTCTTAGCCGTGCCTCTAGCAACTCTTTCTCCAAGGTTGTGAAAATTAATTCCTTTCAAAGGCAAAGCGTCTGGGCCTAGGACTAGGTAATTGGGTTGTTTCTCCACTATTTCTTTACACTTGATATTGGAAGGAAAACAAATGTTTTCACTGCCTTTAGAGAAATGATAGAATTGTCCATAGGCTTGAGGGCACTCTCAATAGTTTTGCTGAGATGGTGGTTTATAGGAATAGATTTGACTTTATTACTCACTAATCCACTGCTATCAGATTGTAAAGCATCTGGGAGAATGAACAATTGTTTGGAATTGTGTCAAGAAAAGAGCTTTGAATAATTCAGTTGGTGTAGTTGTGGGGTCCCTGCTTGGCTGCTGGTACTGGTGGTAGTTTGGGGGGGCCATGTGGCCCTGACAGCTGGTAAGACAGGGATTAGGGGTGGGGGACACCTGGAGTCAGGGAGGGGCCAGACTCTCAACAGGACACCCACTACTGCTGCTGCAGATCAGGGAGGAGCCAGGCTCTTAACAGGACACCCAGGGAGGGTGGCTATAGACCCAGACACACACACTTCATATTGGCATAGACTATGCTTTGTAAATACTGTACATACTGTACTGTGGTACAGATCATACATGTAGACTGTGTAGACGCATTTAAATGAACATACAGTACCAGTCAAAAGTTTACACACCTACTCATTCCAGGGTTTTTCTTTATTTTTACTATTTTCTACAAGACATCAAAACTATGAAATAACACATATGGAATCATGTGGTAACCAAATAATATATATTTTATATTATATGGAGTGCTATATCAGATGACCTGGCCTCCACAATCACCCGACCTCAAACCAAATGAGATGGTTTGGGATGAGTTGGACCGCAGAGGGAAGGAAAAGCAGCGAACAAGTGCTCAGCATATGTGGTAACTCCTTCAAGACTGTCGGAAAAGCATTCCAGGTGAAGCTGGTTGAGAGAATGCCACCCGTGTGCAAAGCTGTCATCAAGGCAAAGAGTGGCTACTTTGAAGAATCTCAAATCTCAAATATATTTTGATTTGTTTAACACTTTTTTGGTTACTACATAATTCCATATGTGTTATTTTATAGTTTTGATGTCTTCACTATTATTCTACAATGTATAAAATAGTAAAAATAGGTGTAAAGTAGGTAGGTAGGTAGTAAAGTAGGTGTCCACATTTTTGACTGGTACTGTATATGTAGACAATACAGGGATTAATATTAAAACATCTTGAAAGTGTCTTGTCATCCCACCACTGGATCCTGTTGCTAGGCGACACTAGAGCCCCATATATACCTGGTTCTAACATGCATCCTTTGTCCTGATCTTGTCCACATTCTGATTGTGTCCACATTTTCAGACAGATTGGGATCTGATCTTCCGACCACCTCCAGAGGTCGTCAGGCACGCATTGTGTCTGGATATCTTACAAGTGTAGACTGATCTGGACAATGAAACTATTTAAATCATGATTATCCTCCTTCTAAAATCATTGACAGGTACCGCCATTGACTTATGGCATCAATATGTGTCTTAAAATAACAAATAAATATTATTTTGAAAGAATAGCTGTCAAATAATTAGCATACAGGGAGGGACCGGGAAATCTGGTCACAATGCGGACACTGGACAGATATGAGACACATTTTAATACCATGTGTAGACGCACATCTGAAAATGTGGGCACAATCAGAATATGGATAAAATCAGGGCAAAGGATGCATGTTAGCGCCAGGTATAAATGAGGCTTAGATGACTACGTGGCTTGACCTTTTCACACAGAGACATGATGCTCATCTTATTTAATATTGCCCAATCTTGACAGTCATGGCTGTGAGGGACTGTGACATTTCACATTTCAGCCTCCGGTACGCTGCCTACACAGATGTCTGCTTCAACATGTCTGGAAATATAAGACACTTCTCAGAAAAGAAGGTAGGTTTACAAAAGAAAAATGGATCTCTTGTAATGGACACGTATTTTATCTGATTCATGTGGTATTTAGTTTACTGACACAAGAACACGCCAGTCGATCAGAATATATCATGAAGTACCAGTAATTCATGTCTGTCTAGACAGAAAAAGACTTTGAAGTCAGATTTTGCAGTTCATTTTTTTGCAGAGTTACAACACTTTGTCTTTGTAGGGAAGTACAGACATCTGCCTCTTGTAGCATCTGTCCCTAGAGGTGTAAAGATGATAGTGCATTCATGCTTTTGTGTTATACCCTGACAGATTCTGTCAGATTTGAATGTTGCCTCTAGTGTGTGTTTTCCAGATTCTCAGACTCCCCTTGTATTTTCAAAAACACTCACAACAAATATCCTCAAGGACACATTGAGTTTCCATTTGTTTGATCAAGTCCATATAGAACCTGTAGATGCAGCAGGCCACCTGGGACCACATGGCTGTGAGGAAGACTGAAGAGGAAAGAAAACTAGCATCCCCACCCCCATCCCAGCCCATCCAACCCCCCAAACACTACATCCTTCTTCCAGTATTGGGAGTGCGGTGCAGATGAGAGCAGGAGGGTGGAGAGTGTGAGCTCTCTCACTTCCTCAACTTACTCCTGATTTATGGAAATCACAGCGCAAACACCCTGTGAGCGGTTGCTGATAAGACTTCCTTTTGAATATGTCAGCTTCTCCTTGGCACCCCTGAGAGCCCGAGTACAGGACTAATCATTCTCCTGCTGTCAACGTTTAACAGGGAGGGGATTAGAGAAGGGAGCTGCACTGGCTCTGTCTGTCTGGGCAGCCTCAGCCTCCCTCCCTCACCGTCCCTTTGCCTCTGCCTTGGTCTCGGCCTCTGCCCCAGCCTCTAACTAGCCTCATGCTCCTCAAGGGCCCAGTCAGTCACACTGCATAAAGGCTACAGTCAACAGACACATTGTCTTTTCCTTTGAAGAGGGCTTTAGTTTTGGCTCAGACAAGCGTTGGTGCCTAGTGGAAGACTTGCTGTCTCCGTTTTGCTGGACTGGGCTTTTTGTTGAAAGGTCATTGGTTTCTGTTTAGAAACTACAGGGATGTAGATCATGTAGAATGAGAGACCTTGTACTATCCCATTGCATTGTTCTTTTCCTCTTTGGCTGGCTTCATACTGTAGATTCAGTAACCGAAGACAACAGAGTGGAGAATGCAGTGTGCCTCGCCTGCAGTCTAATTGTTTCATTAATATTAAATAAGATAAAACATTTTGCTTGCTTGGTTACATGATTAGCTTGCGAGATCCTTCCAGTCATTGTGATTGTAGGGGGTATTGATCCACAGAGCAGTGCCATATTTATGTATGATTGCTTAATCAGGTGGTTATCTCTGTTTGACAGATCTGTGTTCTGATTGACAGGTCAGTGTGGCAGTAGCTGTGGAGGATTAGCTCCATGTTGACCTATCAGACTCCCAGGGGAAACAGCCAGGGGCCAGGATGGAACAACGCTGGTTCCAGTGCCATTATCACTGCTACAGATGTAGGATCTTAATTTGAGCCAGTTTGCTTCACCAGGGAAATAATCCTGCAGCAACAGGAAATGCTGTATAGCATACAATGTATGGATCAACTGCTGTTTATATAGGGGCCTAGCATAGGTTGCTGAGGGGAGGACGGCTCATAATAATGGCCGGAACGGAGCAAATGGAATTACATGTATTTGATACCATTCCACTGATTCCGCTCCAGTCATTACGAGCCCGTCCTCCCCAATTAAGGTGCCACCAACCTCCTGTGGAGCCTAGCTGTATATAGGAGCCTAGCTGTATGCTGTACAATTGGTTATGGTGAGACAAGACGCTGAAATATTTAGAGCTCATTTGTATGGATCAAATCTACGTAAGAGTTGAATGTAAAACAAGCATATATCATGTGTCTCTATGGCAACGGGAAGATTCCAACCTGTGCTTTCACCTTTCAGCTGTGTGTAGAAGCTGCTGCCGGGCTCCATATAGAGAAACATACCACACACAACAGTGTTCCAGAGCCTAACACGCTATCACCTGATCTGTGATACTAGATTAGTTCTACTCATTTCTAACACCCCTTGCAGTATATCCATGTTTCCAAAGACAGTTCCATACAGTATAACAATAGACCTAATAGAGCTGGTGTGTGTGTGTCAGCCACTATGGGCACTGTCCCAGGATGCACTTGGATAGGATTAGCCAAAAACACAATTTTATCCCCAGCATGATACTGAGAGCCTATGTTTGGATTACACACATTTTCCGGGCCCACAAGTCATTCTCACAGCCAATCTGCATGTTCGATTGTCAATGTACGTTTACATCTTAATTAGTGGCGCACCCTAGCCCCCCCCCCTGTGTGCCTTCACCCCGCCCTACCCCTCAGAGAGGCAGGGCCAGGGAGAAGGGAAGGAGAGGGGGTGGAGGGGTACGGAGCAGGGAGCTGTACCCAGGAAAGAGGCACCGAGCTGGGATTAACTCTAATGGGATTACACTAGTATGGCCATTTTAGCCAGGCCTGGAAGGGAGCAGGTATACTGGGATGACATCATATCCTCTTCTGGCTGCTGCTGGCTGACACTGCATTCTGTCGATCTGGTCGTTGGGGGGGGCAGAGTTGAGTTTATGTAAAAAAATATATATATATAATGAAATTACATTTGACCCAGTGAATCCTCCTAAGTGTTATTTCAGTGGGCCAGTTGTCTCTCAGACTGAAGGAGATGCATTGCAGCAATGTGAAGTCTATGTCCAGGAGATGAGCTGCTGAATTCTGGGAAACTCTCCAGTAGTGACTGTCGTATGTTGTGTAACCTTGACTGCTGTAGTGGACATAGATGACGGAGATGAACTGGGATAGGCAGACTGTTCTCAGGCTCCCTGCACAGTGTGGAGCCTGTGTTTCCGTGGTTACCCTGCTCATTGATTTCACTCATTCTACTCAATGGCTTTCTAGATGAAGTGTACATGTAATTATGGTAATGTAAAGCCTATAGATGGGAGTTGTCTCCCTCCAATCACTCAGAAACACACACACACACAACACACACACCACACAACACACACACACACACCACACACACACACACACACACACACACACACACACACACACACACACACACACACACACAGAGAGGGCTAGGCTGAGCTGCTGTATAACTCCTCCACTGTGTTCAATAGTATCAAGGCTAAAGGATTAACCATTAACACTAGAACTGCCTGGCCTTTCAGCCTATCAGTACTCGCTAGAGAACGTTGCCGGGCGTCACCTTTAGCATATGCATATCAACCTGACAATGTAGAAACAAACAAGATGATGATCATAATATAACCAGGTCACAGGTGACATTTTTGCCATATTCCTAAACCAAAGCATCAGTGCATGAACAATTGTAAAGGATGAATTGCCACAATAAATATTTATGGAAATATATTCATGACAAGATATAAAAACCATCATTTGTTGATTGTATTGGACACGGATTACCAGGACGTGTACTGCGAGCATGCACTGACCAACTGGCAAGGGTCTTCACTGACATTTTCAACCTCTCCCTGTCCGAGTCTGTAATACCAGCATTTTTTAAGCAGACCACCATAGTCCCTGTGCCCAAGAACACTAAGGTAACCTGCTTAAATGACTACTGACCCATAGCACTCACGTCTGTAGCCATGACGTGATTTGAAAGGCTGGTCATGGCTCACTTCAACACCATCATCCCAGAAACCCTAGACCCACTCCAATTTGCATACCGCCCCAACAGATCCACAGATGATGCAATCTCTATTGCACTCCACACTGCCCTTCCCCACATGGACAAAAGGAACACCTATGTGAGAATGCTATTCATTGACTACAGCTCAGCATTCAACACCACGGTTCCCACAAAGCTCATCAATAAGCTAAGGACCCTGGGACTAAACACCTCCCTCTGCAACTGGATCCTGGACTTCCTGACGGGCCGACCCCAGGTGGTAAGGGTAGGTAACAACACATCCGCCACGCTGATCCTCAACACAGGGGCCCCTCAGGGGTGCGTGCTCAGTCCCCTCCTATACTCCCTGTTCACTCAAGACTGCATGGCCAAACACGACACGAACACCATCATTCAATTTGCCGATGACACAACAGTGGTAGACCTGATCACCGAGAATGATGAGACAGCCTATAGGGAGGAGGTCAGAGACCTGGCCGTGTGGTGCCAGGACAACCTCTTCCTCAACGTGATCAAGACAAAGGAGATGATTGTGGATTACAGGAAAAAGAAGACCGAGCATGCCCCCATTCTCATCGATGGGGCTGCAGTGGAYCAGGTTGAGCGCTTCAAGTTCCTTGGTGTCCACATCACCAACAAACTAACATGGTCCAAGCACACCAAGACAGTCGTGAAGAGGGCACGACAAAACCTATTTTCCCTCAGGAGACTGAAAAGATTTGGCATGGGTCCTCAGATCCTCAAAAGGTTCTACAGCTGCACCATRGAGAGCATCCTGACGGGTTGCATCACTGCCTGGRATGGCAACTGCTCTGCCTCCGACCWCAAGGCACTACAGAGGGTAGTGCGAACGGTCCAGTACATCACTGGGGCCAAGCTTCATGCATGCCATCCAGGACCTCTATACCAGGCGGTGTCAGAGGAAGGCCCTAAACATTGTCAAAGACTCCAGCCACCCTAGTCATAGACGGTTCTCTCTGCTACCGCATGACAAGCGGTACCGGAGGTCCAGAGGCTTCTAAACAGCTTCTACCCCAAGCCATAATACTCCTGAACATCTAGTCAAATGGCTACCCAGACTATTTGCAGTGCCACCTCCACCCCCTCTTTACACCACTGCTACTCTCTGTTGTCATCTATACGTAGTCACTTTAATAACGCTACCTACATGTACATACTACCTCAAATAACCGATGCCCCCACACATTGACTCTGTATCGGTACCCCCCTGTATATAGTCTCGCTTTTGTTATTTCACTGCTGCTCTTTAATTACTTGTTACTTTTATCTCTTATTCGTATGTTTTTTAAACTGCATTGTTGGTTATGGGCTCGTAAGTAAGCATATCACTGTAAGGTGTGACACCTGTTGTATTCGGCGCATGTGACTAATACAATTTTATTTGTATTGTGCCTTTACACATTAATCAATCTCTTTATGCTTTGGGTTCACAGTCAGCACACAGCTTCGTGTGCAGCTGTTGCAGGTGTCGTATAATCTCTCTGAAGCGGTTGTGTGGCATGGTCTCGCGGGAAAAAGTCCATCTCATACCTATGAGACCAAAATGACTCCACATCCATGCTCTTTCCACCGTGTGCCCCACGGACATAAAGGAGTGAAATAAATGTTTTGACTTCATCCTTAGACATGTCCCATGTAATGTTTATTTTTCAACAGTACAATCTCTGATGTGCTGCAACATCTGCATGTCACAAACTCATCTCTTTTCTACCCAAACTGTGCTTCTATCCCAGACTCCGGTTGCAGCGTCCATCCATCCCAGACTCCTTTGCACCGGTCTGCGGCACTCTCCAGACTCCTGTGCAGCGTGCATCCATCCCAGACTCCTGTTGCACCGTGCCATTCCATTCCCAGACTCCTGTTGCACCGTGCCATCCATCCCAGACTCCTGTTGCGCCGTGCCATCCATCCCAGACTCCGGTTGCACCGTGCCATCCATCCCAGACTCCGGTTGCACGTGGCATCCATCCCAGACTCCTGTTGCAGCGTGCCATCCATCCAGACTTCCTGTTGCACCGTGCCATCCATCCCAGACTCTGTGCACCTGCATCCATCCCAGGACTCCTGTTGCACCGTGCCATCTCCAGACTCCGTTGCACCGTGCCATCCATCCCAGACTCCTGTTGCACCGTGCCATCCATCCCAGACTCCTGTTGCACCGTGCCATCCATCCCAACTCCTGTTGCACCGTGCCATCCATCCAGACTCCTGTTGCACCGTGCCATCCATCCCAGACTCCTGTTGCACCGTGCGCATCCATCCAGACTCGTTGCACCGTGCCATCCATCCCAGACTCCGGTTGCACCGTTGCCATCCATCCCAGACTCCTGTTGCACCGTGCCATCCATCCCAGACTCCTGTTGCACCGTGCCATCCATCCCAGACTCCTGTTGCACCTGGCCATCCATCCCGACTGTTCGCGACGTGCATCCATCCCAGACTCCTGTGTTGCACCGTGCCATCCATCCCAGACTCCTGTTGCACCGTGCCATCCATCCCAAGACTCTGTTGCACCGTGGCAGTTGGGATCACTGTCTCAGTTGGCTCTGTTCTGGTTTTTCTGCAGCGAGGCTCAGGCATCAGAGGCGGAGGCTCAAAATCAACATCAGAATCAGATGAAGACTCTTCATCAGCAAGCTCAATATCCAATCCTCCATCCGACTCCAACTCAGTGCATCCAGTCGTTGGTTGGGCTTGCCTTGGTGAACTACACACATTGTATGTTGTACTCAGTGTCTGATTTGACTCTCCCAGTGGAAGATTCACCATTATCAGTTTCTATCTCCAATACTAACATTGACAACAGAATAGCATATTTTAATATMTTACTAGTTTTTGAGTAGTAGCCAGAGCAATGCTGCCGCGCGAGTGGTCATGTGGTGAATGCATGGACAGCACGGATATTCTTGGAAAAATGACATTTGGAAATAGAGCTGCACCTCTTGAATTTTGAGAGTTATTTGACAAATGTGTCATAGAAACTGCAGAATATGCTCTCTCTGATACTATATAGAAATCAAAATGTTTTACCTGCATGTGACTCTGAAGGAGGATATGATAAGTGATACTCCTTTCTGTCAATTACAAGATGCACCCATCGCTTCATGTATTGTACAGTTTGACAACTGATAGTCCTAATATTATCACCCATCAGATTGTCAATTTAATCAGGTCTATAGGCTAACTTTTATTATGTGTGAAATTAGTTTGGGTATAGTTTCAGGGTAGTTTCAATGGGCCGGCTGTGCAGGCTGACTGGCATTGTTTGTTTCCCGCTCATCAACTTGGATGGAGTCAAGGAAATGTTTTGCATTTTTCAAAAGGCCTACTGTGTCACGCTCATCGTAAAGATGAGTCCAAGGCTCAGCGTGAGTAGAGTTCCACATCATTTTAATCAACTGAAACTCACCAAACAAAACAARCAACGAAACGCTACAGGTGCGCGTGCACTCAGGCAACTCAATGTAGACAAGATCCCACAACACAAACGAGGACAATGGCTACCTAAATATGATCCCCAATCAGAGACAACGATAAACAGCTGTCTCTGATTGGGAATCATATCAGGCCACCATAGACATACAAAAACCCCTAGACATACAAAACTYGCGTACCCACACTAGTCACACCCTGACCTAACCAAAATATATTGATAATCAGAGATATCTAAGGTCAGGGCGTGACATACTGCAACACATAACATGTTTTCGTTCCACTTACAATAAATTAGATTAGTAATAGAGTTACCGTAAATAAAAAAAGTCCTGTAACAGCTTCTTTTTACAAAGTAAAACATAAAAGAGAATGGTATCAACCCGCAAGGCACACGGCCAAATTAATAACATGAGGGCCAATGCTGATAAATAGGCATTACACAAAACTCTTCATTACACTATTGTTGTTCTATATTAAATCAACCTCTTCAAACTCATCATTCAGTTTGGCCTAACAAAAATTTGATTGTGAAGTAACTTCCACATTTATCGCCCATTCGATCCACTTGTCATTAATTCAGTGGGCTGGCATCGTTTGCTTTGCTGGATAGAGTCAAGGAAATGTTTAGCATTATTCTAAAGGCCTACTGCAACACCTAGCATGTTTCTGTTTCCCTTACAATACATTTGATTAGAAAAATAGTTATAGTAAATAAAACATTCCCAAAACAGCTTATTTTTACAAAGTAAAGTGTAAAAGAGAATGGCATCAACCTGCAAGGCTGCTGATAAATAAGCATAACACAAACTCTGTCTTTCTAAATTCACCCTCCTTATCATTGTTAGGCCTAATTTTTTATTATATTGTACAGTAAGGTGCACAATTATCGGCCATTCATCTATTTGTCATTCATTCAGTGAGGAAAGCGAGACGCATTAGCGTCTGGCTGGGTACCAACGTCCTACAGGACATTTCTTGGCGGAATAAGTGCGGAGAAAAAAAAGTGTGGTAATAAATAGTGTAAAATACAAACATTTAGGAAAAGTCCGGGTCGGAGCAGGACATACACTTTTTAGCTTTTTTTGCGGGAAGATTTTTAAAATGTATTTACTAAATCAAACGTCAGTGGCCGTTGGCCTATGGCGGTTCTAGTGTTACGTGCTCATTCTCACAGGCCTCCGAAGTGGAGGTCTTTAGTTACAGTGTTAGCTACTAATCTAATTGCGCTGTCTAATCAGACCAATGGCAGAGTAGTAATAAAGGACTTGGACCGACAGAAGAGTAAGAAAGGCCTTGTCTATGCATGAACTCAGACAGAATGGATCGGCATTGACCTGTCATCTCACATCAGATGTTTTTGAACTTCTTTGAGGCAGTGTAGATCCCCCTTTCTGAGTGCTGTGATATGTCAGTGATGCTGCTGAGGGGGGAGCTGTTGATTGGCCTTGATGTGCTGAAGAGGCAGCTGTTGATTGGCCTTGATGTGCTGAGGGAGCTGTTGATTGGCCTTGATGTGTTCCTCTGTTGAGGCTACAGCACTGTCTTTCCTCTTATTGCATAGTGTCTGGCCTAGTTGGTGGCCTAGACGGTTCCTCCCCTGAGTTCATCTCCAGCTCTCTCTGTGTGTGTGTCTACTGTATATATGAATGCTGGTGGCCAGTCTGACAGGCACACCCGCGTTGAAGGTCACCCCCTCCTCCCCTTTCCTCCCTGGTCCATGTTTGTGGGTGTCTTCTCTCCCATCCACTCAGATCACATCACCACTGCCTGCTGCCCTGTCAGCCACAGCCTCATCCTACAACTGTGCTCCCAAACCTCCTCTGTCTCACTGTGTGGCAATGTGACTGTTGCCCTGCAAAAATGAAGCCCTGAGCAAAGCCATTTAATATAGATGTAGATGTGCCTCTATCTTCACAGCAGTAATCGTCATATGATATCTGGAGAATGATCTCACTCAGACCCACTATTCTCCCAGGATGCACAGCTTTCCTCTTTAATATTCAGTGATAAGTCTAGGCTGAGAGGAGGGTCTATGAACAAATGTGGCTGTATGTTAGGGTATAACTTTATATAGCATTTAGTATCAATGCAACTACAATGTAAGTAAATGCACAGTTGAAATCAAACTGCAATTGTGATGTATTGTCTTGAGAAAGGTGACAACTTGAATCGCTCTGGATAAGTACTTTAATAAGAGCAACCAAAGACATGATTGAAATGACCCATACAGTATTTCCTAACCTCCTCCTTACTGTTAATGGTTGGGTAAAGCCTTGTGGTGATTAGATATTTGATCTTAGTGTAAGTGTACAGCGTGTCTCTGACCGACCCCTGTCCTCCTTATGGTTAGTGAGTTGTGATTGGCTGGCTGGTCAATTTAAGCTGTGGTGTCTGCCTGGCTGAGGGTTGTTATTGGTTGGCTGGTCCGTGTAAGCTGTGGTGCTGAGAGGTGAAAGGAGTTGACAGATGAGGGTTAGTGGCCCCACCTGACCCTGGCTAGCTCGACACAGTTCCTTATGTGAGCTGGTGGAAGCGAGCCCAATCAGGATTAAGCTGGTGTCTACAGGCAACGTGTCATGCTCTCTGCTGTCTCGGACCTGATCTGCTCCGACTTCCGTGAATACTCTTCTCAATGTAATACTTCCTTAGCAAGATGGAGGACAGGACAACACAGCTGGCAAAACTGGTTGCAGTGATGTCAAAATGACCGTCTTGCTCACTAGGAAGTCTCCCCTGCCTTTGTCCCCAGGTCCTCCGACTGTCCATGTCCATTCTGGACCTTTCTAGGCCATGTGTGTCACAGTGATAGTGCTGTCAGATCAGACAGGCATTTCTATAATCAGGAGCTCTGCAGTCAATTAGCTCTACGTGTCTGGCAGCACAAATCCACACAAAATCAGTGGCTGTCACACTGGATGACATGACAGCTCCTCTTGTCTAAAGCGCATTGGTTTTGCTGAGTGGGCTGCCTATAGCACCATACAGCAGCAACACACTCATTCGTTTTCTATTCAGCCCACATTCACAAACCACAGTTTCCAAAACGCTTCTCGCTGGCTATGAGTTCCAATGTTTTTCTCCAGAAATTGATGAATTCTCAAAATAAGTCTAGGGTCACTGATTGTATTGATGATCTGATTTCATACACGGACATGTTTGGATGCCCTCAGGCCAGTACTCTGGTCACTGACCTGTCATTCTAAAGTAGTGGACTTGATAGATAGTATGAGATATAATTCTAATGTTGACCATCACTGCATAAAGCAATACATGGGAGGCTTATTCTCTATAGACCATTATATTTGACCTACATTTTCTGTCTTCTAAGAAGTTATACTGCATTAGAGGTCGACCGATTATGATTTTTCAATGCCGATACCGATTATTGGAGGACCAAAAAAAGCCGATCGTGATTAATCGGCAAAATGTATTATTATTAAAAAAAAATGTTTTTTATATATATATATGTGTGTGTGTGTGTGTGTGTGTATTAATGACAATTACAACAATACTGAATGAACAATGAACACTTTTATTTTAACTTAATATAATACATAAATAAAATCTATTAAGTCTCAAATAAATAATGAAACATGTTCGATTTCGTTTAAATAATGCAAAAAACACAATGTTGGAGAAGAAAGTAAAAGTGCAATATGTGCCATGTAAAAAAGCTAACATTTAAGTTCCTTGCTCAGAACATGAGAGCATATGAAAGCTGGTGGTTCAATATTTCCAGTTCTCTAATATTCCCATTTGAGAAGTTTTAGGTTGTAGTTATTATAGGAATTATGACGCGTCGACTATTTCTCTCTGTACCATTTGTATTTCATATGCCTTTTGACTATTGGATGTTCTTATAGGCACTTTAGTATTGCCAGCCTAATCTCGGGAGTTGATAGGATTGAAGTCATAAACAGCACTGTGCAAACGCAGTAAAGTGCTGTTTGAATGAATGCTTACGATTCTGGCAAAGTAATTACGGTCTTCACACAGTTCGCAACGAGCCAGGTGGCCCAGACTGTTGCATATACCCTGACTCTGCTTGCACTGAACGAAGAGAAGTGACACAATTTCCCTAGTTAATATGAGTTTCTTTTACCTTAATATGCAGGTTTAAAATATATACTTCTGTGTATTGATTTTAAGAAAAGCATTGATGTTTATGGTTAGGTACATTTGTTCAACGGTTGTTCTTTTTTCGCGAATGGGCTTTTGTTAAATCATCACCCGTTTGGCAAAGTTGAAGTAGGCTGTGAATCGATGATAAATTAACAGGCACCGCATTGATTATATGCAACGCAGGACAAGCTAGTTAACCTAGTAATATCATCAACCATGTGTAGTTAACTAGTGATTATGTGAAGATTGATTGTTTTTTAAAAGACAAGTTTAATGCTAGCTAGCAACTTACCTTGGCTCCTTGCAGCCACAAGGTCWTTTTGACGCTGCACTCGCGTAACAGGTGGTCAGCCTGCCACGCAGTCTCCTCATCGGCCATAATCGGCATCCAAAAAGGCCAATTACCGATTGTTATGAAAACTTGAAATCGGCCCTAATTAATCTGCCATGCCGATTTAATTGGTCGACCTCTATACTGTATTGCTCCTTTTGTCTGTCTGCTGGATCCTCATCACTCTAATAATGACCTCTGACTCATCCAGAGTGACCCTGAACAAAAGCTTGGGGGAGTGGGTGTGGGGGACACAGAAAGACAGAGACAAATATGAACCATAGTCATACTGGGGTCCAACTATGACCTCTCTCATAGGGCCCTGTGGCTTGCTTCACCCCCACAGCCCCCCTCTCCTCCSGCTCTGCATTGATTTCATTATCGGTGCAGCTGGGGAGCCCGGCCAGCCTTGATGGGCTGTTGTCAACAAAAAGGGTCTGACACCTGGATCCCCCAGAGACCTCCAAAGACCCCCATTTACATCCCATCTCCATCAGCACCACCTAGGGATGTGGTGGGGGGCTGGGTTGGGGGTTAGAGGGACCCCATCACGCTCCCCATCTGAGAAATGATTGACTGCCTGAGAGGCATCCTTAAAAGGTCACCATTATAGCTACATCCCTGTTAAATGCCACACAGCAATTGTAAGATTAAAGGAAATAGAAAAGTTATTTACTTTTAAGCTTACAATATTGTGTTCAACAGACACTCAGACATTCATTCGATGAAAGAGTTCCGTTAATTAGAGGTCTACAAAGCAAGCAAGAAAGGGATTATATATAGTCATTTTGTTTGACCCTAGGGTTTGTGCCACTCCTACCCCCTGGCCATGGCCTGGACCCGTGGGACATGGAAGGGGTACATCTTCCAGACGCCATGCCGTCCGGACAATCCTCCACTTTTGGCAGAATTTCCAGTAGAGAAGACAAGCATCATGGCAGCTGCCGGGGTGGGGCGCGCCACAATTAGCAGCAGCTCATAGTTTAGACGTGTATCACAAAAGAGGTTGTGATGTGATGTAATACCTTCCAGGGCCTGAACCTCTGGGGCGTGGCCCCCTGCTTGGACCCCCTGTCACCAGGGAGACCAGAGAGTAGGACTGTGTTTTGAAGGTGGAGTGTGGGAGGGCCTATTAAAACCTCTACCGCTTCTCCCTCCCTGATCCGGGATCCTCCTCATCAAAAAAGCTAACTAGCATAGCCTAGCCTAGCGCCACAGGGTAAAACCTGCTACCCAGTAACAGGGKTTTTCTATTGGAGGATCATCAGTGAAAGGGGTGTGGCCAGAGACATCTGTCCAGTAAGCAGCCTCTGATATGAACAGCTGCAGTGGAGGGGAGCATACCCTAGAGGAATGGTTTAAACTGAGCTGTGTTAAACACACTAATTAGTGATTTATGAAAGACTCAGTAACGTTAGACTGTGTGTGTGATTGTAATGTGTGGCTCTAATAGCCATGCTAACATGTCAAATGTCCTTAAGAGGCACAAGCAGCTTTCTTTCATTGGCTGAATACTACCTATAGGACTAGCTGTTATAGGCGAGTTCTCTTTCAGGCAACTCGGTTCAACATCTCACTATGGGAGATTGTGCAGGTCATTGGCGGGTCATTGGTCCCATAGTGACCAATGAGAATCGTGGTTACATACCGTAAACCAATGTTTTTGACTGCTGTTGGACTACATTTGAAGGCTTTGGCAGTATCCAGATTGTTATTGTACCATCCCGGGGTATTTAGTAATACTGGCACTGACCATAAGGGGCACTATTTTCAAACCCTACTGAGCCTCTGTAATCCGAAGATTAGCAATGCTAACAAGTACAAGTAAAATCCCATAGACAATGCAAACGAAATGCTAACAAGCGAACTGCAAACATTTTATACAATCTCTAACCTAAACTATTTGCTGGACAGACATCCCAGCTCATGAAGTTATAAAAAAAATGCTACTCATCGTTTGCTGCACAAAACAAATATTAGACAGCAAGGCTCTTGATCCAGTAGGGGATTTTCTGCTGTTACCAAGCAAAGCTTGATTTTGGAAGAAGCTAACCACTTAGCTAGATAGCTAACCACCTACTAAATTAGCAAATCAAATGCACAACCTCAGAACGTTTAACACATTTTAGACAGTTAACTTAATAGTTATAACATTRCTAGCTGGCAAACATTTAGTTCTAAAATGCCATACCCTAACTACAGTAGATCACCTGATACGTGCTACACAACAGTGAGTGACTCACAAGGTTCCGGTCTCATGTTGTGTGTTTGTAAACAAACACCACATGACTGGGAACTACCGGTAAGCTTCATAAGGAAATATTATGTGACCGTTGAAATGAAGAACACGATTTTCTTTATCGCCTAACAAGTACAAGTTGACTGCAGGTCTTTACTTAAAAGTAGCTACAAATATTTAAATGTATAAAAAAAAAACTTAAAATAAATAGTTTAGATGGTATTGAAAAAGTATCCCGTGGCTCTTTCTGAATACCCTGGTATATGGTATGTACGGTACACRGCCCAAGCCTAGAAGGCTAAAGGAGATCTGCCTCATTAGATGTCATCTTAGATACATCACCTCTGTCTCCTGTATACTGAAGATTTCAGTTCCTCCTAATACAATTTCTTGATCTAGGATGTTAGTCTTTTATCCCATGTTTTAGTCAGTCCTTTGCTATCCACATCATTTATAATCCGCAACCATCTACAATTTAAGCGGTATTTAACACGAGGTTTTAAGTAATTCTAGGAGCTAGCCCCATAGCTATTCACTAATCTCAAACCTTGCACAATTATAAGCAACATTTTTTAAATGAACACACAGTCAGCATTTTAAAAACACTTGAGAGAAATAGAGAATGCTAATGAAGTATGAGACTGGCCCTCTATTTGGAGCACAAGTTTACTGCTGAATTTCCCTGCTCTTTCTGGGTGTAGCTGTTACTGTAATGTTGTTACTGATCAGTGGCGGCACGCCCATCAGAGGCGGCGCTCCACTTCTGATTGTTAAAAATATATACAGTACCAGTCAAAAGTTTGGACACACCTACTCATTTAAGGGTTTGTCTTTATTTTTTACTATTTTCTACATTGTAGAATAATAGTGAAGATTTCAAAACTATGAAATAACATATGTGGAGTCATGTAGTAACCAAAAAAGTGTTTAACATATTTTAGATTTTAGATTCTTCAAAGTAGCCACCCTTTGCCTTGATGACAGCATTGCATACTCTTGGCATCCCCTCAACCAGCTTCATGAGGAATGCTTTTCCAACAGTCTTGAAGGAGTTGAGCACTTGTTGGCTGCTTTTCCTGCACTCTGCCATCTCAATTGGGTTGAGGTCGGGTGATTGTGGAGGCCAGGTCATCTGATGCAGCACTCCATTCTCCTTCTTGATCAAATAMCCCTTACACAGCCTGGAGTTGTGTTTAGGGTCATTGTCCTGTTGAAAAACAAATGACACGAAGCCCCGCCGTTCCACCACGACTAGTCTGCCGACGTAACTCCATCCGCTGTGCCCCCAACGGCCTTTGCCGGACGTCGGAGCAGGCGCTTCTACTAGCCTGGCCTGCTAACTTTAAACGCCGTGTCTACAGCTTGCTAGGTAGTAACGACTACCCAGCGGCTTCCCTGTGTCATCTATTGCTGTTCACTGGACCCTATGATCACTTGGCTACATAGCTGATGCCTGCTGGACTGTTCATTAATCACTGTACTCCATTTTGTTTATTTTTGTTTATCTGTCGGCCACAGCCTCAAACTCAGGCCCTGTGTGTAGTTAACTGACCCTCTCTGCCCATTCATTGCCATTTTACCTGTTGTTGTTGTCTTAGCTGATTAGCTGTTGTCTTACCCGTTGTTGACTTAGCTAGCTCTCCCAAACAACACCTGTGATTGCTTTATGCCTCGCTTTGTCTCTCTCTCAAATGTCAATATGCCTTGTATATTGTTGTTTAGGATAGTTATCATTGTTTTAGTTTACTACGTAGCCCCTAGTCCCACTCAACATGCCTCAGATACCTCCTTTTTCCCACCTCCCACACATGCGATGATCTCACCCAGCATAACTAGTACGTCCAGAGATGCAACCTCTCTTATCGTCACTCAATGCCTGAGTTTACCTCCACTGTACCCGCACCCCACCATGACCCTGTCTGTACATTATGCCCTGAATCTATTCTACCACGCCCAGAAATCTGCTCCTTTTATGCTCTGTCCCCAACCCACTAGACGACCAGTTTTGATAGCCTTTAGCCGTACCCTCATCCTACTCCTCCTCTGTTCCTCGGGTGATGTGAAGGTTAACCCAGGCCCTGCGTATCCCCAGGCACTCTCATTTGTTGACTTCTGTAACCGAAAAAGCCTTGGTTTCATGCATGTTAACATCAGAAGCCTCCTCCCAAAGTTTGTTTTACTCACTGCTTTAGCACACTCCGCCAACCCTGATGTCCTTGCCGTGTCTGAATCCTGGCTTAGGAAGGCCACCAAAAATTCTGAGATTTCCATCCCAGACTACAACATTTTCCGTCAAGATAGAACTGCCAAAGGGGATTGAGTTGCAATCTACTGCAGAGATAGCTTGCAAAGTTTTGTCATACTTTCCAGGTCTATGCCCAAACAATTCGAGCTTCTAATTTTAAAAATTAATCTCTCCAGAAATAAGTCTCTCACTGTTGCCGCCTGTTATAGACCCCCCTCAGCTCCCAGCTGTGCCCTGGACACTATATGTGAATTGATTGCCCCTCATCTATCTTCAGAGTTCGTTCTGTTAGGTGACCTAAACTGGGATATGCTTAACACCCCGGCAGTCCTACAATCTAAGATAGATGCCCTCAATCTCACACAAATTTTCAAGGAACCCACAAGATACAACCCTAAATCCGTAAACATGGGCACCCTTATAGATATTATCCTGACCAACTTGCCCTCCAAATACACCTCTGCTGTTTTCAATCAGGATCTCAGCGATCAGTACCTCATTGCCTGCATTCGCTATGGGTCCGCGGTCAGACGACCACCCCTCATCACTGTCAAACGCTCCCTAAAACACTTCTTCTCTCTGGAGACAGCAGGAGCGGTAGAGATACTCTGAATGATCGGCTATGAAAAGCCGGGACATGTACTCCTGAGGTGCTGACCTGTTGCACCCTCGACAACCACTGTGATTATTATTATTTGACCCTGCTGGTCATCTATGAACATTTGAACATCTTGGCCATGTTCTGTTATAATCTCCACCTGGCACAGCAAGAAGAGGACTGGCCACCCCTCATAGCCTGGTTCCTGTCTAGGTTTCTTCCTAGGTTCTGGCCTTTCTAGGGAGTTTTTCCTAGTCACCGTGCTTCTACACCTGCATTGCTTGCTGTTTGGGTTTTTAGGCTGGGTTTCTGTACAGCACTTTGAGATATCAGCTGATGTAAGAAGGGCTTTATAAATTGATTTGATTTGATTCTGCGAGCAGGCCTTTCTAATCAACCTGGCACGGGTATCCTGGAAGGATATTGACCTCATCCCGTCAGTCGAGGATGCCTGGTCGTTCTTTAAAAGTAATTTCCTCACCTTAAATAAGCATGTGTCACAGCCGTCGCAGGAAGAAGACCAAGGTGCAGCGTGGTGAGCGTACATATTCCTTTTATTTTAGTAAATGTCGCCAACCAAACAAGAAAACAAAGACACGACCGTGAAGCTAAACAGGGCTATAGTGCCACTAACAAAGTTAACTACCCACACTGAAAGGAGGGAAAAAGGGCTACCTAAGTATGATTCCCAATCAGAGACAACTATAGACAGCTGTCCCTGATTTAAGAACCATACCCGGCCAAAACATAGAAATAAAGAAACATAGAAAACAAAACATAGAATGCCCACTCCAAATCACACCCTGACCAAACCAACTAGAAACATAAAAAGGCTCTCCAAGGTCATGGCGTGACAGCATGCACCTTTCAAAAAAAATTAGAACTAAGAACAGATATAGCCCTTGGTTTATAGCCCTTGGTTCCTGGCTACCCCAACCCCGGCCAACAGCTCCGCACCCCCCGCAGCTCCTTGCCCAAGCGTCCCCAGTTTCTCCTTCACCCAAATTCAGATAGCAGATGTTCTGAAAGAGCTGCAAATCTGGACCCCTACAAATCAGCTGGGCTAGACAAACTGGACCCTCTCTTTCTAAAATTATCCTCCGCCATTGTTTCAACCCCTATTACCAGTCTGTTCAACCTCTCTTTTGTATCGTCCGAGATCCCTAAAGATTGGAAAGCTTCCGCGGTCATCCCCCTCTTCAAAGGGTGACACTCTAGACCGAAACTGTTATAGACCTATATCCATCCTGCCATGCCTTTCTAAAGTCTTCAAAAAGCCAAGTTAATAAACATATCACTGACCATTTCGAATCCCACCGTACCTTCTCCGCTGTGCAATCCGATTTCCGAGCTGGTCACGGGTGCACCTCAGCCACGCTCAAGGTACTAAACGATAACATAACCGCCATTGATAAAATATTGTACTGTGCAGCCGTCTTCATCGACCTGGACAAGGCTTTCGACTCTGTCAATCACTGTATTCTTATCGGCAGACTCAGCCTTGGTTTCTCAAATGACTGCCTCGCCTGGTTCACCAACTACTTCTCAGACAGATTGTGTCAAATCGGAGGGCCTGTTGTCCGGACCTCTGGCAGTCTCTATGGGGGTACAACAGGGTTCAATTCTCGGGCCGACTCTTTTCTCTGTATATATCAACAATGTCGCTCTTGCTGCGGGTGATTCCCTGATCCACCTCTACGCAGYCGACARCATTCTGTATACATCTGGCCCTTCTTTGGACACTGTGTTAACAAACCTCCAAACAAGCTTCAATGCCACACAACACTCCTTCCGTGGCCTCCAACTGCTCTTAAACGCTAGTTAAACTAAATGCATGCTCTTCAACCGTTCGCTGCCCGCACCCGCCTGCCCGACTAGCATCACTACACTGGACGGTTCTGACTTAGAATATGTGGACATCTACAAATACCTAGGTGTCTGGCTACAATGTAAACTCTCCTTCCAGACTCATATTAAACATCTCCAATCCAAAATTAAATCTAGAATCGGCTTTCTATTTCGCAACAAAGCCTCTTTCACTCACGCCGACAAACATARCCTKGTAAAACTGACTATCCTACCGATCCTCGACTTCGGCGATGTCATTTACAAAATAGCCTCCAACACTCTACTCAGCAAACTGGATGCAGTCTATTGCAGTGCCATCCATTTTGTCACCAAAGCCACCACTGCGACCTGTATGCTCTAGTCGGCTGGCCCTCGCTACATATTCGTCGCCAGACCCACTGGCTCCAGGCCATCTATAAGTCTTTACTAGGTAAAGCTCCGCCTTATCTCAGCTCACTGGTCACGATAACAACACCCACCCATAGTATGTGTTCCAGCAGGTATATCTAACTGGTCATCCCCAAAGCCAACAACTCCTATGGCCACCTTTCCTTCCAGTTCTCTGCTGCCAATGACTGGAACGAATTGCAAAAATCGCTGAAGCTGGAGACTTATATTTCCCTCACTAACTTTAACCATCAGCTATCCGAGCAGCTAACTGATCGCTGCAGCTGTACATAGCCCACCTGTAAATAGCCCATCCAATCTACCTACCTCATCCCCATATTGTTTTTATTTCATTTACTTTTCTGCTCTTTTGCACACCAGTATTTCTACTTGCACATCATCATCTGCACATCTATCACTCCAGTGTTATTTGCTAAATTGTAATTACTTGCTACTATGGCCTATTTATTGCCTTACCTCCTCACACCATTTGCACACACTGTATATAGACTTTATTTTTTCTGTTGCGTTATTGACTGTGCGCTTGTTTTTTCCATGTGTAACTCTGTGTTGTTGTTTGTGTCGCACTGCTTTGCTTTATCTTMGCCAGGTCGCAGTTGTAAATGAGAACTAGTTCTCAACTAGCGTACCTGGTTAAATAAAGGTGAAATAAATAAATAAAAATAAAATAGTTCCACTAATCGCAAACCAGATGGGATGGCGTATCGCTGCAGAATGCTGTGGTAGCCATGCTGGTTAAGTTGTGCCTTGAATTCTAAATAAATCACAGACCACAGACAGTGTCACCGGTAAAGCAACCCCACACCATCACTCCTCCTCCTCCATTCTTCATGGTGGGAACCTGATAAAAGAATTTATATGTTTAGAGATAATGATTAAATAATTCTACCCTGAAACTTAACCATTAGGGATTATAGTTGATGTAGCATGTATAAGGAATAATTAAAGGTCTGGGAAAATCAAAAGAAATCAGCCAAAATTGTAGACCTTTACAAGTCTGGTTCAGGTCTTAACTGATTTCTTTGGATTTTCCATTATGTCAAGCAAAGAGGCACTGAGTTTGAAGGTAGYCCTTGAAATATATCCACAGGTAACACCTCCAATTGACTCAAATGATGTCAATTAGCCTATCAGAAGCTTCTAAAGCCATGACATCATTTTCTGGAATTTTCCAATCTGTTTAAAAGCACAGTCAACTTAGTGTATGTAAACTGACCCACTGGAATTGTGATACAGTGAGTAATAAGTGAAATAATCTGTCTGCTTTGTTGTCCATTGGTTATTTTGCATAGAACCTTCCCACATCGTATGGGAATAGTGCAGAATAGTTGCTTGTCTTTGGAACATTCTCAGCAGATTTAAGGAACTTGGCATTTCATTTGGTTTTTGACATGCAACAGTGAAATGGGTGTATTTATGCTGTTGTTCAAATGCATTGATCGCTTTATACAGTAGCTATATCTTCTCAAAGAAACTACCAGTAGTTTGAAAACTTGGCATCATATTTCTCTCATGCTACTTTGTTGACACTCCAAACACCCCTGCACCCGTGCCCCGGGTATTCAGCCAATCTGCTCCCGCCACTGTTAGTAGCATGATGTGACCTGGGAGTACATGAGGACTCAAGGAGGTAGTAGTGCTGAGATGTTACACTGGTCACTGTCTAAGATGGATTTATTTTACATCTGATATGTGTTGTTGCAGGCCTGCATTCTCAAATGGTAATGTGTCTCTCTGCTCCTCCAGGTCACCTGTCTTCAGGATTTCTTTGGTGATGATGATGTCTTCATTGCCTGTGGCCCAGAGAAGTTCCGCTATGCCCAGGATGACTTCTCTCTGGATGAGAATGGTGAGAGCAGCCACACCACTAGTTACTAACTACACCACTGTAAAACTGCTAGTTACTAACTACACCACTGTAACACTGCTAGTCACTAACTACACTGCTGTAACACGGCTAGTCACTAACTACACTGCTGTAACACGGCTAGTCACTAACTACACCGCTGTAACACGGCTAGTCACTAACTACACCGCTGTAACACGGCTAGTCACTAACTAGTCACACGCTGTAACACGGCTAGTCACTAACTACAACCGCTGTAACACGGCTAGTCCACTAACTACACCGCTGTAACACGGCTAGTCACTAACTACAAATACATAAACCGCTGTAACACGGCTAGTCACTAACTACAAACCGCTGTAACACGGCTAGTCCACTAACTACTTAACCGCTAGTCAGACACGGCTAGTCACTAACTACACCGCTGTAACACGGCTAGTCACAAACTACAACCGCTGTAACACGGCTAGTCACTAACTACACCGCTGTAACACGGCTAAGTCACTAACTACAAACCGGCTTGTAACACGGCTAGTCCCTACTAACTACACCGCTGTAACACGGCTAGTCTAACTACAAACCGCTGTAACACGGCTAGTCACTTAACTACACGCTGTAAACACGGCTAGTCACTAACTACACCGCTGTAACACGGCTAGTCACTAACTACACCGCTGTAACCCGGCTAGTCCACTCACCCGCTGTAACACGGCTAGTCACTAATACACCGCTGTAACACGGCTAGTCACTAACTACACCGCTGTAACACGGGTCAATACTACTACGCTGTAACACGGTTAGTCACTACTACACCGCTGTAAACGGCTAGTCACTAACTACACCGCTGTAACACGGCTAGTCACTAACTACACCGCTGTAACACGCTAGTCACTAACACTACACCGCTGTACACGGCTAGTCACTAACTACACCGCGTGTAACACGGCTAGTCACTAACTAACCAGTGTAACTACACCGCTGTAACACGGCTAGTCACTAACTACACCGCTGTAACACGGCTAGTCACTAACTACACCGCTGTAACACGGCTAGTCCCCCTTCACACCACTCTCACTGAATCACTGTTCCCTGCTTAAGTCCCTGGGACCAGAACCTGTTTCCCTCATACACTGCAAAAGTCACTGATTTACTGTCGTCAAATGTTACTGTTACTGTTCTATCTACAATATTGTCAATTTTCTATGATGTGACGTGTGTTATATTTGTACTGCAACATAGGAAGTGTTGTAACCTTTTGTGAAATTCTCTAATCTGTCAATGTGATTGTGGTATTTTAGTCACTGTATATTTCTTTCTCTCTCTCTCACTCACACACACACACACACGCACACACGCACAGTGCAGATAGGAACTCACAGGTCTGATTTAGAAAGGAAATAATCTCTCTGAAATATATAGTTAAATAAAATATCAGCACCCCAGAAAAGCCAGATTTTGGCTAGAGGCCGGACTCAGTTATGTCAACCTCCAGCTCAGTCCACATGTAGATTATGGTAGCTAGCTGTTCAATGGAGTGACTGGCAAATACATCACATAGCCTTCTTCTTTTGCCTCCTTTTGGAGTTTTTTCTTTATAGTCCAACGCTTAGGTCTTTCAAATCAGTATTGCACTAGAGCTCATTATTTAGATGGGGTTTATGTAAATGAGGTTTTAGACATGTAAATAGAGTGGTAAGTAGTCTCTAGGGCACCTCAAATGCCAAACAGGATCAGGCACCGCCAGGGCCATAATGGAAAGGACTTCAGAATGGCCATTCTATGTGTTCCTCCCATGACATTTTAAAAGACAGGCCTACATGTAGGACAGGCATTTCCAGGCTACACTAGAACAGATACCTCTTACATACCAGAATAAATATAAATATAGTGTGTGCCATTTGTGTATTCATGTGTGTGTGTGTGTGTGTGTGTAGTGAATGTAAAGGTAAAGTATTGGTCTGCTGTGTTGTGTGCAGTAAGCAGCAGGGAAAGATAAGTCTGGGTGGAGGAACAGCCATTCATCTTGTTGGTGACAGGTTGAGATCATTGGTGCTGATACTGACTCTGAGTGGAGGAGAGAAGTAGAGCTACACTACCCAGCCTGGCCACTTCCTACAGGTGTTTAAAGGCTATTTTCACACAATAGCTACACAGGCCACTGCACACTCAGCTCCCTCTCACATACCTCGTCACACCTCTCTATAGCAGAGAGCTCAGTAACAAGGGAAAGTCATCAAATACATGATTACGGTACACTATCAGTGTAGGATTGATATGTTTTAGGCAGGGTCCATTTCCTAACCCCCTGCCTGCCCTCTCACTGGGTCCTTGACTGAAGGAGTTGGCCCGTGTGCTTTAATGTTGTGGTTCCTTTCTTTCAGCGCTCTACCCCTCTGGAACCAAACCCAAATCAGCCCAGGGAGCTTTTAATAACCAAGGTCAGTGGGGTCATGCCGACATCACACTGACATCATATTATGTCTGCTGGAGACCACTGAGTTGGCCTGGGTGGGGCCAGGGGCGAGGAACAGAGTGGCCCTGTCTTTCACACACTGCACTGGTCCAAACTGATACAGCACAGTCAGAGATAATCCAACCCTATCACCATACACAGACATATTTGGTATAGATTTGGATCATGTTGCTTAATCGAATTTGCACATAAAAATGTAGCCAGTTTTGATGGCCATTGCAGGAGACAGAGGGGAGTGTATGTAGCTCAGTATTTAATAAGCATCACTACAAGCAGAATTGGATCACCTTCAATTGACCATGGCAAATGTGGACTGAACTCAAAGCCCTTTAGTTAACCCTTTAAAAGTCTAAATACATAAGGCTATTTCAGATAAGTCAACTCTGTCATTTTAAGAACACTTCTGTCACCGTTGGGTCACACAATTTCTCTCCCTGGGGGTGTAGCAGAGCATTTCATAGACTAAACCACTCTGGCAGAGAGGGGCGGGGTGAGCGTGGTGTAGAGGGGAAGTGAGTGTCTAATATGCTCTTTAGGTGTGAAGGATTTTTGAATACCCGGTGGCATTTCACACGAGCACTGGCACACAGACATCTGGCTGTGTGACTCCTGGTGCGTGAAGGTTAGGAGAGAGAAGACAAACAGACACTGTGTAATCAGCTCTCCGCAGGCAGGAAAGACAGACACAGAGGAGGGTGGAGGGATGGACACGAGAGGAGGGTGGAGGGATGGACACGAGAGGAGGGTGGAGGGCATGACACGAGAGTGAGCGGGGTGGAGGAAAGGCTCTTCGAGGGTGAGGGATGGGTGCTAAGGAGGGATGGGCTCTAGAGGATGGTGGAGGGATGGACACCTAGAGGAGGGTGGAGGGAAAGGCTCTAGAGGGTGGAGGGATGGGGTGCTAGAGGAGGGTGGGCGCTATAGGAGCGGTGGAGGGATGGACACTAGGGAGGATGGAGGGATGGGCGCTAGAGGAGGGCGGAGGGATGGGCGCTGGAGGAGGGATGGGCGCAAGAGGAGGGCGGAGGGATGGGCGCTGGAGGAGGGATGGGGCGCAAGAGGAGGGCAGAGGATGGGTTGCTTGGAGCGAGGGATGGGCACTAGTGGAGGGCTGGAGGGATGCGGCGCTGGAGAGGAGGGAAAGGCTCTAGAGGGTGGAGGATGGGAGACACCAGAGGAGGGTGGAGTTGAAAGGCTCTAGAGGGTGAAGTAATGGGCGCTAGAGGAGGGCAGAGATCGGCTGTTGCTAGAGGAGGGAGGATGCGCCTAGATGAGAGCGGAGCAATGGCGTGCTAGAGGAGGGTGGAGGGTGGGCGCTAGAGGATGGCGAAGGGATGACACTAGACAGAGGGATCGGCGCTAGAGGAGGGGTGGGCGCTAGAGGAGGGCGGAGGGATGGCGCCTAGACGGAGGGATCGGCGCTAGAGGAGGGGTGCGGTGTCTAGAGGAGGGGAGGGATGCGGCGGCTAGACGAGGACTGGGCGCAGACGGAGGTGGGCGCTAGACGGAGGGGATGGGCCAGACGGAGGGCATGCGGCGCTAGAACGGAGGGTGGGGCGCTAGAGGCGGTGGTGCGCTAGAACGGAGACTGGGCGCTAGACGGAGGTGGCGCGCTAGAGGAGGGCGGAGGGATGGGGTGCTGGAGGGAAAGGCTCTAGAGGGTGGAGGGATGGACAACAGAGAAGCGGTGGAGTGAAAGGCCTAGAGGGTGGAGGATCGGCCGCTAGAGGAGGGCGGAGGAAGGGGCGCTGAGGAGGGAGGGCGCTATAGGAGGGCGGGGGATGGGCGCTAGAGGCGGAGGTGGCGCTAGAGGTGGGGTGATGGGCGCTAGAGGCCGGAGGGATGGGCGCTCAGAGGTCGGAGGGAATGGGCGCTAGAGGGCGGGGGATGGGCCGCGAGGACGGCACTAGAGGACGGGTGGGCACTAGAGACGGGTGGGCGCAGACGGAGGGGTGGGCGCTAGAGGAGGGCGGAGGGATGGGCGCTGAGGAGGGATGGGCGCAAGAGGAGGGCGGAGGGGATGGGCGCTAGAACAGAGGGATGGGAGCTAGAGGAGCGGTGGGCGCTGAGGAGGCGTGGGCGCTGGAGGAGGCGGTGGGCGCTAGAGGGATGAGCGCTAGAGGTGGGGGGGCTAGACGGAGGGGTGGGCGCTAGTAGGTATTGATGCTAGAGGGATGAGCGCTAGAGGTGGGTGGCGCAGACGGCAGGGTGGGCGCTAGACGGAGGGGTGGGGGGGCTAGATGGTGGCTGGGTGGGCGCTAGACGGAGGGGTGGGCGCTAGAGGTGGGGGTGGGCGCTAGAGGTGGGGTGGCGCTAGAGTGCGTGGGGCTGACGAGGGTGCGCTGAGCGGGTGGGCGCTAGAGAGTGCCGCCTGACGGAGGGGTGGGCGCTAGACGAGAGGGGTGGGCGGCTAGACGGAGGGGTGGGCGCTAGAGGAGGGATGGGCGCTGCGGAGAGGATGAGGGCATGGCGCTAGGACAGAGGGTTAGGGCCTAGACGGAGGCGGTGGGCTAGATTAGGATGGGCGCGTAGAGGAGGGTTGAGGATGGCTCGCTAGAGGGAGGGATGGGCGCAACAGGAGCGGGAGGGATTTGTGCTAGAGGATGGGCGGAGGGAGGGGCGCTAGAGGCCGGGAGGAGGTATGACGCTAGATGAGGGTGCGCTTAGCGAGGTGTGGGCGCTAGAGGAGGTGTGGGCGCTAGAGGAGGGGTGGCCGCTAGAGGAGGGTTGGGCGCTAGAGGCAGGTGGGCCGCTAGAGAGGGGTTGGCCGCTAGAGGAGGGCGCTCAGATAGGGGCATGGGCGCAAAGCAGCGGATGAGCAGGCGCTAGAGGAGGGGGTGGGCGCTAGCAGAGGGCGGCAGGGGTGGGCCGCTAGCAGAGGGCGGAGTGGTGGGCGCTAGCAGAAGGCGGAGGGTGGGCGCTAGCAGAAGGCGGAGGGGTGGGCGCTAGCAGAGGGCGGCGGGTGGGCGCTAGCAGAGGGCGGAGGGGGTGGCCGCTAGAGGAGGGCGGAGGGATGGGCGCTAGAGGCGAGAGGAGGGATAGGCCCGCTAGAGGAGGGATGGCCGCAACAGGAGCGCGGAGGGATTTGTGCTAGAGGAGGGCGGAGGGAGGGAGCGCTAGAGGCGGGAGGAGGGATGGACGCTAGACGGAGGGATGGGCGCTAGACGGAGGATGGCGCTAAGTGAGGTGAGGGCGTTAGAGGAGGGGTGGCCGCTAGAGGAGGGCGGAGGGTGGTGCGCTAGTACAGAGGGATGGGAGCTAGACGAGGGATGGGCGCTAGAGGGTGAGCGGGTTAGACGCATGGGGGTCGGCCACGCTAGAGGAGGGCGAGGGGGGCCGCTAGAGGAGGGCGGAGGGGTGGGCGTCTAGAGATGGGGGAGGGATGGGCGCTAGAGGGGCTGGAGGGGTGCGCTTCAACGAGCAGAGGGATGGCGCGCTAGACGGAGGGATGGGCGCTAGAGGACGTGAACGGGCGTTAGAGGAGGGAGGCCGCTAGAGGAGTGCGGACGGGCGTGCGCCGCTAGAGGAGGCAACGGAGGTCTGGGCCGCTAGACAGAGGGATGGGAGCATAGAGCGAGCATGGGAGCTGAGGAGGGGTGGCGCTAGAGGATTGATGCTTAGGGATGAGCCGCTAGAGGTCGGGTGTTGGCGCCTTAGACGGCAGGGTGGGGCGCTAGAGGGATTGATTCTAGAGGGATTAGAGGTGGGTGGGCGCTGGAGAGGGGTGGCGCGCTAGGGGATTGATGCCTTGAGGGCATAGCGCCTAGAGTGGTATCTCGTGGCGCGCTAGACGAGAGGGGTGGGCGCTAGAGCGATTGATGCTAGAGGGATTTAGAGGTGGGGTGGGCCGCTAGAACAGAGGGGTGGCGAGCTAGAGCAAGCAGTGGCCGCTCGGAGGCAGGGGTGGCGGCTAGAGCGGATTGGATGCAGAGCTATGAGCGCTAGAGGTGGGAGTGCGGCGCTAGACGGAGGGGTGCGGCGCTAACGGAGGGTTCGTGCGGCGCTAGGAGGAGGGGTGGCTGCTACGAGTACAGGAGTGACCGCTCTGGCTGACGAATTCGTACAGACAGTAAACCTCCACCGCTCTTGCATTCTAAGCTACACCAGTACCTACGTCAGACAATGCTTACAGACGTAATACCTCACCGCTCATGCGTACACAAATACATATATGGCTGTACACACAGAAACCACATAGACTGAAGCCTCAAGCTAGTTCTTTGTACAACAGAGACCACCAAACTACCCACCTTGCTGAAAACATTTCAGCAACAATGGACTTCATTAAAGACCACACTGCATGCCATTTGGTATCAATTAACATTTTACAGTGTTCATGTCAATCTGTTTGTATGAACGTCTTATTTCTTTGTCAATGCTGCCTTTACATGAAAGATGCTACTGTGATTCCTGTTTGTCTGATGCTCACCACTGTCTTGTCTCTGTGTCTTCTGTGTGTCTTGTCTCTGTCTGTCGTCTGTCTGTCCTGTCTGTCTGTCCTGTCGTGTCTGTCCTTCCTGTCTGCTCCTGTCTGCCTCTGTCTGTCCTGTCTGTCTGTCTGTCTGTCTGTGCTGTCTTCCTGTCTCTGTTCTCGTCTTCTGTCCTGCCTGTCCTGTCTGTCTGTCTGTCTGTCTGTCTGTCTGTCTGTCTGTCTGCTGTCTGTCTGTCTGTCTGTCTGTCTGTCTGTCTGTCTGTCTGTCTGTCTGTCTGTCTGTCTGTCTGTCTGTCTGTCTGTCTGGTGTGTGCGTGCGTGCGTTTCTGTCACAGAAGGGTGCAGGATGATGAAGAAGAAAGGTTCTAAGAGTCCAGGTCCGATGCCGGCGCAGCAAGTCTCCTGCTGAATCGAGTGAGCTCATTGTTGTCTCATCTACTATGTGACTCCATGCTGGCCCACATAGACTTTATTACAGATACTACTACTCACCTTTACTATGTCCATCCACCCACCCTGATTCTAAACGCAGCTAGATTTAAACCAACTGACATGGATGCATGTGGTTATTATTGTTTTTATATGTCATTATCATAATGTGACTTTCTGTTCTATTGATTTTGTTTCATTCATTTTTTTAATGCTGAATTGTATGTCTGTATTTTGCATGTTGTTGTCCAMGATTTGATTGCACAGTCAGGGTGTTTAAACCCTGGTTCCCGTTGTTGTCTGTTCCGTCTGCCATGTCTGTCTATACTGTGAGTGAGACAATGAGGCAGACAATGTTTACTGGTGGGCACTGCCCTCTAACCTCAACACAACACTTTCTGCAAGCTGTGTTGCCCAATACCCCCACTAACAAATCAAAATGGGGACACAAYAAAATCCAGCCTTTGTCTGATCAGGATAATGTGAGCAGATTATGAATTACAAAATGATACTAATCCAGATCTGCTTTCCTTAAGCATTGGTGAAAATATTAAATATGAAAAGGAAACAAAGGTAGTGGAAGATTGTAAATACCTCACATCTGTCTCTAGAGCTTGGAGGTATTATAATCCGTGACATATGCTGTCTGTGCCAAGGGGGAGGGGGGGGCAACAAGATAGATAGACATAGATTTGAAGAGAACAATCAGGAGTGGGCAGCAATCTCCCTCAGCACTAACTACTAGACCTGCTTTAACTACTAGACCTGCTTTAACTACTAGACCTGTTTTAACTACTAGACCTGTTTTAACTACTAGACCTGCTTTAACTACTAGACCTGTTTTAACTACTAGGACCTGCTTACTTCACCCTAGATCCTGAGTTTTAGGAACTACCTTAGATACCTTTTTACATTTACCAATCTCATGTTATAATAACCTAAACTTTTCATTATTACATAACTAGATTCCTGTTTGACATACTTGACACCTTGTTATCACAACTAACTAGACCTGTATTACATACTAGACCTGTTTACATCCTGGACGTTCATACATACAGACCTGTTATATCATAACCCAGACCTGTTTCTTAGTATCATACCAACCTGTATACATACGTAGCATACCAGACCTGTATACATACCAGACCTGTTATACATACCAGACTGTTATACATTGTAGTCTGAGGAAAAAGGCCCTATTATACTATAACTAGAACGACAAATATACCAACCTAAAACTGTTCTTACTTTACATACCAGACCTCGTTTTTCTTTAATCGGATAACCTAAGATTCCTGAGTTATGACATTAATCTCTATGAGTCCGTCTGTTGGTTATGAGAGAAAGACCATACCCTAGACATTTCTATATCTATTTATCTCAGAACCCCGTTTTCCATTGATAGCTATACTAGACTTCTGTCCTCACCAATATAGACCTGTATACATACAGACTAGCTGTTTTACGAATACCTATACGTGACCTGTCTAATACATACCAGACTGTTAGACATACAGACCTGTGCCGTATACATACTAGACCTGTTATGACTACTAGACCTGTTATACATACCAGACCTGTTATACTACCAGACCTGTGTCTATTACATACTAGAACCTCGTTACTTTACCAGACCACTACCTGGTTTACATACCAGGACCTGACTATAACATACCAGACCTGTTATACATACCAGGCAGCTGTGCATAGACATACCAGACCTGGTTTACATACCAGACCTGATGATTATTTGAAAGTTATCTTATTACTTAGACTCCGGTAGTTCGCCATACTTAGAATGTATACATACCTCACCTGTTTATACTACCAGAACCTTGTTTAGTTTAGGTCACATAACAGACATTGTTATACATACCCAGACGCTGTCTATACATACAGATACCTATTAACATACAGACCTGTCTTATAAAGCATCAAACCTTGCAACGTTATTTTATTTTTCTCCATCCCTTTGTAGTGTAATATCGTACAGACATGTTATACATTACCAGATCTGTTATATCTTATCCTAAAGAAACTCAGTTTAATCTATAAGCATTACTAGAAACTCCCCATGAATACTATGACTTTGTTCAATAATACAGAACGTTTGCTTAACATACCAGACACTCGTAAAAACCTAATACGATTAGACTACACCATTGACGACTACATACTAGATTCTGTATATATATACTAGACCTGTAATATACATTCCAGAGCGGGTCATAATACCAGACCTGATATAAGACAAATCTTAGATAGCCTGTTATACATACTAGACCTGTTATACATACTAGACCTGTTATACATACTAGACCTGTTATACATACTAGACACCATTAAGGTGCTATCCTTGCTGACATGTGTCACGCCGACTGATTGGTTTAGTGTCGCATGCTCCCTGGTCTGATGTCACGCCGACTGATTGGTTTAGTGTCGCATGCTCCCTGGTCTGATGTCACGCCGACTGATTGGTTTGGTGTTGCATGCTCCCTGGTCTGATGTCYCTCCACAGTGAGGTGCTGGCTCAGACTGAACTCACTGATCAAACGTTGGATATTTTATCTCAATTTGTGCACCTCCATTAAGTATGTTGTGTTACGTTTAATATTTCAGTGCGTACCGGCGGGGCCCGTGGCTTGTGAAGGCAGCAGATGGACAGCCAAGTGGCTAGTCCTTCTAATGTTTCCAAGGTTAACCAGCCTCTTTATTGTGATGAGGGTGGAGTAGCCACCCGGGTGGGTGATGGAATCAGGATGGGTGGGGGGACACAGGGTAGAGACAGGGGTAGAGGGTACCAGTGTTGGCCTGTTTCATTTGATCTGATGCAGCCACGTCATGAGCAGGAGAACGTAAGACAAATGTCTCAATGAAAAGATTTTTACAGCCTCAACAGAGGCCCCAATTTTACACTGCAGTCAGACACATTATCAAAATAGTTTGGTTTTGAAGGACATCATCACACTGTTTTTGTTTGGTATTTCATTGTTTTGGCTGTTTTGTTTGTTTGTTTAGTTMTGTTGCACATTTTTTGTTATTTTTCTTCATTTGAAATAAAATCCAGGTTTTCTATGATGCATGTTTCTGTGTACCCCTGGAATCAGACTAAAAGTTGTCTGTATGTGACAGGAAAAGTTAATCTCCTGGTCGTTATACTGCTTTACAGTATATACACCCATAGACCAATCTTCTGAAATAGGTGTAACGGATGTGAAATGGCTAGCTAGTTAGCGGGTACGCGCTACTAGGGTTTCAATCAGTTACGTCACTTGCTCTGAAACCTAGATGTAGTGTTGCCCCTTSCTCTGCAAGAGCCGCGGCTTTTGTGGAGCGATGGGTAACGACGCTTCGTGGGTGTCAGTTGTTGATGTGTGCAGAAGGTCCCTGGTTCGCGCCCGGGTCGGGGCGAGGGGACGTACTAAAGTTATACTGTTTACATAGGCATGGACTAGAATAGTCCATATCTTCATTGCCTTCCCAACCTAGTTCTGTCCATACTGCTTTCATATCATTCATTCTTGGCTTTTTAGTTCTGGTTGTCTGGTTTTAGTTAAATAGACATTTTAGATCTGGATGAAGATATGAGCTTTATGGAATTGAAGTTGGCTTCATCTGCGAAGCTCTGCTCTMGTGCTACTGTACCTGTTACCAGCCTGGAAGAGAGAGTGGCCATCTGTTTTAGTCTTTCCTTCGGGATTCAGTTTTGCTCTTTTAAAAAGTCTTGCTCCACAAACTACGACATCACACCACTCTGATGTAAACACTGTCTAGGCCAGGGGTATCTTAGCAACCTGAAAGGGCTGTAGAGTAATGGCCAAATGTCCCCCGGCAGAGAGGAACAAACAGGGACTCAGTCAGTCAGCCGCCCAGAGAGACTCTGTCCACAGCCAAGTGAGGGCCAAGCACTCAATGAATCAATCAAATGTATTGTATAAAGTCCTTTTTACATCAGCAGTTGTCATAAAGTGCTATACAGATACTCAGCTTAAAACTCCACAGAGCAAGCAATGCAGATGTAGAAGCATAGTGGCTAGCAAAAACACCCTAGAAAGGCAGGAATCTAGGAAAAACCCCAGAGAGGAACCGGGCTCTGAGGAGTGGCCAGACCTCTTCTGGCTGTGACAGACATTACTCCTGGCACACAGGTCTTACACAATCTAATTCACTGGTCTCTCTCTTTTTCTCTCTCTTTCTCTTATTCTCTTTACACCTTTTCTTTCTCACTCTGTCTGGGTTCTCACAGCCAACGGGACGGGCTCCAGCAGCCAGCTCTCTACCCCAATTTCCAAGCAGTCCCCCACCTCCACCCCCAACAGCCCAGGCATCCACCGCAAGCAGTCCCCCACCTCCACCCCCAACAGCCCAGGCATCCACCGCAAGCAGAAGGTACCCCATCCTCTCCACTATCTATCCCTCCCTCTCTTCCCCCCTCTCTCTCTTTCCCTGTTCTCCCTCATACTGCCTTCTCTCTTCATCTCTCTCATACTTCACCTATAAGCCCATAGCTCAGCTCAGAACTCATAGAACAGGATCTGTCCCATAGCTCAGCTCAGAACTCATAGAACAGGATCTGTCCCATAGCTCAGGCGTTTTCAAACGAGGATCCACGGGGTCCGCTGAAGTACTCAGGGGGTCCGCAATTTTTTTTGATTTTTAACATTTTTATTTTATGTATCTGCTTCCCATATGAAGGAAGTTAGAGGTAGTTTCACAAGCCAATGCTATCTAGCGTTAGTGCAATGACTGGAAGTCTACAGGAACAGTTAGCATGCTAGCTGTTTCTGTTCATCCGACTCTAGGGAAGTAGATAAATGGCTATCTTGAACTACCCATTTGATATCGAGGAAATTACAGCAAAATGACATCATTGGAGCCAATTACAGGTTTTCTTCTGTATAGAAAATTCTTAGTCTTAGTCTAAGTGGGCAATTTTCAGGATGGAAAAGTGTCAACTTAAACCACCAAGACCAGATCAAAGAAGAATTAATACCATCTTTGAGAACTAACAATCAAATTAAAGCTAGACACTAGCTAGGTTTCCGCTCAATTGGCGACAGATTTTCATGTGAATGTTCTAAAATCCGCATAAAGAAAATATACACCTTTCCCAGCAGTGGTGTGTTTCCACCAAACAGACTTGTTGCAGATAGAAATCAGAGRGTGATGATGTAGTGCACACAAAGTACTTTTTTGCTTAAGTTTTCATGTACCAAATACATTTTCAGCTCTACCGATAGTTTTGTCACAAAAACTGTTGCGTTAAATAGCAAATGTGTCTACTCTGTTCTTGGGGCTTTAGCCAATGGCTTGCAGATACAGTAGGGTGTGCCATGCTTGTCTACATGATGAGATTATTATGGAGAATATTTMTATTTGTCAAACGGCAGTCAAGCATCGATCATCATGTCACCYGAATCAGACCCTSGATATTTATTGGAAAAGATAATTAAGATTACTGTGCACTTTCKCCACCCTGTGAAGTTTATCATAAGTTATTTAATCTGTAGCCTAATAAACTGCATTGTTTCCAGAGTCGTAGTGGGAGGACTAGGGCTGTTGCGGTGACCATATTACCGCGGTCACGAGTCATGAAGGCAGTCAAATTCCACATGACCGTTTAGTCTCGGTAATTAGGCTTCTCCAAGCTTTGATGCTGCTGCTGGTCGTTAGTAGCCTACCAAACTTGCTACTGCCTGGTACTCAGCACTCTCTTGCCCCTCTAATCACTCCAACATCGATGCAAATGTAATCAAAAATCTAATCAAACACTTCATGAGAGCCCATGAGCTCATGTTGCGCAACATTTCTATAGGCTATGCAATTACAGGAGAAAACGGAGTGATGGCCTCTAATAAAAAGAGGAGGATCCCATCAGCTTTCTATAGGCTAGGCCTAGTATATTTATTTCTCAACTTTCCTGAAATTAAGCACATTGCTTATATTTACAACAGGAGTGTAACGTAGACGCTGGGAGTAGGGAAGCACGTGCAGGTGGTGAGTTTAATAATAAAGGAAACAGAGAACAATATAACAAACACGAGTAGCGTATAAACATGAAACACACAGTTCCATTCCCCAGGCAGTATTGACTAAGGGAGTGACAGATTTAGGGGAGGTAATCAGTGAAGTGATGGAGTCCAGGTGTGCCTAATGATGAATGCCTGGTGCGTGTAACGATGAATGCCAGGACCGGTGGTTAGTAAACCGGCGACGTCGAACGCCGGAGGGAAGGAGCGGGAGTAGACATGACAAGGAGTATAGCCTACCTGGCTGGCATGAAAATAAACCATTGGGAAAAGCATCCTCCATTTGCTATTTAAGTGCAAATGGAGGATGCTTGTATTTTTTTCCCTGAGCCTGTTTCGATACAGGTGCATGATAATGGTCCATTCTAAATCAAAACAAATTTCATACATACAGTACCAGTCAAACYTTTGGACACACCTACTCCTTCCAAGGTTTTTCTTTACCTTTACTATTTTCTACATTGTAGAATAATACTGAAGACATGAAATAACACATATGGAATCATGTATTAACCAAAAAAGTGTTAAACAAATCAAAATATATTTTATATTTGAGATTCTTCAAAGTAGCCACCCTTTGCCTTGATGACAGCTTTGCACACTCTTGGCATTCTCTCAACCAAGAAACATGAGCAATTGATATTAGACTGGTGGAAATCTGTACTTTGGTCTGATGAGTCCAAGTTTGAGATCCTTGGTTCCAACTGCAGTGTCTTTCTTTGTGAGATGCAGTTGTGAACGGATGATCTCSGCATGTGTGGTTCCCACCATGAAGCATGGAGGAGGAGGTGTGATGGTGACACTGTCTGTGATTTATTTAGAATTCAAGGCACACTAACCAGTGCTACCACAGCATTCTGCAACGATACGCCATCCCATCTAGTTTGCGCTTAGTGGGACTATCATTTGGGACAATGACCCAACACACCTCCAGGCTGTGTAAGGGCTATTTTTACCAATAAGGAGAGTGATGGAGTGCTGCATCAGATGACCTCGCCTCCACAATCACCRGACCTCAACCCAATTGAGGTGGGTTGTGATGAGTTGGACCACAGAATGAAGGAAAAGCAGCCAACAAGTGCTCAGCATATGTGGGAACTCCTTCAAGACTGTTGGAAAAGCTTTCCTCATGAAGCTGGTTGAGAGAATGCTAAGAGTGTACAAAGCTGTCATCAAGGCAAAGGGTGGCTACTTTGAAGAATCTAGAATATAACCCTTTGTTGTGAGACTCAAAATTGAGCTRAGGTGCATCCTGTTTCCATTGATCATCCTTGAGATGTTTCTACAACTTGAAGTCCACCTGTGGTAAATTCTATTGATTGGACATGAATTGGAAAGGCACACACCAGTCTATATAAAGGTCCCACAGTTGACAGTGCATGTCTGAGCAAAAACCAAACCATGAGGTCAAAAGAATTGTCCGTAGAGCTCCTGGACAGGATTCTGTCGAAGCACAGATCTTGGGAAGGGTTCCAAAAGAATGTCTGCAGCATTGAAGGTCCCCAAGAACACAGTGGCCTCCATCATTCTTAAATGGAAGAACTGGCTGCCCAGCCAAACTAAGCAATTGAGGGAGAAGGGTATTGGTCAGGGAGGTGACCAAGAATCCGATGGCCACTCTGACAGAGTTTGAGTTCCTCTGTGGAGATGGGAGAACCTTCCAGAAGGACAACACTCTCTGCAGCACTCCACCAGTCAGGCCTTTATGGTAGAGTGGCCAGACTGAAGCCACTCCTCTGTAAAAGGCACATGACAGCCTGCTTGGAGTTTGCCAAAAGGCACCTAAAGACTCTCAGACCATGAGAAACAAGATTCTCTGGTCTGATGAAWCCAAGATTGAACTCATTGGCCTGAATGCCAAGCGTCACGTCTGGAGGGAACCTGGCATAATCCCTACGGTGAAGTATGGTGGTGGCAGCAGCATGCTGTGGGGATGTTTTTCAGCGYCAGGGACCGGGAGACAAGTCAGGATTGAGGGAAAGATGAATGGAGAAAAGTACAGAGAGATCCTTGATGAAAACCTGCTCCAGAGCGTTCATGACCTCAGCCTAGGGCAAAGGTTCTCCTTCCAACAGGACAATGACCCTAAGCACACAGCCAAGACAACGCATGAGTGGCTTTGGGACAGGTCCTTGAGTGGCCCAGCCAGTGCCCGCACTTGAACCCGATTGGAACATGGAGAGACCTGAAAATAACTGTGCAGCGACGCTCCCCATCCAACCTGACAGAGCTTAAGAAAATCTGCAGAGAAGAATGGGAGAAACTTCTCAAATACAGGTGTGCCAAGCTTGTAGGTTTTTACCCAAGAAGACTCAAGGCTGTAATCGCTGCCAAAGGTGCTTCAACAAAGTACTTAGTAAAGGGTCTGAATACTTATGTAAATGTAATATTTCAGTTTTTTTTAAATAATCTTGCACAAATAAAAAAAATGTTTTGGGGGTATTGTGTGTAGATTGGTGAGGGGGGGGGGTTATTTCATTCATTTTAGAATAAGGTTGTAATGAAACAAAATGTGGAAAAAGTCAAGGGGTCTGAATACTTTCTGAATGCACTGTATCTGCAATATTAAAGCAAAAAATGTATAATAATAGTTAGTCACAAAAGATACCCCATGTTATGTAATTGTACCGACCGTTCCTGTTTCCATCACAACTCTCGTTATTTTTTTTTCATACGGTATGACTTGACTCGCATAAAAACTGTAGATGGAAACATGGTTTGTCAGGGAGAATCGAAAATTCCAAAATCCAGGTTTTCAGGGCACAAGRCCATATATTATTTTATATTGTTTCGGCAGAGGAACACCGCAGTAGCCATGGCAAAATGCATAGAATTGCAGGAAATTAGCTTTAAATACATCAGAATTGTCTCTCAGCGCCATGGGAAAATGGGTAGAATTGCAGAATGTGCTTTATCATAGCAAATGTTCTCTATGGCGCCAAGATACCTTTACCTTTCTAGCTAATAGACTGTTAGTCTCCACTTTCTCTTCTAGTGAACTGTGGGGAGGTCATAATAATGAAACTGTCTACCAAATAAATTCATAAAATGTTGATTACTTCTACTTGCCATTATCATTCATCTGATGATAAGACAAGATGTGTTTATTTATTTTTTTGTTAATATATACCTGGTCTGCCGGTTTGCCTGGATGGGGGTCCCTGGGCAAGAAAAGTTTGAAAACCCCTGCCCCAGCTCATTCAGATAATGATCCTCCGTGTTTTTCCCTGTAGGATCTTTACCTGCCCCTATCTCTGGATGATGATGATTCTCTTGGCGAGTCTATGTAGAGCCTCCTGTCTGTCTGTCTCTGTCTGTCAGTCAGCTGCTGCTGCCTGCCTGTCTCACCCAGGCCTACCTACCACTCAGATGTATCTCTGATGCTCTCCACCTTCACTAACGGCCAGCGCCCTCTAGTGTTCCTGGAGGACTTCTCCATTTGATCTCTCCCTGGTGCCACGKGTTAAGTCTACCTGGCCTTGGCCACCACGGCTGTTCCACCTTTTGCTGCTTGAGAATTCACGACTAGATCATGTTTTTATACCCTATGTTGTTAAGAATGTATATGCTGGGCGTATACGACAATGATGTACGAATTACCGCCTCTAACAAATTCACCAAATCATTATATTGTGTGAAAGTTCACTATTACATGTTTATTGTTATACTTTCAAAGGAGAGCACATCATTTATTTACAAGCAATTTCAAAAAAGCAGTTTCCACAATATATCTACAGTGTCTTTTTAACTTGAAAACCATGCATTCTGATATAGTGCAAACAACACATTTTCCAAATTCAAGTGAACAATTCCAAGCAGCAAATGGACTATTTATCCAGGGGTGTAGTAGTCAGACTTGAGTCAAAGTTTTAATAATGTCCCTCTGTGTCCATCTCTCTTTCTGTGCTATGGTTCAAGGTGTTAAAGTAATGAACATTTTTAGGGGAAGGCTCTTTAGCCATGAGATGTGAATGTCCTTTTCATCTGCTGTAAATACTGTGTATAGCCATCGCTACATCCCAGCTAATGCCTAACATTCATGCTTCCATCGAACGTCAATACAATGTCTGCCAAACGTTGAATCAACATAACATGTTTTTCATCTATCTATGAGGGGGAAAAAACTGCAAGGCACAGGAGCCAAGAAGCTCTGAAAGCGTTAGAGTAGGAGTACTGGGGAGAAGTCCTCTTAGTGTGTAGAAGCCAACCAACCAACCAAAGCCAGAAAATTTGGCCCTTTTTTTAAAACAAACAAGCACATCTTTTTTTATTAAAAAAGGGTTTAGGATTTTTAAGTCTATTTTAGCATGATTATCTTTCCTCCTTTTTCAAACTGATTTTAAGGAGACTTTAATGTTCATGTGATAAAGCCAGGTGTACTATATTGAGGCAAGTTTTTAATAAATGAGCAATGTGGAAATCTGAAATGTAGATAATCTGTAATGCCCCAGTAGTCATACGTGTAGGCTACATGTACTGTCTGTATGTTACTGGGACCTCCCATTAGTCCAATCTGACCAGACCATGTCCATATAGGGGAAATAGATTTTCACCAGCATAGAAAAACAATATGTAGAGCTTCTCACATTTTGCATGGCTAAATCTTGTTTATTTTTTTCTTAGTGCTTAATGATTGAATACAACATTTTTAGATAGGAGGAAATTGCATTTTTGGATTTGTTCAAAAAAAAAGTTGAATTTTATTGTTGATAAAATGATGTTCTAAGTAATATACGTATATGTCTAAAACAATAACACATGAATGGTTATAATAATGTCATGTTCCTGGAGAGAATGTCCAATTAAATCTGATGGACACAGTGTGTAATGGAAAGTGAATTAGTGCAGGCATACAGGGACATTTTTCTGTGGCAGTCATCGCAAGGAATAGTGACATACTAGTCTATTAGGTAGACAGACTATGTATTACGTATGTCAGGTGTGCCCCTCTCTCTGGATCTACCTGACTCTGCAGAAATAATCATCTAAATTGGACCCAATTGAGCAGCCAAGCAACTAGACTCCTCCCACCCTCCTTCTGCAGGGTGATGTCATTGTGATGTCAGCACTAC
Organism: Salvelinus sp. IW2-2015; assembly: GCF_002910315.2. Taxonomy (NCBI): domain Eukaryota; kingdom Metazoa; phylum Chordata; class Actinopteri; order Salmoniformes; family Salmonidae; genus Salvelinus; species Salvelinus sp. IW2-2015. Next base: position 29,462,693 of record NC_036844.1, read on the forward strand.
AGCTAGTCCAACTGCAGGTCCACTTTTACCCCGTCCGGGAATCAACACTGTGTAAAATAAAACCTTAAGAGTTTGTTTTTCTTTTGTGCAYTTCTACTTTATCTCACCAGCTGTTTGATATCTTTTGTCTTTGCCCCAGATTTTCTTCAGCTTAGCATTAAGTGTCAGTTGTTTTGTGTGAAGCTGCAGTCACCATGTAAGACAGGAGGTGGGAAACACCTCTCAGCTCCAGTGGTGCCTTTTTTTGGGATAAAAAATAATAATAATAAAGAGGAAAACTAAGACTTGTTCTTTGTTAACCAACTGTAAAGCATTTTTAAATGTCTTGAATTGTAGCGCTGCGGTCAGCGCAGTGTGAACTCTCATTGTTTGTAGACTGCCAGGATAATAACTTTATCATGATGCAAATGTATTATTCTCTTTATGACTTGGGTTACTGGGAAATGTACAATGTCTTTGATGGTGTTTTTTGCAATGTCACAGTGGCTTGTTTCAGTGCTTCGTTCTATGTATTAATCAATTCCCTTTTGCAATTAAAAGAGTTGTATTCCACCTCTCCCTCTGGCTGTATTCCAATGATGGCTGTTAGCTCAGTCTTAACTGAGCAACACCGTTCTCCACTTCTGTCTCATTGTTTTATACAAACCACTACCATACATCAATATCCACACATAGTCATATCCATACATCATGTTGAAATCACATGACAGTCCATGTCCTAGCTGTTTTTGACCATTATTAGGTTAGTGAACTAAGCAGGCTGTGCTGCAGTGGATTCTTCTGTGTAATATTAGCAGCAGCTCCTCTTAGCTGTATTCTAGAAACATGCAAGCATGGGTGAATTTGGAAGGAATTTTAAGTGATGATCGTATCGCCCCCATTTAAAACAGCAAGTAAAAAATGATGTTTAAGTTACCATGGTAACAATACAGTCCGTATCCTATTCATATGTCCCTTGGTAGTGCTCGGCAGAATGACTTGCACATGGGTGTATTTTGTTGTGCGTGTGGGTGTCTGTGCACATGCATGTGTGTTTGTCGTAGGGGGAAGTCTGAAACAGATGCAGAGCTGCATAGATATGCTGAGACATCAAGACGTACAAAACATTGTATCAAATGTTATTTGTCACATACTTCGGAAACAACAGGTGTAGACTAACAGTGAAATGCTTACGGGTCCTGTTCCAAGAATTCCAAATTAAAGATAAACAGATGGAAATAGTGACATGAGGAATAAATACACAGTGAATAACACATAACAATGAGTAAATAATAACATGGTTATATAGAAGGAATGCCACAAGCAGTACCACAGTGAGAAACGCTGTATTTCTATTCTGTTCATGAGAACTCACCATTTTGTCCGTCTCCATTGCCATGGAAACTCGGCGTCTCAACAGTAGACATTAATCTCCAGTATAAACAGGGGTGTCTGGGGAATTCATTGCGATGTACACTACTGGGGAGTTCCCCTCACGTTTACACTGCTTTCAATGCAGCTGTGACCGTGGCACATTAGTAGACCTGCTGGAAACACAGCCAAGCACTAAACAACTSCTGCTGTTCTGTACGGTTTCCTCTGGTAAAACTTAACAGGGCGGCTGGAWGACATGCTTTCTCTCTGAAGAGCAGTGTCCAAGACGGTTGTGAAGAGAGAGTAGCATGTCAATTATTTTCTAGTAGTAAATGCATCCATACAGACAGACAAAATCTGCCTAAATCCATCATATTTACTACAGTATATCTTCATTGTTACTCATATTTTACTGGGGAGAGTGCAACCAAAACTGCAATAAGACAATCCTAAGATAAAGCATTTATCAACACATGCACCCAACCACCTGTATGGGCTAAAAACATCCACAATTACTTTGTACCTTATATAAATCAATACAGATTCATGTCATTCATCCACTAGAATATAACATATTACAGGAATAAATAAACTCTGGCATTAATCTTTTTGCTGAGAGTTGGTCAACCCTATGAAGGATACAGGACTATTGACCACAGACAGAAATATGCACACATAGATACACAAATGCTTGTACACACATGTTTGTTTTACTATCCTTGTGGGGACCAAATAATTGATTTCAATTCAAAATTCTATTTTCCCTAAACCTAACCCATAACCTAACCATAGTCCTAAACCCCCAACTCTAATTCTAACCCTCAACCTAATTGTAACTCTAAACCTTACCCCTGAGCCTAAAACAGTATTTTTTGCTTGTGGGAACAGGCTAAATGAATTGTCCTTGTTTTAATATGCTTGTGAGGACTTTTGGTCCCCACAAGGATAGTAAAACAAAACACACACACCAACCCCTCCACACACACACACACACACASAGACAGACATGCTATACACACTATATGACAAAGTCTATTGGAAATGGACAGGGCAGTTGGGCAAGTCTGTAAATAGTACCTTATCATACTCTACATTCTACCATGGTGCTAGGAATCTCCTAATATAGGGCCATTCAAACCTTTGTTCTCTCATCTAGTGTAGGAATCTCCTAATAGAGGGGCCATTCAAACTTTTGTTCTCTCATCTAGTGTAGGAAATCTCCTAATAGAGGACCATTAACCTTTGGTTTTCTCCATCTAGTCTAGGAATCTCTTTAATAGAGGCCCTTCAAACCTTTGTTTTCTTCATCCTAGTTGTAGGAATCTTCCCTAATATAGGGCCATTCAAACCTTTGTTTTCTCATCTCAGTCTAGGAATCTCTCTAATAGAGGGCCACTTCAAACCTTTGTTTTCTCACATCTAGTCTAAGGAAATCTCCTAATAGAGGGCCATTCAAACCTTTGTTTTCTCCATCTAGTCTAGGAATCTCCTAATAGAGGGCCTTCAAACCTTTGTTTTCTCATCTAGTCTAGGAATCTCCAATAGAGGACCATTCAAACCTTTGTTTTCTCATCTAGTCTAGGAATCTCCCTAATAAGGGCCATCAACCTTTGTTTTCTCATCTAGTCTAGGAATCTCCTAATAGAGGGCCATGTCAACGCTTTTGTTTCTCATCTAGTCTAGGAATCTCTAATAGAGGACCATTCAAACCTTTGTTTTCTCATCTAGTGTAGGAATCTCCTAATAGAGGGCCATTCCAAACCTTTGTGTTCTCTCTCTAGTGTAGAATCTCCTAATAGAGGACCATTCAAACTTTGTTTTCTCATCTAGTCTAGGAATCTCCTAATAGAGGGCCATTCAAACCTTTGTTTTCTCATCTAGTGGTAGGAATCTCCTAATAGAGGACCATTCAAACCTTTGGTTTTCTCATCTAGTCTAGGAATCTCCTAATAGAGGGACCATTCAAACCTTTGTGTTCTCTCATCTAGTGTAGGAATCTCTAATATAGGCCATCTTCAATACCTTTGTTCTCCTCATTCTAAGTGTAGGAATCTCCTAAATAGAGGGCCATTCAAACTTTGTTCTCTCATCTAGTGTAGGAATCTCCTAAATAGAGGGCCTTCAAACCTTTGTTCTCCTCATTCTAGTCTAGGAATCTCCTATTAGAGGGGCCATTTCAAACCTGTTCTCTCATCTAGTGTAGGAATCTCCTAATAGAGGGCCATTTCAAACCTTGGTTCTCTAGTCTACAGTACTGTATTCAAGAACGTTCTGATGAATAACCAATACTATCATCAATGGGTTTGCAAAGAAATTAACTACAATATTTACTCAAGAATAATAAACAGATTGTTATAATGGTTAATTTCTTAGATAATGTAGCTAAGTAACTAAACCATGTTTGTATGTATTATTTGGAACAACGCAAAGTCCAGTTTCCCTTTGAAGGCATGTCAAAAACAGAATAAACAGTCATAAATCATCCCCTATCAGCCATGGATTATAAATCTGTGGTCATTACTGATCACAATGAGTGATCAACACTGATTATTCAAAGCACAGAAAAACATAATCATGATTGTCTGAACTCCTTCTCATGTGTTGATTATTTGGCTGTCCTTGTGTACGATTCTCAGTCATGCCCACTTTTTGGKCTTTGTTGAAATGAATATTTCTTGTGAGATATTCATTTTGCACATGGATATTTCTACAGTTATAGACTTTAGAAGGCAAAGAAACAAAGGTTCTGTAGTTTAGAGGATAGTTTGCGAAATTATAGAATTCAACATGTGTGTCTTGCTGAGATGACGTATGTCCATTTAGTTCTGGTGAGTTTTGTCTTAAAAAATAACTTATCTTTGTAAAACTAAACATTTTTAAGTAAGAATTTTTTTTAGTAAGATTGCATGCTTAGTACATTAATGCATGTACCAATATTGGGTTAGGTAGGGGTTTTCTATGGTCCTTATATGGACACAACTATACAATGTAAAGATCAAAACTGCGTGAAATTAGAATCTGAAGCTTTCATTTTTGTGAACATTGCTGTCATATAAAAAGATCACAAATAAATACATGTGATTACAAAGAAAACCCGATCTGCTTTGTCTGAGTCCCTGATTCGTTCGTTGTGAACACTGTCACAACATGTGTTATTCCTGTACAGAAGCACAACAGATATAATGCATCCACACAATGCGTGGCACAATTTCCCTTGTGAATAATTACAATCGCTTCATGCACAACCCCAAATGACTCACATGACACTGATCAAACAGGAGAAAACACACGCAAATAAGTGCAAATATGTCCCTGTGCTCTAATGGCCATGTCCCTGTGCTCTAATGGCCATGTCCCTGTGCTCTAATGGCCATGACCCTGTGCTCTAATGGCCATGTCACTGTGCTCTAATGGCCATGTCCCTGTGCTCTAATGGCCATGTAGAGTGAATGTGTCGCTTTGAAGCCCTCTGCTGCAGGACTGAATCTCTGCCATGGACAGATCCATGGACATGAAGCTAATGTAGGGCTAGAGTTAAGGTTAGGTTAGGTTTATGGCTAGCTGGGTTTGAGCTGGGCTGTCATCCTGGATTTTGCCCCAAATCCAATATGGTGGCCAAAATCCAATATGGCTGCTGTAATACCATTGAAGGGAGGTGTAGGCACCTATGAATGTAAAAAAAAAACTGTATGATAGAAAACCATTTTCTGATCTGTGTTATATTATCTATACTAATTTTGACTATTTTGGGGGTAATTATAAAATGTCCACCATAATCCAAAAATGGTCACCATAATTAGCTTTAAGCCTACCTACTCATCAATGTTATGGACATTATAATGATCCATGTTTCTAGTCCTGGACTGTCTGAACATGTTGATGTATATTTGGGAGGAAACAGAGGGTCCAAATCTGCAGGAAGGTGAAAGGAAGGGGGATTTCAGGATACTCCCTGCATTTTCTTGGGGCTGTTTGATATTTGTATGATTTTTTAAATATGTCAACATCTAGCCTTTGTTTTCTACTTCCCCTCTGTAGTCTATATCTTCCTGGTATGATAGTTCCCTGTCCAGGAACTCACTGGACAGCTTTCCTACAGAGTCAGTGGTAGATCATGGAGATGTCTGGGTCCACTGCTTATGTCTATGAAGATGTTAGTGGAAAACAGTGTATTTTAGGGGACCCGTTTGATGGTGGAGCCGACAACTATGCCGGTGTCTATGAAGAGCCAAACTCCAAACACATCTCCTGGCTTGAGAAACGAGACTGAGGATGCAGTGAACCCAAGAAGCAACAGCACAACCTGAACACTCAGATAATGTACACACACACACACACACACACACACACACACACACACACACACACACACACACACACACACACACACACACACACACACACACACACACACACACACACACACACACACACACACACACACACACACACACACACACAACACACACACACCCACATACTATACACAAATATATAACATCTTTTTATGTGTCCACAGAGACCCTTCATAGCTGTTGTGGTGTATCTGGGGCTGCTGTGTGTTCTCCTACTGGCAGGGATGATAGGTATGTCTGTCCACTGTAAGTTTATCTACACGTTTGGTTCTAGGTGGAACCCAAAAGGGTTCTACTGGAACCAAAAGGGTTCTTTAAGTTTTCCCTTTACAAGACCAATGCAACTGAAGAGGAGACCAGCTAACAGATCAGTTACAACAACCTGACTAAAGAGAAAGACCAGCTACAGAGGGAGAGAGAGATGATTTTAAAGGTTGGTACTACATTTCCACAAGACTAAAACATGGGAGGAGAGCAGACTGCACTGTATCAACAGAGTAGCACACCTGGTGATCATAAAAAAGTAAGGAGGAAGAGTGAGAGAGAGAGATGAGGCTGCCTGAGAAACCGGTCCATTCAACATCACTGGCTGTCATCATAGGCAGCTCTATGGTGAGAAACATCTCGGTCCCCAAGGTTAAACCTGTGCTACCCAGAGCACGAGTACAGGACATCACAAGATGCTTCCGACTGTTCTACCACAGATGCCGGGAGCTGACACTGTCGTAGTTCATGTGGGGTCAAACGACATCAGGAAGGCTAGCTCGGGAACATTTGAAAGGATTTCAAAGAACTGATTTAGCATTAAAGACTCCAAAAACGGCCAATAATTTCAGGTCCAGTACCATCATTGGGACTGCGGGTGTGAAAGATTCAGCAGACTGCTGGCATTACACATCTGGCTAAAAGACTGTAGCTCTGCTGGAGTCACTTTTATTGATAACTTTGACACCTTCTGGAAACAGAAGATACTCTACAGGAATGACGGAGTCCATCCAAATCATCTTGGCTCCTGGACTCTGTCCACGCTTTTCAAGGCTGCGTTGAAACAATGACTGGTAAATTATCCAAGACCAGCTCAGTTAATCCCTACCATTGTGACAATGAGTCGTCATAATGCTGCATAAAATGTACATGATCTTAGGGGCATTGGCAAACACAATGTAAGTAATTTAATTTATGCACCCCTAATTGCACCGAATACCTCTGTTTATCCTACAGCTATTGTGAGCAGTAATCATGAGCCTATAAACTAGAGTTACACTGTTAGCACTGAGGCGGTGTGCAATAGTAAGAAAATCACTTTATGCAGCTCACCCTGCACTATCAGCACCAATGTAAATAACATGAGTAAGTCTACCTCTGATAAGCTTCCCACTAAAGCATTAAAAACATCCAAGCAACCCAGAAAAGTGCTCAAAATAGCCCATATTACCATATGTAGCCTAAGAAACAAGGTCCATGAAGTCAATAACTTGCTTGTAACAGATGACATTCATATTCTGACTATCTCTGAAACTCACTTAGATAATACCTTTGATGATACAGTGGTAGCAATACATGGTTATAACATCGACCGAAAAAAGACAGAAATGCCAATAGTGGAGGTGTTGCMGTTTATATTCAGAACCACATTCCTGTAAAGCTTAGAGAGGATCTCAWGTTAAATACTSTTGAAGTAATATGGCTACAGGTTCATCTGCCTCACCTAAATCCCATTCTTGTGGGAAGCTTCTATAGACCCCCAAGTGCTAACAGTCAGTATCTGGATAATATGTGTGAAATGCTTGATAATGTATGTGATATCAACAGAGAAGTATATTTTCCGGGTGATTTAAATATTGACTGGCTATCATCAAGCTGCCCACTCAAAACTTCAAACTGTAACCAGTGCCTGCAACCTGGATCAGGTTGTCAATAATTACAATCGCTTCATTCATTCTGGTTACCTACCAGGGTAGCTACAAACAGCATAGGAATGGAATCATCAACATGTATTGATCACATCTTTACTAATGCTGCAGATATTTGCATTAAAGCAGTATCCAGATCCATTGGATGTAGTGATCACAATAGAATAGCCAAATCTAGGAAAACCAAAGTTCCAAAGGCTGGGCCTAATATAGTGTATAAGTGTCACGTTCTGACCATAGTTCTTGTGTGTTTTACTTGTTTTAGTGTTGGTCAGGACGTGAGCTGGGTGGGCATTCTATGTTGTGTGTCTAGTTTGTCTGTTTCTATGTTTGGCCTAATATGGTTCTCAATCAGAGGCAGGTGTTTTGTGTTGTCTCTGATTGGGAATCATATTTAGGTGGCTTGTTTTGTGTTGGGGTTTGTGGGTGGTTGTTTCCTGTCTTTGTGTTCATTTCACCAGAGAGGACTGTTTCGGTTTGCCACGTTTGTTATTTTTGTATTGTTGTAAGTGTTCACGGTTTCGTTTATTAAACATGTTGAGCACTGGCTACGCTGCGTGTTGGTCCGATCCCTGCTACACCTRCTCTTCTCGTGAAGAGGAGGAAGGCTGCCGTTACAATATTCATATGTTGACATTCATTCATATGTTGATGATGTAAAGAATATTTGCTGGTTTGTGGTGTGTAATGAGGAGCAACCAGACGCTGCACTTGATGCATTTATGAACCTACTAATTCCAGTTACTAATAAGCACGCACCCATTAAGAAAATGACTGTAAAAAATGTTAATTCCCCTTGGATTGATGAGGAATTTAAAAATTGTATGGTTGAGAGGGTTGAGGCAAAAGGTATGGCAATTAAGTCTGGCAGCCCAACTGATTGGCAAACGTACTGCAAATTAAGAGATTATGTAATCAATCAATCAATCAATTTTATTTTATATAGCCCTTCGTACATCAGCTAATATCTCGAAGTGCTGTACAGGAACCCAGCCTAAAACCCCAAACAGCTAGTAATGCAGGTGTAGAAGCACGTAACTAAACTAAAGAAAAAGAAAAAGAAACTACACTATAAAACAAAGATCAATTATATAAAGAATGATAGTAAAAAGCTTTGGGGCACCTTAAATGAAKTTTTTGGGGAAAAAAGCCAACATTGAATCAGATGGCTCATTCATCACAAAGCCCACTGATATTGTAAACTACTTTAATGACTTTTTGATTGGCAAGATAAGCAAATTTAGGGATGACATACCAGCAACAAACGCTGACACTACACATCCAAGTATATCGGACCAAATTATGAAAGACAAGAATTGTACTTTTGAATTCCGTAAAGTAAGTGTGGAAGAGGGGAAAAAAATATTGTTGTCTAACAACAATGACAAGCCACTGGATGGATCTGGATGGAAAATTACTGAGGATAATAGCACACGATATTGCCACTCCTATCCTATCTTCAATTTAAGCCTACAAGAGAGCGTGTGCCCTCAGGCCTGGAGGGAATTTAAAGTCATTACTACCCAAGAATAGTAAAGCCCCCTTTACTGGCTCAAATAGCCGACCAATCAGCCTGTTCCCAACCCTTTGTTAACTTCTGGAAAAAATTGTGTTTGACCAGATACAATGCTATTTCACAGTAAAGAAATTGACAACAGAATTTCAGCACGCTTTTAGGGAAGGACACTCAACAAGCACAGCACTTACACAAATGACTGATGATTGGCAGAGAGAAATTGATGATAAAATGATTGTGGGGACTGTCTTGTTAGACTTCAGTGCAGCGTTTGACATTATCGATCATAGTCTGCTGCTGGAAAAACGTATGTGTTATGGCTTTACACCCCCTGCTATAATGTGGATAAAGAGTTACTTGTCTAACAGAACACAAAGGGTGTTTAATGGAAGCCTCTCAAATATAATCCGGTTAGAATCAGGAATTCCCCAGGGTAGCTGTTTAGGCCCCTTGCTTTTTTCAATTTTTACTAACAACATGCGACTGACTTTGAGTAAAGCCAAAGTGTCTATGTACGCGGTTGACTCAACACTATACACGMCAGCTACTACAGCGACTAAAATGACTGCAACACTCAACAAAGAGCTGCAGTTAGTTTCATAGTGGGTGGCAAGGAATAAGTTTGCCCTCATTTTTTCTAAAACTAAAAGCATTGGACTTAGGCTCCCGAGTGGCGCAGTGGTCTGAGACACTACATCCCAGTGCAAGAGGCGTCCCTGCAGTACCTGGTTTGAATCCAGGCTGCATCACATCCAATTGTGCACGTCCCATAGGGCGGTGCACAATTGGCCCAGCGTCGTCCGGGTTTGGCCGGGGTAGGCTGTCATTGTAAATAAGAATTTGCCTAGTTAAATAAAGGTAACTTTTTTTTTGTTGAAATGTGACATCAAACTAAACAGGATTTGTGAGAAAGTGTTTTAACATCACCATGACAACATACTGTAACACATAGAGTAGCATTCAGTGTACAACACTTCCTCCTCTCTCTCTCTCTTTCTCTCTCTCTCTTTCTCTCTGCTCTCTCCTTTCTTCTCTCTTCTCTCTTCTCTCTCTGCTCTCTACTCTCTCCCTCTCGCTCTCTCTCCGCACTCGTACTTATCTTCTCTCGTCTCTACTCTCTCTCTCTCCTCTCTCTTCTCTCTTCTCTTCTCTCTCTCTCTCGATCTCTCTCTCTCTCTGGTCGACGCGAAAGTCTCAAACGGATGCACGTCCTCTCTCTCTCTCTTACTCTCTCTCTCTCTCTCTCCTCTTCTCTCTCTCTCCTCTTGTCTTGTTCTCCCTCTCTGTGTGTGTGTGTGCATGTGACTTTGCCTACAAAATACCACATTACAGCTGTGTGTGTGTGTGTGTGTGGTGTATGCGTGTGTGTGTTCGTATGTGTGTGTGTGTGTGTGTGTGTGGTGTGTGTGTGTGTGTGTGTGTGTGTGTGTGTTGTGTGTGTGTGTGTGTGTGTGTGGTGTGTGTGTGTGTGTGGTGTGTGTGGGTTGTTTTGGTGGGGTGGTTGGGGGGGGGGTGGGGGGTTGGGGGGGGGTTTTTGGGTTTTGTTTGGGGTGTGTTGTGTGTGTGTTGTGGTGTGACACAGCGCTACATTTGTTATTTTTATTTTTTAATTTAATTTAACGCATTTCTTTCGGTAATTTGCCTGAATGACATGGGAGTGAAGAAGGGCTGTCTCATTTTAAACAAATGCATTTCTGTCCACTGTAATGTCCTGACCAGAGTTATTATGTGTTTTGCTTGTTTAGTGTTGGTCAGGACGTGAGCTGGGTGGGAAATTCTATGTTGTGTGTCTAGTTTGTRTGTTTCTGTGTCCAGCCTAATATGGTTCTCAATCAGAGGCAGCTGGTAATCGTTGTCCCTGATTGAGAATCATATATAGGAGGCTTGTTTAGTGTTGGGATTTTGTGGGTGATTGTTTCCTGTCTCTGTGTTTGTGTTCTGCACCAGATAGGACTGTCTCGGCTTTCACGTTTGTTATTTTGTTGTTTGTTAATGTTCACTGTTTATCGTCTGATTAAAACATGTTGAACAATAACCGCGCTGCATTTTGGTCCTCTCCTTCTTTCCAGGAGGAAAGCCGTTACATCCACATTCACTCTCCTCGTTGACTTTCCTCGATTACCTTTGACCTTTTTGAAAAGGAGGCGAGAGAGGACGGAGGAGGTGAGCTAATCCAATTGAGAGAAGGCCACAGTCTGCATCCCACTGAAATCGCACMTATTGCCTTATTTGCATATAATAAAATATTTCAGAAAAAGTGTAATACAACAAAGTATTATATTTGTGTCTTTATTCAACTGTGAAAGTTGATTGTGACATGAATAAAAGAAGGGGGGAAAATATTTGGGTGTGATGCCTGGCTTTAATGCTCAGTATGGCAGACATTTTGGATTCACAGTAAAGCATAGATATATAACACAACTCAGAAAATGGTATTCTATCATAGATCTTTTTCCATTTATAGGTGCCTAAACCTCCATTTAATGGTATTGAGGCAGACATATTGGATTTTGGGGCAATATCCAGGATGGCCCAAAAGCTTAATTGCAAGAGTAGTTGATAGACAAGCATAATCCACGAGAAACCTTTGACAGGACAAAATGTATGGTTTTATGTCTCTGGGCCCTGTCTCCAGGGTTAAGGTTAGATTAGGGGACTAAAAGTACAGTACAGTATGTTACCCACGAGGGGGACTGGGCGCAAGGGCGCGTAGGAACATTTCATGAAGCTGCCAGAGAGGTTAGGGGAAAAGTTCACACAGGCCACTCCAAAAACCTACCTGAATGAACAGATCTGCCCTGTAGCTCCAGCTCAACTGAACCACTTGCCATACCACTTCTGGCATTGGCAAGAACAAAAACATGGTTTGTCTGCCATCTGGTGGCTTGTCAGGGCATGACGAGTTCATCCCTTTATTTGGCGCGTTTCCCTAGGAATGTGTAGGACTTGCCACTGCATGGATTCATTGTCTAAGGAATCCACTAGGAGTTTGGCGTGAGGATCAGGAGTCTGGGTTCCATCTTCCTGAAGGGTGATGGTGAAACTGATTTGAGACAGGGGAGGCTGTTGTACTGTAGCTCTGGTTGGCAATTAAACAGGACATGTTCATCCTGAGGTTTACACCAGGTCATTTGGCACCACTGGCTACTTTTCACTAGACTGACTTTTCACTAGACTGACTTGCTAAGAATCCCCCTCATCAGGGGAGGACTCTGATATTAGACATCATGACAAGGTCACTAATTCGGGCTCTGGCTTTTGAGTAATTACTGCAATTACTGAAACAACTGAGGTGTTTCAACACTCTGTGTGAACTGCTGAGAATAGGGAGTGTTACCATAGAGTTGTATTTAGAAGGGAAATGGGTTTATAGTTAACAATCCTGTCTTGTGGTATTTAACCGACACAGGCAGGGCCAGACACAAGTTACCAATAGAAGAGTCACGGTTAATTCTGCACTAACTACAGTAAGTGACTTCATATTCACTCAAACTCAGACTCAGACAGCATGTCTCTGAAACTGGAATGGTACCAGGGGTTATTGGGAGATTTCATACTGATGAGAAGGGATCAGGCTGATTCTGATATAAATAGCCGTTCATGGGACACAACTCTGCCAGTACACTCACAAGTGGAGGGCTGTGCTTTGTTTGCCTTTGAACACTAAGCTCCACAGAACTATGACAGGATATAGCTTTATATTCCCCACATGGTTTCTGAGAATGAATCAGCAACAATGTGAATCAACGTTTGCACTGACTTCCCATTAATATTCCCATGAATGATGTCCTAACGCTGACTTTGTGTACGCAATTGATGGTGAGAATGTTTAGGAGGGATCTTGAGAGTTGTTGTGTGTGGGGTGAGTGAGGGTGGGTTTCCTCTCTATCTGGGTCCCTAGTAGGGAAGAAGTGCCCTGAAGAAGTGCCCTGCCTGTTCCATCAGCATGGAGACTACTAGTCATGTTGTGTTACACAATCTAGAACTGGACCCTTGAGAGAGCTGGGCTGCCCTGGGCTGTTACAACTACATGAACATAAATTCCTCATGAAGCCTCAGTCACGTAACCTAGTTTCAACATTGTCTCAGAGCATTTCGTATTATTCTGTACATAAATCCGGGGACACTCCATTTAGTATGATATGTTACATTTTGTATGGTATGTATTAATTTGTGGATGTCCATCATGCGTATGATATGTTATGAATGTTAGCTAGGTGGCTGACGCTAATGTTAGCTATTACTAGGGGTTAAGGTTAGGGGTTAAGCTCAGGAGTTAGGTTAAAGGAAGGTTAYGGGAAACGGTTAAGGTTAGGGGAAGCGTTAGCTAACATGCTACGTTTTTGAGAAGTAGCAAGTAGTTGCAAAATTGTCTCTGATGAGATTTGAACACYCAACCTTTAGGTTGCTAGATGTTCATGTTATATACCTGCCCACCCACCCAATCCCTCTTCTATTATTTTCCCCTTAAAAGTAACCTATCTTACYTAACCATATCATACTAATTTGAGTTTCTAGGATTTACTTTTACTGTGTTACGTCTAGTCTATGAGACCAGTCTGCTAGTTTATATTATGTTGCATCACAAGTTCTACTGGTCTTGGTATTGTGAACTGTGGGTTGTATATGAGACCTCAGAGTTGCTCGATGGCCCTTTCCCATCTCTGCTGTTCCAGATGCTTCCCCTTTATTTGGGAATCTCTTCAGGCCGTGTTTCACTCTAGCATGGATTTGACCTCCTTTGCTGCTGCCATGTTCAGAGTTGTGTGACTGTCCCTTGGCTGAGCGCTTGGCTGAGCGCTTGGCCCTGCCACACACAGACCGAGGCCAGGCAGCCAGACAGGATTTGTGTCTCTCTGTCTGCTGGAATTTTAAACTAAMAACTGTAATTTCCTCCTAAAGCCTGTCTCATGGCATACAGGGACCACCAGGCCACTACATGATGTGGACGACCATACAGCTCATCCCATTACCAATGCTACCTCACTAAGACAGTACATGGCTCTGTATACAGACAATTATGTGGCATATTTCCAGGCCATTTATTTTTTAATTTGGCACTGAATTTCCACAAAATTAGACAGAGCAACCATCCGTCAATAAGGTGTAGTTATGCAAACAGTCAGTTTTACAGACTACAGGTGCATGACGAAACATTGAAGGGAACCAGACTGTATTGCTGTAAGTCTATCAGTGCTCACAGTATCTTTCGGTTGATGACATCTCGATAGAGAAGCATAAAGGCAATCCTGCAGGTAAATCTAGTTTCTGTGGTTTCATCCAAACAGCTGTGGAGTGTCATGGGACTGTTAGCTCTGCTCTATCCGCAACAATGGAACAGGTATGCTAACAGGTATGCTAACTATTGTTGAATGGGCCTATCAGGAGAAGAGACAGGTAGCGCCCAGCCGGACGAGCTCCCACTAGTACTTTGATCAAGTTTTTGTTTTATTATTTCACTGCCATACTGTGTTCGATCTTGTATAGCCATCTTGTCTCAAGAGGACCACAATGGAAATATGTCCCAGACTTTATTGTGTGTTATCCTCGATGATTTGATTCATGTGCATGTATGGCTTTTAAGTTTTATGTGTGCTTGTTTTTTTTAAATGGTCGAATTAATAAACTAAACTAAACTAAAAACAGAGAGTGGCAGTAAAGTTCTCCTCCCACCTGACTTTGACCTCCTACAAACTCTCCCTCCACTGCCCTCTTCTCCTCTCCTCTCCTCTCCTCTCCTCTCCTCTCCTCTCCTCTC
>NC_036844.1:29479487-29494727 GCF_002910315.2 Salvelinus sp. IW2-2015
TCTCTCCTATTCCTCCTCTCCTCTTCTCTCCTCTCATCTCCTCCTCTCATCTCCCTCCTCTCATCTCCCTCCTCTACTCTTCCCTCCTCTTCCCCCTCTACGTCCTCTCCTCTCCTCGTCCTTCTCCTCTCCTCTCCTCTCCTCTCTCTCCCTCTCTCTCCTCCCTCTCCTCTTCTCCTCTCCTCCCTCTCCTCTCCTCTCCTCTCCTTTCTCTCCTCTCCTCTCCTCTCCTCTCTCTCTCCTCTCCCCTCCTTCTCCCCTCCTCTCCTCTCCCTTCCTCTCCTCTCCTCTCCTCTCCTCTCCTCTCCTCTCCTCCTCTCTCTCTCCTCTCCTCTCCTCTCCTCCTCCTCT
Organism: Salvelinus sp. IW2-2015; assembly: GCF_002910315.2. Taxonomy (NCBI): domain Eukaryota; kingdom Metazoa; phylum Chordata; class Actinopteri; order Salmoniformes; family Salmonidae; genus Salvelinus; species Salvelinus sp. IW2-2015. The sequence goes on from NC_036844.1 coordinate 29,479,839, forward strand.
CCTCTCCTCTCCTCTCCTCTCCTCTCCTCTCCTCTCCTCTCCCCTCTCCCTCCCCTCCCCTCCCTCCTCCTCTCCTCTCCTCTCCTCTCCTCTCCTCTCCTCTGCACCTTGGAGAGCCTAACGGCTCCAGGAATGCAGTGGATAACATATCTCTCATCGAACTTCACTAGAAAGGAATGAGACTGGGAGCCAGCACTTTGCATGATGCATTCTGCCCTAATGAACCACTCGTCAGACCGGTTTTTGGTGTGCGTCAGTGAATGTGGGTTTTTCTGTTTGTTAATGAGTGTGTTGGGGGTTAGGAGTGGAAATACCATTGCTGTGTGTTTTTGGTTGCTCCTTTGGGAGCCCTACGTGCTGCAGACCGTTGTCATAGGAAGGGGACAGACAGGAGGACACAACCCTTTGTCTTTAGTGTGACGTCCCAGTAGATTTTCCCAAGGTGTATCAGAGGGGCATTTTTGCAACCTTATAAGGAACTTTAGGATTTCTTTCGGAGTTTTAGGAGGACAAGCACAGGTAAGAGCCACACACTGTGGAGAACTACATTTGGTTACACACCTGGAATGTTTTCTGGTTATAAATATTGACAGAGTTTAACATTTAATTGCTGCAGTTATTATCAGCTTGTAGTTTTGCCACCATTCTTGTTCTAACTTTGTTAGTAACATAACCTTTGATGATGCATACTGGTGACCTTACCATTTAAACAGCAACAGCTTTTTTTTAGTACATTGTTGGTGACCATTGAGTCTAAGCCTATTTTATCAGCGTACACTAACATAGACCATTATTACAATAAACCCAACAGCTGTGGCAATTATAACAGCGATACTCCGCTCTCCTCAATCTCCCCTGCAGTGACGACATTCACACCAAACACAGAAAAACCTGTTGGAGCTCGTCAGTCAGGTACTGAAATTTCACGTGGTATAAACACACACAGACATGTCAGTGTGCACCCGAGGAAGGACTCTTCTACAAGGAAGTGACATCACGAAGGCATGATCAACACTGCATGGCAAACTCACATCACAGTTACTTATTCAATCAATAAAGCCACACACACACTCATTTCATGATAGTAACCCACTGACAGAGTAAGTGAACACAGACATTCACTGTGTGAAGTAGAACACTTGTTCCTGGGATATGGGTGTGGCCCTGAGCATGAACAAGAGAAACTAAACTGGGTCACTGCAGAGTGTTGTGGGGGAGGGAGGGGAGGGGGGGGGGGGGGGGGGGGGAGGGGGGAGACAGGTACAAAGACCTGGTGGAAACACCCTTCTCTTTCACTATCCTGGAGGAGGCGGTTGTCACAACGCTACGACGGAGGTACGAAGACACTTTTACTGGGCTTTTTCTTCTAGATCCTTAAATGTGAGGAGGAGTTCTCTTTGCTTTAATAGTTTGAGGAAGAGACATAMAATGTGGTTGTTCTGTGTGTGAAGGAGTGAGAGAGAGAGAGAGTGTACAGGAGAGGGAGAGAAAGACAGAGGAGAAAAACATTCACATTTTCCCCCACCAATTATTCTAGTGTATTGGATATGGGTCCATTTCTACGTAATGTTCTGACTGAAAACTGAAGGAAGCAGAGAGTTGGCCATGATGATAATGAACTGTCAGAATCCTCATGACAACTTCGTCGTGAACTGCCTCTCACTGTGTTCCAAATGGGCCTTGCTCTGAGAGGCATTTCCTAAAGTGTGTAATGTTTTTGGGAAAAGTGTTATTAGAGACTCATCGGGAGTTTAGAGCTTGACTGTTCTCCAGTGGCCACAAAATGGAATTCCTTTGGAATTGAATTATTTGTGTCTGTGTTATTCATGGCAGACAGCAAATGTACGAAACTGCACTGGCAGACAGACTCTATATAAAATCTAATATTATTTATAAAGAGCTTGACCTCTGGGGTCGGGGGTCAGGAGTAAAGAGACTGTACTGGTCATAGAGTTAGAATATCAGAATATTCCCAAAGGATAGCAGTTTTGATCAGATGTTTTTGATGACCCATGGGATGTTCCCATCACAAAACCAGGAAAAGTTTAGACTTTTGCTGTTTTTGTGCTCAGAGTACAGTAAAATCTATGGTAACTTTTAAAGTGATGTAGCGTAGTTGTTTGTAGATTTTGTTCGTAGAAGACTGTTGTTCTACTTGAATTTATTTAAATATGCATAATTTGCATATTGGTTATTGGATATATTTATCTCTAGGCCAGCTTGTTTCCCGGTTGGCCCCTGTGGGAGACTACATGTAACCCATGTCAAATGGCTAGTTAGCGGTGGTGCGCGCTAATAGCGTTTCAATCGGTGACTTCACTCGCTCTGAGACCTGAAGTAGTTGTTCCCCTTGCTCTGCAAGGGCRGTGGCTTTTGTGGCGCGATTGGTAACGATGCTTCGTGGGTGTCAGTTGTTGATGTGTGCAGAGGGTCCCTGGTTCGGGGCGAGGAGAGGGACAGAAGCTATACTGTTACATATATCCAAACTACGGTGATTCAGATGAAAAATTCCATTACAACATTTTCCAAGAAAGAGCTACTCTGGGATTTATGAGGTGTATTACTGTAGGGTATGCTGAGCTCTTGTCCAGACACCCAGAGTCAAAGGTGAACAATAATAGATCCTAAGCTGACAAGGACTGTCCTGGTAGTCTGCCTATATAGTAACAGGACGTCTTCTTCTGTGGTCAGTTTGTAGTTTCAAGGTTCCAGCGTCTGAACCATGTTCTCCACGGCCACTTCATACAAGAACCAGCATTACTCTGAGCTGAAGAGGAAATGTCTGGAGGACAAGGAACTGTTTGAGGATCCAGAGTTTCCTGTCACCAATGCATCCCTGTTCTACAAGAAACCACCTCCTGGTATGGTGGAGTGGAAGAGACCACGGGTGAGTGACAGACGCCCAAACAGAGCACCTTTGTACTTTATTTTTTGTCTATTAGCTTAATACCAAAAGCAGAATCTGTATGCAAAAACACTAAACATGAAATAGAATGTCACAAGCTTTAATGATTCACTGAAACTATTTGTAATGTTCATGTTTTTCCTCATAGTTTTTAGGAAATGTTATTGCTTAAAATACCAATTTATAGTTTGCTGTTGATTAGTAAAAATGTAAGCTTATAAAAGTGCTATAGAGCGCTTTCTGGGATCAGAGCATGACCTTCTTCTTGTGCAATATAAACATGTCATGTCTATGATTGAACTTTCATGTGTGCCGACTTTGATATAAAAACAGTATGACTGTGTTATATTTGGCCATACATAGGTATTGTGAAAGGTGTTGTCTGCCAGGTTTTATATAGACTTATACAATATTTTGTGATGGAGTACTTCAAAGGTTAATGCCTTTTGAGTGGTTGCCTCTGAGGATTGTGTTAAAGGTTAAATGTCATCCACAATGCTTATTGTGGTGACAGACAGCAAACTGTGGTGTGAAACTYAGGTGAGGGTGGTGCTGGGAAGTGTTTTAAAGTGTATACTTTACATAGCGTGTGAGATATATGACAGAACATGTGTTTCAATACTGTCAAGAGAGAAAAAAAAAAAAATCTATGTTTGTATAGCTGCCATTCTGTTCAATGGAGAAAGCTGGAGTTATATTTATGCTTAATGTGTTACTGTGTCTGTTCTATGTACAGATGTCGGATCTTCATTTGAGACAGCTTAATACAGCAGGAAAATTCTCCTGCAGCATCAGGAAATGTGAATTTTCCTGAGGCAAACATTATAATAAATGTATTTTTGTATGGGTTGATATATTGTTTTGTTAGGGTAAGTCAGGTCTGACATRTCAAAGTGGAAATGACTAACTTTACAAGCCTTTTTTAAAATCTCAAATCCACTACAAGTTTGCATGTCATGCTGTACAGGAAAATGATCAGCAACAAAAGAGTGATCAAATTAAGATCCTGCATCTATATGGCATGTTGCCCAAGTGACAAGAAGAGAAAACACAATTTCTTATTCATAACAACAGTACACCTCAAGAGAGTTCCAACTCATTTAAAAAGAAAACGTGCTCTAAGCCAGAACTATTTGTCAAGGATTTGCGACTATTGTTACAAGCATAACTTATTAGTGAGCACATTCTAAGGTATTTCAATTTTTCACATGGAACATTTTACCTCACAATTTCACATTTTACCACCCCTCATCATAACTTGTCAACAACATTTTATTTCTCTGTTACAGGAGATCAGTGATGGGCCTCATCTGTTTGTGGAGGGTATCAGCTCCCATGACCTGAACCAGGGGCTTTTGGGTAACTGCTGGTTTGTGGCGGCATGCTCCTGCCTGGCGCTGAAGCCAGACCTCTGGCAGAAGGTGAGTTTGGTTTCCTCCTGTCTGGTCACACAGTCTGAGATGAGTGTCACAAGAGCAGACTATGTGTGTATTTCCTTTACAGTCACCTTATAGGGGAATACATGGTGCTGTTTGTGAAGGAACACATCAAATCAACCTTTATTTATATAGCACATTTCAGATGCAACGCAATGCACTTCTCAGGAGAAAAACGAATAAAAAATACAGTGAAAATAAAAACAGAATTATTTACTGCACAGCAAATGTAAGAGGATACAGAACTAAAGAATAACAACAACTGAAAGACTAAAAAAGCACCTTAAGGAAAAGCAAAGCTAAAAATGWTTTTTTTTACGATCTTTAAGATCTCTTTTAAATATGTCCACAGTTTTGGCCCCCTCAGGTTCTCTGGCAGGCCTCTTGGTCCTAGGCTTTGGGATAGTTAAAATACAAGTGCCAGAGGACCTGAGGGACCTACTGGGTCCATAACTCAAAAGCATGTCTGATATGTATTTGGTGTACACAATCGTGGGTTGATTTAAAAACCAATAGAAGAATCGTACAATGAATTGTAAAAATTCACAGGCAGCCAGTACAAGACTTTAAAACTGGTGTAGTGTGTGCTCTGCGTCTGGTCTTGGTCAGMACCCGTGCTGCAGCATTCTGTATGTTTTGTAGTTGATCAATGGCTTTCTTGGGTAGACCAGACAGGAGAGCATTACAGTAGTCAAGCCTGCTTGTAATAAAATCATGGATGAGTTTGTATCAGACTGAGAAACGGACACACCTTAGCAATGTTGCTCAGGTGGTAAAAAGTTATTTTGGTCACATTCCTAATGTGTGACTCAAATTGAGCAGTTAATGTCTATGAAGTATGTGGGTGGAGATCTGTGTGCCATTCCATACTGTTGATACCTGACTCCTCAGAGGGGACGTAGCTTAGTTCACCTGAGGAATTCCCCCGAGGGGCTTTTCACTCCCATTGAAGGAAACTAGTGTCATCCTTCCATCTTAAATGACCATTACCAATCAGAAACATTKAACTTTCTCTTATTCAAGCCTGGCTGGGAAAGATACTACTTGCCTACATCCCCACAGCAACTTTCCCAAGCCTCCCACATTTCTCCTTCACCCAAAACCAGATAGCTGATGTTCTGAAAGAGACAAAATCTGGACCCCGACAAATCAGCTGGGCTAGACAATCTGGACCCTCTCTTTCTAAAAGTATCTGCCGCAATTGTTTCAACCCCTATTATTAGCCTGTTCAACCTCTCTTTCGTATCGTCTGAGATCCCCAAAGATTGGAAAGCTGCCCCGGTCATCCCCAGACGAGCTTCAATGCCATACAACTCTCCTTCCGTGGCCTCCAACTGCTCTTAAATGCAAGTAAAACTAAATGCATGCTCTTCAACCGATCGCTGCCCGCACCTGGCCGCCGGTCCAGCATCACTACTCTGGACGGTTCTGACTTAGAATATGTGGACAACTACAAATACCTAGGTGTCTGGTTAGACTGTAAACTCTCCTTCCAGACTCACATTAAGCATCTTCAATCCAAAATTAAATCTAGAATCAGCTTCCTATTTCGCAACAAAGCATCCTTCACTCATGCTGCCAAACATACCCTCGTTAAACTGACTATCCTACCGATCCTTGACTTCAGCGATGTCATTTACAAAATAGCCTCCAACACTCTACTCAGCAAATTGGATGCAGTCTATCACAGTGCCATCCYTTTTGTCACCAAAGCCCCATARACTACCCACCACTGCGACCTGTATGCTCTCGTTGGCTGGCCCTCGCTTCATATTCGTRGCCAAACCCACTGGCTCCAGGTCATCTATAAGTCTTTHCTAGGTAAAGCCCCGCCTTATCTCAGCTCACTGGTCACCATAGCAGCACCCACCCGTAGCARYCGCTCCAGCAGGTATATTTCACTGGTCACCCCCAAAGCCAATTCCTCCTTTGGCCACCTTTCCTTCCAGTTCTCTGCTGCCAATGACTGGAACGAATTGCAAAAATCCCTGAAGCTGGAGACTCATATCTCCCTCACTAACTTTAAGCATCAGCTGTCAGAGCAGCTCACAGATCATTGCACCTGTACATAGCCCATCTGTAAATAGCTCATCCAACTACCTCATCCCCATATTGTTATTTACTTTTTTGCTCCTTTTCACCCCAGTATCTCTACTTGCACATTCATCTTCTGCACATCTATCACTCCAGTGTTTAATTGCTAAATTGTAATTATTTCGCCACTACGGCCTATTTATTGCCTTACCTCCCTAATCTTACCTCATTTGCACACTCTGTATATAGATTTTTCTATTGTGTTATTGACTGTACGTTTGTTTATTCCATGTGTGACTCTGTGTTGTTGTTTGTGTCGCACTGCTTTGCTTTATCTTGGCCAGGTCGCAGTTTTAAATGAGAACTTGTTCTCAACTGGCCTACCTGGTTAAATAAAGGTGAAATATATATATTTTTTAAACCACCCAAGTTTAAAACTATTAACATTTGACTAGACATGTTGTTCACTGTGAAGCCCTTTGTGTTGACAGGTCATTCCTGACTGGAAGGAGCAGGAATGGGACTCCAAGCACCCGGAGACCTACGCTGGCATCTTCCACTTCCAGTTCTGGGTGTTTGGGGAGTGGGTGGATGTGGTGGTGGATGACCGCCTGCCCACCATCAACAGAGAGCTCATCTACTGCCACTCCAAAGTCAAAAACGAGTTTTGGAGCGCCCTGCTTGAGAAAGCCTATGCCAAGTATGTATACTGTAACATTTCTCAACCCTTGATTCATAAATCATGGCGTTTCGTACCCTCTAACCTCTCTGTATCTTCTCCGGACTCTCTTCTCTCTCCTCTTGTCTCCAGGCTKTCTGGCTGCTATGAGTCGCTGGACGGGGGCAACACTGGGGATGCAGTGGTGGATTTCAGTGGAGCCGTGGCAGAGGCCATTAACCTTGAGGCTGAAGCTTTCCACAAAGACCAGGGGAGAATGGACAAACTGTTTGAGGACCTGTTCAAAGTCTACGACAGGGATGGAATAATCAGCTGCTCCATCAAGGTCTGTCTTTTCAATTGATCATTTTCAATTGGTCAGCACACTATAGTCACAGGTAATTGTGTTTAGTAGACACAAATGACTGACTACTGTGCTTGGACCTCTTTTAGGCGTCTCCTTCTGAAATTGAGGCACGGATGGCATGTGGGCTGGTGAAGGGCCATGCCTACTCAGTGACTTCAGTGAAGAAAGTACGATTGGGCCACGGGCTGATGGCCTACTTCCAGAACGAGACCATCCCCCTGATTCGCATGAGGAACCCCTGGGGAAAGATTGAGTGGAACGGAGCCTGGAGTGACAGGTGAGGAGGACATATCCTCCCCGCTCGCTTACTTTTCAACCTCTCCACACTTCAGTGCACAGGTGACCTCATCAACTCATTATTTCATTCTCCCTCCCTCTATTTCCTGTTGCCTCTCCCCCTCTCCCCCTCTCCTACTTCAGTTCAGCGGAATGGAAAAAGGTTGGCAGCATGGAGAGGAATAAGCTTGGCATCACAGTGGAAGATGATGGGGAGTTCTGGTGAGTGTAAAAAAAAACAATTAAAGGCTGTTTTCTCTTCTGTTCAGCGTGTGAGAATGTTTTATCTGTCTACCTATGTTAATTTGCATCTCTGTGTGTGTGCGCTACTGTATCTTCAAAGGATGGAGTTTAGAGACTGGTGTAAGTACTTCACAGATGCAGACGTTTGTCGTCTCATCAACACCTCCCTGCTCACCATCGACAAGACATGGAACGAAGTGATGATTTTGGGGAGTTGGACCAAGAATGCAGAACCTCTGCGCAACCGCTGTGGAGGCTGCATGAACCACAAACATACCTTCTTGCAGAACCCCCAGTACCTGTTTGAGGTGACCAAGGAAGTGGATGAGGTTCTGATCTCCCTACAGCAGAGAGACATGAAGATCCACAGACGTATCGGCCAGGGAGAGAACCTGACCATCGGCTTCGCCGTCTTCAAGGTAGTTCATATTAACATCCTCTAAGAATGACTAGTGGGTCTGGGGTGAGAGACTGGGCCAGTGAGGGTTTGTCTAAGAGACAGGGTATGCATCTTGGGCATTGGTCCAACTTCAGTTCATTTTAGCAGAGAAGTTCTCTGCGCCACATGTTTGGCTTCCCCCGCTGTACACGAATTTTGATAAATCAGTGGAATTTCAATTTTCCCTCTTCATCCGTTGAACAAACAGCAAATAAACCAGAGGGTGTTTACAATAATGGGTAGACATTACTTATAAATGCCACATTGGCTTGTTCATATCAGGGACACAAACTTTCAACGACCTGTAATCACTAAATGATTAATATTTTAGATCTGATCAAGCTGTAACAACAAACACTGGGGAACAGTCATGGTGAAAAATGATTTCTTTTGATTTAAGGTTGAACTGAATAGGAAATACCGCATGCATGACATCATCACCCAACTTAACGTGCAAACTACTACGTACATCAACGCCCGCACGGTGTTCATGAGGGCCACGCTCCCCAAGGGTCGCTACATGATCATCCCCTCCACCTTCAAACCTGAGATTCTGGGAGAGTTCATGCTGCGTGTTTACACTAACGTAGACTCAGGATGCAGGTACTGGAAATAGACCTGTACACATAGTAACACACTTCAGTATGATATCTTATCTATGCAGTATACCATTACTTTAGCATTACTGTAAAGGTATAAGATGATCTCTCTTTCAGAGAGCTGACAGAACACCAGCCCAGGATGACGTGTTGGAGTAAGTTGACTGGCTACCCTGTTGCCGTGTCCCAGATCTATGTCCACGGAGCAGAGGGGCTGGAGAACCAGGACCGCACAGGGGGTGAGAGAACGCTCCACAACCTCAAATTAAAACTATCTCATACATTACAGGGAAACATAAGTCAAAATGTTTTTGACATTTTGGGAGTATATTCAGCATTGCCTAATGGCTGGTTAATGCTGCTTCATTGTACAGGCGCGGATCCATATGTGATCGTATCCTGTGAGGGCTCCTCAGTCCGGTCAACAGTCAAGGCGGACACCGTGATGCCGGTGTTTGATACCAGAGCCATCTTCTACAGGAAGAAGCCCACAAAGCCAATCACTGTGGAGGTAAGGTATATGGGGGTCAAAGAGCATCACTACCAATGGGCTGGGAGGACAAACTGACTAGTGAATTGTTACATTTAGATGTCTGAAGTTAGGGCTGGATTCAATTTGTGCCGCTGAAGTTCAGCACTACAGTGCGCTTGAAATGTCAAGTTAAGCCGACATTTGCAGAGATTACCGTGAATGCAGTTTCTGCTAACGCAGGAACAGTGCCTTTAAATGTGGCACTTCAGCGCTACGGATTGAATAAAGCCCTTAGTGTCTTCAATGGATGGTCAGATAGTGTTCACGCAAAACCTTGGTCTTAAATGGCCTCCACTTCCATTCTCTTCCCCCCTCCCTGTCCTCCTCCCCAGGTGTGGAACAGTAATGCTGTGAAGGACCAGTTCCTGGGCCAGGTGGTTCTGACAGGCTCAGTGAAGGACTCCACCAACCCCCAGAGGCTCCAGCTGAGGAAGAGTGGCAGAGCCATGGCCGACGAGATGCCTGGCTCCATCACCCTCCGTATCGTCACCTGCACCGAGCTCACAGACATGTGACCTGGATCAGCTGACTACTACCTGAGTCACATTGACAATGTGTACAACACTCTGTTGCCTCTGACACTTTGAACAGGGGCTCATCACTACAAGGCATAAGGTTATCACTCAGAATGACTATCAATGTGAGCTTACAATATATTCTACTAAGGACTGCCATGGTCATGGACCAAGAAGCACCTACTAAAGACTGCCTTGGTCATGGACCAAGAAGCACCTACTAAAGACTGCCTTGGTCATGGACCAAGAAGCACTTACTAAAGACTGCCTTGTCATGGACCAAGAAGCACCTCTAAAGACTGCCTTAGTCATGGACCAAGAAGCACCTACTAAAGACTGTCTTGGTCATGGACCAAGAAGAACCTACTAAAGACTGCCTTGGTCATGGACCAAGAAGTATCTTCAAGCCTTCTGGAGTTTTGTTTGTTCTTATAGTGTTTTATAAAGGGACAAGACATTACTTTTTGAAAGATGAATAACTGTAAATATATCATTATTTTATACTAGACTATACACTATGAAACATAATAACTCTTCAGAGTAATACGCATACTGTATCTGTATACAACATTATGCAACTTATACATTCCAACAATATGTTTATTATCATATACAAATAAAAGTGCCTCTTTTCATATTGCTGAAAAACAGCCAAAAGGCTCTTGCTGCAAATATTGGAAAGTCTTGAAAGAGCCGAATGTATCTAGAGTGTAAGTTTTGGACCATGGTCATAAATTTGTGTCATTCCACTGAACTTATTGAAATGTCTAAAGGGTATGTACTGCCTCTAAACTACCATATTCCTTTGCTCGAAATGTCTTGCCACTTTTAGTCCCTCTCTACTAACAGCAAAGAAAAGTGAATCCATTCAAACCAAAAAGTTATTTTTGTATTTTTTTTAATTTCAGTTCAGTTCCCAAACTGCAGTATTTCGTTGTTTTACACTCAAGACACAGCCATGCACAATTCAGAATTCCAAAAAGTATGTTGCTTTAACCACAATTAAAAATAGCTTATCCAAAACCTTAGTTGTCCCCAGTTGCTTTTTCTCATCTGTCCTTTTCCAAAGATGGGGATTGCTGAGGTTCACCAGATGGGTCAGCAGTTTACAAACCCAGATAATAATAATAATCATCATTTTAAATAAACACTTTTTTGCCTTTGTTCCGTTCTCATGATACACATTAATGGAGGAATTTTCACACCACGTGTACAGGTTTACACATTCAGAAGATAGGAATGTACAGGATCGACCGCGGAAGAGGAGTGGGCCGGCGGGGAGGGGCGGGCATGGAGGGGCGGGGCAAGGCCGCTAGCTGTCCCAGAGTTAATCTTGTGCTCAGAGTTCAGGCCTGTACATAGAGGTGCGGCTAAAGGTCAGAGGGCAGATAGTCTCTGTGAGGTCCCGAAGACTCTCAGCCACAGGCACACTCAGAAGTAGTGCTCCGTACAGACAGACATGGGACTGCTGGACACAGACAGGGGTCTGCTTCCAACAGCTCTGTGTCCAGGTGGAGTACTGTCTGACACAGCAGACGGGGGTCTGCTTCCAACAGCTCTGTGTCCAGGTGGAGTACTGTCTGACACAGCAGACGGGGGTCTGCTTCCAACAGCTCTGTGTCCAGGTGGAGTACTGTCTGACACAGCAGACGGGGGTCTGCTTCCAACAGCTCTGTGTCCAGGTGGAGTACTGTCTGACACAGCCCAAGCATGATCGATCCATCCAGGAGTGTGTTTTATTTTCTCGTTAAATTTCCAGGGTGCAAAACATTTATAAATAAATACCATAGAGCAACCTGGATATTATCCTTTCATTTTGAAGTCACGTAACTCAAAAAAGTTAAAATAATTCCATCCTATTTACGTACACACACGTATCCTGACAATGTTAGCCTAATTGGAAAATGTATTAACGTATTGTTTTCCCATGCATGAAATCGGTGATGTACTCCTTGCAATGGACAGTGTGAGGCTCTCCTGCGTGGTGGAGGGATGAGCGAGCGGCTACCCTGCACTACACAGTCTGAGTTTAGGTGGAGAACAGGTGTGATATCTAGTGCAGACTAAGGTCACTCTCTCCCTTACAAAGACACTCATGCATACACACACACACTCCCATTCATACACACACCCAACACCATCTACCAGGGATACAGTGTGAGCTCATGGAATATAGCCCATGAAATCAGTGGTCAGTGACTCCCTGTGAGAGCCCTGAGATCAGGGACTGTGACCCTCTAGTTTCCAATGGTCCGCAAGACAATCAAAAATTGGCACTCAGTCTTCAATCCAAAAACCTTTTCATGGGCAAATGATTAACACCCACCAACCTGCCAAACAGTCAAAACTCACAGAAACACTGATATAGAAACAGACACAACCAAACTCACACAGTACATCAGAAAGTTCAACAACAAGACACTGGAGCAATAAGTCATAACTTACGCTGAGAGGGGGTAGGCTAAATAATAGCATCCCATTTAAAAAACTAGATAAACACATCATGGACGGACAGATGAACACATGCGCTAACTCAGGGATTGTGCTCACTTGAACAAATGGCTTTTCACACTAAGCATGGCTTCTACTTCTGATACATCTAAGTAAATTCACAGATCAGAGGTTAAGCATGCAAAAGTAAGGCTCATTGAGGTGAAACAAATGGTAACATTGACAAACACTGACCCCCACCACTCAAAAAAACAAGCAAATGTTTGTCTGTAGACTATCCCAACATAAATAAACCCAGTAACACAGTCTAACATCCTCCAATAGATTGGGACAACTTCAGAATTGTTCTAACTGTTCTTCAACTTCAGACTCTCTGACTCTGGCCAAACAATTACAAATCAATTAATTTACTAAATGCATTTTTAACTAACTAAAGGGAATTAGCCAATAACATGGGTTTTTATATTTAAAAAGCTGTGACTTGAACTCTGAACACATTGTAGCCCATCAGATACGCAGTAGTTATTGAATCAGCCTCCACTGCAGCCCTGGCAAAGCCATTCTCTATGTCAAATCTCTAAACATCTAGCAACTTTAGGGTGTCCAAGAAATGACAGCTATGTCCTGGAGTACAATAGCCAACTGGCTTTGATGAATGTTTGCCTCTTCTATCCCCCCCATCTTTTCTCTCTCTCTCTCTCACACACACACACACACACACACACACACACACACCACACACACACACACACACACACACACACACACACACACACACACACACACACACACACACACACACACACACACCACACACACACACACCACACACACACATCACTTGTAGACAACACACACACACACACACACACACACACACACACACACACACACACACACAGGTTGCAAGTTGGTTACATGGAGCCAAAGTCATGCAGGCATATACTGGGTCCAGAGTCCCCAAGTCTGTCTCATATAAAATGTTCACTGCAGGAGATGCCTGATGGAAAGGGAAAGGGAACCAAGGCGATTGCTGGACAGACAAGGAAGGAACCACATTATCTCAGTGCTGTTACGTTCTGCCTCTCTTCCTGGATCTCTCCGTTTTGAAAAGGAGCTTTTTTCTTTTTTTTCATATTTTCTATTTTTCGTATTTAGTTTAGGAGCCTCTACTCCCCTCACAGGACAAACACACGCTTATGCACACACGTTTACGCACAGACGCTTATGCACACACGCTACTGCACACACGCTACTGCACACACTCTTATGAACACACGCTAACAGACGTCTGACAGACTGCTCCACATGTACAGAATGTTGGAGGACTAGAGGAGGAGGCGGCAGGCGGTTCAGCAGCAGCGTCCCACCGCTGAGAGGCCCTGCAGGCCAGCTGTCCATCCCCTGTATGAGGCAGCAGGGGGGGTTGGTTACTGCTCTGTCCTTGTGCTGTCTGTCTGTCACACAACACCATGGAGCAGGGTCCAGCTCTGTGTGTGGACACATGGCGCCCTCTAGCGGCTGCTGTTTTTTATGGCCTCCTTGGCTGCTACAATCAGAGGGCTCAGGCTGGACAGGGGCTTGGCTAACTTCAGGAATGAATGCTGCAAGGAACACAAGAGAAGAATAGTGATGAGAGGAATGCTCTGCAACCCTGCATGTACAGACTGTGATTTAAGGTTAGAACTGTACACGTAACTGCCAGAATAAAGAAAACACATGAGTAAATGAAGGATACTAAGTATATTAAAGCACAAGTGTGGTTCCTGAGTTAATTAACCAATTAACATCCCATCATGCTTAGGGTCATGTATAAAAATGCTGTTATCCGTTTCTTTTACAATGCACTCATATATACATGTTCTAATGGTATCAGGTATTTCTTTATATTTTGTGTTAAAATATAGAAAATTATATGTGCCTCATTTGCGTACATACACAGGGTATATTTGCATATATGAATATATTTTAAATTATTACTTTTTTAAATTCCACAAAAAATGTATACCCCTCAAAATAAAGTTATCTTTCTTATGATGTAAATGTCTATCTGATGTGTTAAATCCCAGACAAAGCTTTAGCAATCTTATGGATGCAACGGAAAGACAATGTATTCCATTGAGCCCATTTCAGCCATTACCGGGGTGTGTTTGACAGGTCATTACAAACATCATGTGGTAACGTTAACGGGAAAAAACGACAGCCACAAACAAGATTATGAAAGAGTCGCAGGAGTAAAATGAAAGCAATCAATCCAGCCAGGTTTAGGTTAGGGATATGTTAGAGTGGTCAGGTTTAGGTTAGGGTTATGTTAGAGTGGTCAGGGTTGGGTTATGTTAGAGTGGTCAGGGTTGGGTTATGTTAGAGTGGTCAGGTTTAGGTTAGGGTTATGTTAGAGTGGTCAGGTTTAGGTTAGGGTTATGTTAGAGTCGTC
>NC_036844.1:29494827-29513093 GCF_002910315.2 Salvelinus sp. IW2-2015
AAGCCTGGCAACAGCTTCATTCCTTAAACACCAATGCAATCATAATCATTCTAGAATGCTGTCAAATCCTTCACAGGTTGTTGATAGCCTTCAAAATCCTTCCCAGTCATTGTTTTTATGAATTAGACTTCAAAACCTTCCAGTCATCAGAAATGCTTCAAATCTTCCCAGTCATGTTTGTAAATAGCTTTCAAATCCTTCCAGTCATGTAGAATAAGCTTTCAAATCCTTCCCAGTCAATGTTTTAGATAGCTTTCAAATCCCTTCCCAGTCATGTCTAGAATAGCTTTCAAATCCTTCCACGTCATCTAGAAGAATAGCTTCAAATCCTTCCCATTCAGTTAAGAATAGCATTAAATCCTCCCGTGCATGTCTAGAATAGCCTTCACAATCCTTCCCAGTCATGTAGAATAGCTTTCAAATCCTTTGCCCAGTCATCTAGAATTGCTTACAAATAAATATACAGTATTAGTAGAATAGCTTCAATCATATCCCCATTCCATGTTTTGAATACGCTTCAAATCCCTTCCCAGTCATGTAGAATAGCTTCAATCATTCCCATCATGTAGAAATAAGCTTCAATCCTTCCCAGTCAGTAGAATAGTTCAAATCCTTCACAGTATTTGTAGAAATAGCTTACAATCCTCCAGTCATGCTAGATAGCTATCAAAAATCCTTCACCAGTCATGGTAGAATAGCTTCGATCTGTCCCAGTCATGTTATAGATAGGCTTCAATCCTTCACCAGTGCATAGTAGAATAGCTTCGAATACCTTCCTAGTTCAGATAAGGAAATAGCTTCAAATCCTTCCCATTCATGTAAGAATGCTTAAAATTTCCTTCCCAGTCATTCTAGAATAGCTTCAATCGTTCCCAGTCATTGTGTATTAGATAGCTTCAAATCCTTCCCAGTCATTTAGAATAGCTCAAATCTTCCAGTCAATGTAGCAATAGCTCTTCAATCCAATTCCCAACGAGCCATGACACATCAGTCATGCTAGAAGAATATAATTCAAAACCTCCTCAGAAGAGAAGCATCACTTTCACATCGTTCATGGACTGGGAAGCTTATGAACATTGCCGTCAGCACCACCAGGAGCTATTTACTGCATCTTACTTACCGGTTAGAAGCATCTCTGTGTACCGGTTAGGAAACCTCTCTGATGTAACGCGGTCAAAACATAATCTGATGTACCGGTCAGACAAACATTGCTCTAGATGTAACAGGTTTAGAAACATCTTCTGATTTATGTACCGGTTAGAACATTCTCTGATATTGTACCTGGTTAGAGAACATCTCTGATGTACAGGTTAGAAACATCTCTGAATGTACAGGTTAGAACAATCTCTGGATGTACCGGTCACAAACATCTCTGATTACCGTTTAAAACATCTCTGATGTACCAGTTAGAAGACATCTCTTGATGTACCGGTTAGAAAACACTCTTGATTCTGTAGCCGGTTAGAAAACCACTCTTGAATGATACAGGTTAAAACATCTCTGAATTACCGGTTAGAAACATCTCTGAATGACCGTTAGGAAACGATTCTCTGACTTACAGGTCAACAACAGTACTCTGAATGTTGACCGGTTAGGGAAACATCTCTCGATGTACCGTTAGAAACATCTCTGAACCGTTAGAAACATTTCTGCATGTACCGGTTTAGGAAAACAGTCTCTGATGTTTACAGGTTTAGAAAACATATCTCTGATGTACAGGTCAACAAACACATCTCTGAGTGATACCGGTCACAAACATTTCTCTGGCAATTGTACCGGTTTAGAAGAACACATCTCTGATGTACAGGTTAGAAAAAATATCTAGTGTTACAGGTTAGAAAACATCTCTATGTTACCGGGCCAAAACATCTCTGCATGTACCGAGTTAGAAACATCTCTGATTACAGGTGTTAGAACATCTCTGATGCTACCAGGTTTTAAGAAACATCTCTGATGTAACAGGTTTAGAAAACATCTCTGAATGTTACCGGTTAGAAACATCTCTGATGTACCGGTTAGAAACATCTTCGGATGTACCGGTCACAAAAACATCTCTGATTTACCGGTACACAAACATCTCTGATGTTCTTACCGGTAGAAGAATCTCTGATGTACCGGTTCAAAAAAATCGTTCGATGCTACCGGTTAGGAAACATCTCTTATGTTACCGGTTAGAAACGTCTTGGTGTACAGGTTTTAGAACATCTCTGTAGAAACATCTCTGGATGTTACCGGTTAGAAACGTTCTCCTGACTGATACCGGTTAGAAGAAACATTTCTCTGGTGTACCAGGTTAGAAACATCTCTGTGTACACGGTTAAGAAACATCCTGATGTACTGGTTAGATAACATCTCTGGTGTACAGGTTAGGAAACATCTCTGATGTACAGGTTTAGAAACATCCTCGATGTACAGGTTGAAAACATCTTGATTTGTACCGGTCACCAAACATCTCTGAATGTACCGGTCACAAACATCTCTTATGTACCGGTTTAGAAACAATCTCTGATGTACAGGTTAGAAAACATTCTCTGATGTAAGGTTAGAAACATCTCTGATGTACAGGTTAGAAACATCTCTGCAATGTTACCGGATCACAAACACTCTCTGATGACCGGTACACCAAACATTCGAGTGTACCGTTTGTAGAAAACATCTCTTGATGTACCGGTCAGAACATCGCTGACTGACGGTAGAAACATCTCTGATGTTACCGGTTAGAAAGGTCTGTGAAATTTCAGGTTAGAACATATCTCTGGGTGTACAGTATTAGAAACTATTCTTAGTGTTACCGGTTAGAAAGCATCTCTTTCATTTACAGGTTTACGATACATCTCTATGATACCGTCGTTTTAGAAACATCTCTGATGTTACCGGTTAGGAAACATCCCTGAATTACCGGTCACAAGACATCTCTAATGTACCGTTCACAAAATCTTCTGATGTACCGGTTAGAAACATCTCTGATTGTACCGGTCGAAACATCTCTGTGTACCCGGTTTTAGAAAACATCTCTGATTACCAGGTTAGAAAACGTCTCTGGTGTTAACAGTTACGGAAACATCTTCTGGCTTAGAAACAATTCTCTGAATTACCGGTTAGAAACCGTCTCTGATGTACCGGTTTAGAAACATCTCTTGTGTACAGGTTAAAGAGAACCTCGCTGGTGTACAGTTAGAACATCTCTATGTACTGGTTAGAAAACATCTCTGGTGTACCAGGTTAGAAACATTCTGATGTAACAGGTTAGAAGACATCTCTGTTGTACAGGTTAGAAACGATCTCTGATGTACCGGTCACAACATCTCTGATTGTACCGGTCACAACAGATCTCTGATACCGGTTAGAAAATCTCTTGTCGTACAGGGTTAGAAACATCTCTGACTTTACAGGTTAGAAACATCTCTGATGTTACAGTTACGAACACATCTCTGAGTGTTACCGGTCAAAACATTCTGCTGATGTACCGTCACAAACATTCTCTGATGTACGGGTTAGAACATCTTTGATGTAGCCGACGTCAGAAAACATCTCTGATGTACCGGGTTAGAAAACAATCTCTGATGTACCGGTTAGAAACGTTCTCTGATGTACAAAAAAGATTAAAAAGCCATTCTGGTTAGAAAAACATACTCTGATGTTACCTGTTTAGAATCGTCTCTGATGTACAGGTTAGAAACATCCTCTGGTGTACGGTTAGAAAACATCTCTGGTGTACAGGGTAGAACATCTCTTGATTACTGGTTATAGAAACATCTCTGTTTACAGGTTTGAACATCTCTTATGTACCAGGTTAAAACATCTCTGATGTACAGGTTAAGAAACATCTCTGATGTCCCGGTCACAAAAACATCTCTTGTTACCGGTCACAAAACATTCTTTGATCTCGTACTCGGTTAGAAACATCTCTATTTTACAGGTTAGTGAAACATCTCTTGATGTACAGGTTAGAACAACATCTCTGATGTACCGGTCACAAACATCTCTTGATCGTACCGGTTTAGAAACATCTCCTGAGTACAGGTTAAAACATTCTGATGTACAGTCACAAACATCTCTTGATGACGGTTTAGAAAACATCTCTGATGTACCGGTAAAACATCTCTGATGTATAGCGTTAGAAAATCTTGATGTTACGCGTCACAAACATCTCTGATGTACCGGTCACAAAACATCTCTGAATGTAACCGTTTAGAAACATCTCTAAGGTACCGGTCAGAAAACATCTCTTGGTGTAACAAGGTTATTAAAATCTCTGATGTCACACTGTAGAAAATCTCTGATGTACAGGTTAGAAACATCTCTTATGACGGTCGAACGAAAATCTTGAATGTACCGTCACAAACAATCTCTGACTGTACCGGTTAGAAAACATCTCTGATGTACATGTTAGAACATCTCGGAATTACAGGTTAGAAACATCTCTTGATTTTGTACCGGTCAGCAAACATCTCTGATGTACGAGTTAGAAACATCTCTATGTTTACAGGTTAGAAACATCTTCTGATGTACCGGTTAGAAACATCTCTGACTGTTACCGGTTAGCAAACATCTCTGATGTACAGGTTAGAAAAACATCTCTGACTGTTACCGGTCGACAAACATCTCTGGATTTTTACCGGTCACAAACATCTCTGAATGTACCGTTAGAAAATCTCTAATTGTACACGGGTCCAGAAACATCCTCTGATGTACAGGTTAGAAACATCCTTGAGACCGCGGTTTGAAAACATCTTATGTACCGGTTAGAACATCTCTGATGTACAGTTAGAAAATCTCTGAAAATGTACGGTTTAGAAAACATCTCTGCATGTACAGGTTAGAAAACATCCTTGGGTGTACAGGTTAGAAAACATCTACTGATGATCACCGGTTAGGAAAACGATCTCTGATGTTCAGGTTAGAAACATCTCTGGGTACAGCTTAGAAACCATCTCTGATTGTCGGTATAGAAACATCTCTGGTTACAGGTTAGAAACATTCTCTTGGTGTACAGGTTAGAAACATCTCTGATTGTACCCGGGATAGAAACATCTCTGGTGTACGGTTAGAAACATCTCTGATGTACCAGTTAGAAACATCTTCTGATTACAGTGTTAGGAACATCTCTGGTGTAAGGTTAGGAAACATCTCTATGTGTAAGTTAGAAACATCTCTGGTGTACAGGGTTAGAAACATCTCGCATGTACAAGGTAAGAAACATCTACTGATGTTACCGGTTAGAAACATCTCCTTGATGTAGCAGGTTAGAAAACATCTCTTGATGACCGGTTCACAAACATCTCTGGTGTACGAGGTTAGAACATTCTCTTGCGTTACAGGTTACGAAAATCTCTGATGTACAGGTTAGAAACATCACTGGTGTTAACATGTTAGAAACATCTCTGTGTACAGTTAGAAACATCTCTGATGTACAGGTTAAAACATCTCTGATTACCGGTAAAACATCTCTGAATGTACAGGTGTAAGAAACATCGCTATGTATCCGGGTCACAAACATCTCTTGCTGTGTTTACAGGTTAGGAAACATCTCGGGTGAACAGGTAGAAACATCTCTGATGTACAGTTTAGGAAAACATCTCTGACTGTACAGGTTAGGAAAACATCTCTGACTTACCGGTCACAAACATTCTCTATGTACCGGTTAGAAACATCTCTTGATGTACAGGTTTAGAACATCTCTGAATGTACCGGTTAGAAACATCTCTGGTGTACCGGTGCACAAATATCTTCTGATTACAGTTAGAACAACATCTTGGACGGTTTAGAAAACATCTCTGACTGTACAGGTTAGAAACATCTCTGAGTACCGTTAGAAACATCTCTGATGTACCGTCACAAACATCTCTGAATGTACCGGTTAGAAACATCTCTGATGTACAGTTAGAACATCTGATTACCGGTCAACAAACATCTCTGATGTTAAACAGGTCCACAAACATCTCCTTGATTAACCGGTAGAAACCATCTCTGATGTACAGGTTAAGAAACATCTCTGATGTACAGGTCCAAACATCTCTGAATGTAGCCGGTTAGAAACATCTCTGATGTACCGGTTAGAAACGATCTCTAGGTTACAGGTTAGAAACATCTCTGATTACGGTCACAAACATCTCTGATGTACCGGTTAGAAACATCTCTGGATGTACGCCGGTTAGAAACATCTTCTGATGTACCGGTTAAAAACACTCTGCATGTACAGGTTAGAAACACTTCGATGTAGACCGGTATAAGAAACATCTCTGATGGTACAGTTAGAAACATCTTCTGAATTACAGGTAGAAACATCCTTCTGGTGTACCGGTAGAAACGTTTCTGATGTACAGGATTAGAAACATCTCGATGTACAGGCTAGGAAATCATTTCTGATGTACAGGTAGAAACATTCTCTGATGTACAGGTCACAACATCTCTGAGTACCGGTTAGAAACATCTTTGGTTAGAAACATTCGCTGATGTACAGTTAGAGACATCTCTGTTAGGGAACATCTCTGGTTAGAAACATCTCTGATGTACAGGTGAAAAACATCTCTGATGTACCGCGTTAGGGAAACACTTGATGTACCGGTTATAACATCTCATTGATGTACCGGTTAAGAAACATCTCTTTGAGTTCCGGGGTTAGAAACATCTCTGCGGTACGGTTTAGAAACATCTCTATGTACCGGTTAGGAAACATCTATGGTGTAAGTTAGAAACATCTCTGGTTTAGAAACATCTCTGGTGTATCAGGTTAGAAACATCTCTGGTTAGAAACATCCTCTGATGTACAGGTTAGAAACATACTCTGATGTACCGGTTAGCAAACATCTTACTGATGTAACCGGATTAGAAAACAGCTCTGATGTATCCGTTAGAAACATCTCTGATGTACCGGTTTTGAAACATCTCTGATGTACCGGTTAGAAACATCTCTCGATTGTATCCGGTTAGAAACATCTCTGATGTACCGTTTTAGAAAAATCTCTGATTGGTACAGGTTAGAAACAATCTCTGGTTGTGTACCGGTTAGAAACATCTCTGGTGTACAGGTTAGAAACATCTCTGGTGTACAGGTTAGAACATCTCTGGGTGGTACAGGTTTAGAAACATCTCTGGTTGTTAACAGGTTAAACATCTCTGTGTACGGTTAGAAGCATGTTGAGCAGCGTGTCTATCCTTGTTCCCCTTCTGTTTGTTTTATTCAGGTGACACTGTGTGTCTGTGCTATTTCAGGTTATCAGTGGGGGTCTGTGTTTCAGTGAACAGTGTGTGTCTTTGTATTCAGAGTGAAAACAGTTTGTTGTCTTTATTCAAGTGAACAGTATGTTGTGTATTTAGATGAACAGTGTGTGTCTGTGTGTCATTGGGAGAGTAACAGTGTGTGTCTGTGTATTTAGGTGAACAGTGGTGTCTGTGTATTTAGGTGAAACGTGTGTGTGTTCTGTGTATTTAGCTGAACAGTGTGTGTCTGTATTTAGCGGGTGAACAGTGTGTGTCGGTATTTACGGAACAAGTGGTGTGATTGTCTGTATTTAGAGTTGAACAGTTGGGTCTGATCTGTAATTCTTTAATAATTGTTTTATAAGAGCCAAAAACTGCTGTTGCGCATCAATCAATCAAATTGCTACCGTGCAAGAGCAAACCATGCTTCGTACTCTCTTTGATCCGACAGCATCAATCAATATGGCACACATACTGAGACAGAGGGTGCTGTTTCACTGTCCAGACAAGCCTATTCACGATCATATGCGGCTTAACACATATACTGAGACAGAGGGTGCTGTTTCCACCTGTCCAGACAGCATCAGTTATAATTGGGAGGGCTATTTTTTTTACCACATACATGAATAATAACGGACCAAGAGAGGCGGAGGTCGCGTCTTCACTGTCCAGACAGCATCAGATATATGGCTACACATACTGAGACAGAGGGTGCTGTTTCACTGCCCAGACAGCATCAGATATATGGGCTACACATACTGAGACAGAGGGGTGCTGTTTCACTGTCCAGACAGCATCAGATATATGGGCTACACATACTGAGACAGAGGGGTCTGTTTCACTGTCCAGACAGCATCAGATATATGGGCTACACATACTGAGACAGAGGGTGCTGTTTCACTTTCCAGACAGCATCAGATATATGGGCTACCACATACTGCAGACAGAGGGGTGCTGTTTCACTGTCCAGACAGCATCAGATATATGGGCTACACATACTGAGACAGAGGGTGGCTGTTTCACTGTCCAGACAGCATCAGATATATGGGCTACACATACTGAGACAGAGGGGTGCTGTTTCACTGTCCAGACAGCATCAGATATATGGGCTACACATATGAGACAGAGGGGGTGCTGTTTCACTTGTCCAGACAGCATCAGTATATGGGCTACACATACTGAGACAGGGGTGCTGTTTCACTGTCCAGACAGCATCAGATATATGGGTACACATACTGAGACAGAGGGGTGCTTTTCACTGTCCAGACAGCACAGATATATGGGCTACACACTGGACAGAGGGGCGCCTGTTGCCCTCGCTCTGATGATTTCTCTGGTGAGATTCAGCCACTTGTGAATGATGGAAAATTTGAAGACACGAGCGAAGAAAACAATACTGGTGAAATATTTTGAGTAGCCTGGCTTCTCTGGACCATGAATACACACCACTGCAGCGGCAAAGTGAAACAGTGTGCTTTAAAGGTGATACTGGTAGTGCATGTGTTTAATGCATTGTTGAACAGTGGTTTAGTGAACAGTGTGTTTAGTGAACAGTTGTTTAAGTGAACAGTGTGTTTAAGTGAACAGTCTGTGTTGTAGGGAGTGACACATGAAGTGTGTTACTACAAGTGAACCAGGTGTTTTAGTGAACAGTGTGTTTAGGAACAGTTGTTTAGGTGAACAGTGTGTTAGTGTGAACAGTGTGTTTAGTAAACTGAGTAGCGGTATTGGTGAACGGTGTTTATGAGTGGATACAGTCACGTGTTGATGTTTAGTGAAACAGTGTGTTTAGGTGAACAGTGTGTTTAGTACAGTCTGAAGTGAACACTGTAGGGAACAGTGTGTTAGTGAACAGTGATGTGAACAGGGTTTAATGAAACAGTGTGTTTAAAGTGAACAGTGTGTTTAAGTGAACAGTGTGTTTATGTGAACAGATGTGTCGTTGTGTTTTCAGAGCGTGAACAGTGTGGTTTGGACAGTGTGATGAGATGCAGTTTACGTAGGTGAAGCGGTGTTTAGGAGGCACGTAGTGTGCGGTGTAGGGCGTTGATGACAGGGGGCTGATGACGTTGAGGGGTGGGGAACAGTGTGGTGGGGGGGTGGGGTGCGGTAGGGGGGGGATTGGTGAACAGTGCTGATGCGGTGGTGTGTGTGAACAGTGTGTATAGTGAACAGTGGAGTGAGAGAGCAACGGGCCCGTGTGAGCAGCGTGAACAGGGTGTATCTGTCCTGATCATAGTTGGTCGGTGACGCTACCGAGGCGTGAGTGAGGGCTGAGGAGCCCTGAAGCTAACACAGAGGTTGTGTTTTACACCCGACTCCAAGAGGTGGCCAAGCTTAACATTCGTCTATACTCCTGAAAACCTCCGTGACAACCCCCCTGACCTCCAATGCCTATGCAGTAATGTGGAAATCGTGTGTGTGTGTTTTGTTGTGTGTGTTGTGTGTGTGTGTGTGTTGTGTGTCGTGGTGGTGTGTGTGGTGTGTGTGTGTGTGTGTGTGTGGTGTGTGTGTGTGTGTGTCGCTGTCTGCATGTCCACGTGTTGTGTTTTCGAGTTTAGTTGTCTCTGTTCTCAAGCATACTCCCCTCACCATGGATACAGATCTTGGCCCCACCTACCTTGGATCAGACCCAGATTCTCACACTAGCTGCTACGTCGCTTATCGAGTTTCCGGTTGTTGCACAGCCTTGATGGGGGATGAAGACCTTCCCAGGTGAGGAAAGCTTCTGGGCTCACTCATATACCAAAGCAGCCATGCCCTTTCTGAAAGGCATCTCATATGTGGATCGTAAATGATTGGCTTGGTGTGAAATTGAAAAGCTCCTGGCGGGGGGGATTTGTTGACATAGACCTGACCCAGAGCTAACCAAGTATTATTCCATTTTTCTCTCTCTGCATCCCTCCTTCTTGTGCCCCAAAATGCGGTGTCCCCATTTCACTACACATTTACATATCTCTCTACCCTTCTCCCCCCCCCCCACATTATCTCTCCCTCTTTTTAGTCTCCTCCTTCCCCTCCATTTCTCCTCGTCTCTCCCTGACTCCCCGTCCCTCTCCCTCTTCCCTGCTCTCTCTGTCAGGGAGCCTAGGAGAGTGCTGATCCACCGGGGTTCTACGGCCTGGGTTTTAACATCGTGGGAGGAGAGGATGGAGAGGGGATCTTTATCTCCTTCATCCTGGCAGGGGGCCTGCCGACCTCAGCGGAGAGCTGCGCAAGGGCACCAGATCCTCAGCGTAAGGACACTCACGCAAACACACAACACACACACAAATGTATTCATATTCTGAACACACACACATACTCACATGTGTATAGTCACACACCCACACCTCACTGCTGTGTGTGTTGTGTGTTGTGTGTGTGTGTGTGTGTGGTGTGGTGTGTGTGTGTGTGTGTGTGGTGTGTGTGTGTGTGTGTGTGTGTGTGTGTGTGTGTGTGTGTGTGTGTGTGGTGTGTGTGTGTGGTGTGTGTGTGTGTGTGTGTTGTGTGTGTGTGTCAGGTAAATGGAGTGGATCTGCGTATCGCCACCCATGAGCAGGCTGCTGCAGCCCTGAAGAACGCTGGCCAGACTGTCACCATCATTGCCCAGTACAGACCAGAGGGTGAGGCCAGCACTACAGTAACCTAGCATTGAACACCACACTGCACACCCATACGCCAAGGAACCGTAACATGAACTAATGTATGTGTGTGTGTGTGTTCACACTACATATGCTAATGTGTGTGGTTCAGAATACAGCCGTTTCGAAGCGAAGATCCACGACCTGAGGGAACAGCTGATGAACAGCAGCATGGTTCTGGTCAGACAACACTGAGAGCAACGCCAAGAGAGGCTTCTACATCAGGTACTCATTAATACTGCATTATATACTATATACAACCCCAAGAGAGGCTCTACATCAGGTACTCATTATACTACACTATATACTATATACAACCCAAGACAGGCTTCTACATCAGGTACTCATTAATACTGCACTATATACTATATACAACCTCAAGAGAGGCTTCTACATCAGGTACTCATTAATACTGCATTATATACTATAAGAACCCCAAGAGAGGCTTCTATCATCAGGTACTCGTTAATACTGCATTATATACTATATACAACCCCAAGAGAGGCTTCTACATCAGGTACTCATTAATACTACACATATACTATATACAACCCCAAGACAGGCTTCTACATCAGGTACTCATTAATACTGCACTTATAGTATATACAACCCCAAGAGAGGCTTCTACATCAGGTACTCATTAATACTGCACTATATATCTATATACAACCCCAAGACAGGCTTCTACATCAGGTATTCATTAATAGTGCACTATATACTATATACAACCTCAAGAGAGGCTTCTACATCAGGTACTCATTAATACTGCACTGTATACTATATACAACCACAACACTGCTACTACCAGGCTAGTATAGCACTGTGCACTATATACAACCACAAACATGCTACTACCAGGCTAGTACAACACTGTGCACTATATACAACCACAACACTGCTACTACCAGGCTAGTATAGCACTGTGCACTATATACAACCACAACACTGCTACTACCAGGCTAGTATAGCACTGTGCACTATATACAACCACAACACTGCTACTACCAGGCTAGTACAGCACTGTGCACTATATACAACCACAACACTGCTACTACCAGGCTAGTACAACACTGTGGACTATATACAACCACAACACTGCTACTACCAGGCTAGTACAACACTGTGCACTATATACAACCACAACACTGCTACTACCAGGCTAGTACAACACTGTGCACTATATACAACCACAACACTGCTACTACCAGGCTAGTACAGCACTGTGCACTATATACAACCACAACACTGCTACTACCAGGCTAGTACAGCACTGTGCACTATATACAACCACAACACTGCTACTACCAGGCTAGTACAACACTGTGCACTATATACAACACAACACTGCTACTACAGGCTAGTACAACACTGTGCACTATATACAACCACAACCACTGCTACTACCAGCTAGTACAGCACTGTGCCACTAATTACAACCACAACACTGCTACTACCAGGCTAGTACAGCACTGTGCACTTATAACAACCACAACACTGCTACTGCCAAGCTATATAGCACTGTGCACTATATACAACCACAACACTGCTACTACCAGGCTAGTATAGCACTGTGCACTATATACAACCACAACACTGCTACTACCAGGCTAGGATAGCACTGTGCACTATATACAACCACAACACTGCTACTACCAGGCTAGTACAGCACTGTGCACTATATACAACCACAACACTGCTACTGCCAGGCTAGTATAGCACTGTGCACTATATACAACCACAACACTGCTACTACCAGGCTAGTATAGCACTGTGCACTATATACAACCACAACACTGCTACTACCAGGCTAGTACAGCACTGTGCACTATATACAACCACAACACTGCTACTACCAGGCTAGTACAGCACTGTGCACTCCTCAGAGCAGGACAACCCACTAGATTCCAAAGAAAAGCTGTACTGCTTCTATAACTGTGTCTTCTACCTCTCCTCCGTCTGTTCCAGGGCCCTGTTTGACTATGATAAGACAGCAGACTGTGGTTTCCTGAGCCAGGCGTGGGCTTCAGGTTTGGTGACGTGCTCCATGTCCTGGACTGTGGTGATGAGGAGTGGTGGCAGGCCAGACGGGTCAGCCCGCCGACAGAAGCTGAGGAGGTCGGCTTTATTCCCAGCAAACGCAGGTCAGACACCTCACTGCTGTGTGTGTGGTGTGTTGTGTTTGTGTGTGTGTGTGTGTGTGTGTGTGTGTGTGTGTGGTGTGTTGTGTGTGTGTGTGTGTGTGGTGTGTGTGTGTGTGTGGGTGTGTTTGTTGTGGTGTGTGTGTGTGTGTGTGTTGTGTGTGTGTGTGTGTTGTGTGTGCTTTTGTGATGTGTGTGTTGAAGTTTGTGTGTGACTGTATTTCGATCAGCTTTTTTCTTTTAATATACTATTAGTTGTTTTGCTTCTGTATGGGGAACTGCATAGACAGCATGATTGATGCTGTTTTCTGTGGTTATGTAGCAAATGTTTGACTTTCAGCTGTTCACACGCTCCTTTCTGTCTCCTGCTCTTTTTGTCTCACTCTCTTTCTCTCCCTCTGCCTTTTACTGCCTCATTTCATTCCTAACCCCTTCAGGGTAGAAAGGAAAGAGTGGTCTCGCATGGGCACCAAAGAAAGGGTAAGCACATTAGTTAGTGAGCATCTATGAATGATCTTACATCAGTGTCTGTCTCTGTCTAAACATCTGTTTTCTCTGTGTTGTGTAGGATCGCAGTCGAGACAGCCTCGGGTCTCAAGGTAAGCAGGCGTACAGGAGGGGAGTGGCTCAACCCTCAGTAGAGTAAGAATGACATGAGGGTATCAGCTGACTGTCTGACTGTCTGACTGTCTGACTGTCTGACTGTCTGACTAGCTGACTAGCTGACTGACTGCTGACTTGCTGACTGACTGACTGACTGCTGACTGACTATCTGACTGTTGACTGTCTGACTGACTGAGTAGCTGATTGACTGACTAGCTTACTGACTGCTGACTGACTAGCTGACTCACTGACTAGCTTACTGACTGACTAGCTGACTGCTGACTGACTAGCTGACTGCTGACTGAATGACTGACTGACTGACTAGCAGACTGACTGAATGACTAGTTTTTTTATTTTTTTATTATTTTTTTACCGTTATTTTACCAGGTAAGTTGACTGAGAACACGTTCTCATTTGCAGCAACGACCTGGGGAATAGTTACAGGGGAGAGGAGGGGGATGAAAGAGCCAATTGTTAACTGACTGACTGACTGCTGACTGAATGACTGACTGCTGACTGACTAGCTGACTGTTGACTGACTGACTGCTTACTGACTGCTGACTGACTAGCTGACTGCTGACTGACTAGCTGACTACTGACTGAATGACTGACTGACTGACTAGCAGACTGACTGTCTTGCAGACTTACTGAATGACTAGTTAACTGACTGACTGACTGACTGACTGACTGACTGACTGCTGACTTGATGACTAACTACTGACTGACTGACTAACTGCTGACTGACTGACTAACTGCTGACTGACTGACAGATGGCTGACTAGCAGACTGGCTGACTGACTAGCTGACTGACTGCTGACTGACTGAATGACTGACTGAATGACTGACTGACTGATTAGCAGACTGACTGACTAGCTGACTGCTGACTGACTGACTGACTAGCAAACTGACTAGCTGACTGACTGACTACTGACTGACTGACTGACTGCTGACTGACTCTCTGACTAGCTGACTGACTGGCTCTGACTGACTGGTATTGTTGTGTTCTGCTTCCAGGGAGGGATGATTCTCAACACAGCTATGAAACAGTCACACAAGTGGAGGGTGAGAATACACTTTGAAGTAATATTCTTTCACACTATACTTATGTTTCTGCCCATTCCATGTCTTATTCATCCCCTCTTACCTCTCCTCTCTCTCTACATAGTCCATTATGCCAGGCCCATCATAATATTGGGTCCCATAAAGGACAGGGTAAATGATGACCTGCTGTCGGAGTTCCCTGACAAGTTTGGATCTTGTGTCCCTCGTAAGTATTGACCCTTCACAGAGTAACCATTTGCCTGCTTAGTACTCCAGTGGTTTACATTGATCTATTGGCAGGGGGATTGATTAACAGTCTGAATGACCACTTGGCCCTTCCCCTACAGACACCACACGGCCCAAGCGTGAGTACGAGGTGGACGGGCGGGACTACCACTTTGTGTCGTCACGGGAACAAATGGAGAAGGACATCCAGAGCCACCGTTTCATCGAGGCGGGCCAGTACAACAGCCACCTGTACGGCACCAGCGTTCAGAGCGTSCGCCAGGTGGCAGAGCAGGTACAGACAGCACAGATCAGAGACCCTGTGAAACAAGCTTTGGAGATACATTATCATTGTGATATTTATATTATATTACATGAGAGGGATGATACATTAGGCCAATCTACATTATTTAATATGCTCACAACAACAGCTGTTGTTCTGTATTGATTGGCTTACGAAGTGAAAAGGGATCTGGCTGATTGAATCCCCTCCCCTCTCTCCCTCCCTCTGTTCTCTCCCCCTTCTCTCTCTCCCTCCCTCTGTTCTCTCCCCCTTCTCTCTCTCCCTCCCTCTGTTCTCTCCCCCTTCTCTCTCTCCCTCCCTCTGTTCTCTCCCTCTGTTCTCTCCCCCTCCCTTCTCTCCCACTGTTCCCTTCCCCCTCCCCRCTCTCCCTCCCCTCTCTCCCTCATTCCTCTCTCTTCCTTCATCTCTCCCTCCCCTTACCCCTCCTTTGCTGTGAGTAGCAAGGAAAACACTGTATACTGGACGTGTCGGCCAATGCTGTCCGCAGACTACAGGCCGCTCAGCTTCACCCCGTCGCCATCTTTGTCCGGCCCAAGTCACTGGAGAATGTCCTGTATGTACACACACAACACATACATACACACACACTTACATACACACACACAGACACACAGACTCACACACTAGCTATATAATTGTGTGTGTGTGTTGTTGTTGTTGTTGTGCAGAGAGATCAACACTCGACTGACAGAAGAGCAGGCCAGAAAGGGCATGGACCGCGCTCTCAAACTGGAACAGGACTTTCTAGAGTGTTTCTCAGGTAACACTGTCTAGAACACTGTGGGCTGTAATTCCATGAAGCAGGAATGTGTTGACCTAATTAGCCTCTAACTCTGCATGTGGAGTGTGACTTGATCTTCATGTTTGCTCATAAAAATGTTATGCGTTGTACACCACACACAGATACATATCTGACGATTCTCTCTCTCTCTTCTCTCTCTCTCTCTCTCGCTCTCTCCCTCTCATCCTCTCTCTCGTCTCTCTCTCGTCTCTCTCTCTCTCTCTCTCTCTCTCTTCTCTCTCTCTTCTCTATCTCTCTTCTCTCTCTCTTATGTCTCTCTCTCCTCTCTCTATTTTCTCTCTCGTCTCTCTCTCTCTCTCTCTCTCTCTCTCTCTCTCTCGTCTCTCTATTCTCGTCTCTCTCTCTCTCGTCTCTTTCTCTCTCCTCTCTCTCTATTTCCTCTCTCTTCTCTCTCTACTCTCTCTCTACTCTCTCCGTCTCTCTCTCTCCTCTCATCTCTCCCTCATCTCTCTTCTCTCTCTCTCTCTTTCTCTCTCTCTCTTCTCTCATTGCCTCGCTTCTTCTCTTCTCTCTTTCTCTCTGCTCTCTCTCTCCTCTCTCTCTATTTCTCTCTCTCTCTCTCGCTCTCCTCATTCCTCTCTCGCTTCTCTCTCTGTATTTCTCGTCCCTCTCTCCCGCTCTCTGCTCTCTATTCTCTCCTCGCTCTTCTTCTATTCTCTCTTTCTCTGACCTCTCTTCTCTATTTCCCTCTATTTCCTCATCTCTCTCTCTATTTCTCTCTCTATTTCTCTCTCTCTATTTTCTCTCTCTCTGTATCTCTCTCCATCTCTCTCTCTCTATTTCTCTCTCTCTCTATTTCTCTCTCTCACTCTCTCTCTATTTCTCTCTCTATCTCTCTATTTCTCTCTCTCTCTGTATCTCTATCTCTCTCTCTCCCTCTCTCCCTCTCTCTCTCTCCCTCTCCAGCTGTGGTGGAAGGCGACAGCTTCGAGGAGGTTTACCACAAGGTGAAGACGGTGATCGAGGAGCAGTCGGGGCCTTACATCTGGATCCCTACCCGGGAGAGGCTGTGAGGCTGCCCCATAACCCCAACCACCCTCAGACAGTCTGCCCTCCAGCCCAACCAGGGCAGAGAGACAGAGAGAGAAGGACACCGAGACAGACAGACAGAGGGACACGTGAAGATAGAGACAGGAGGGGAAACATAATCACACACAGAGAGAGAGACACAGAATAACACTAAAAGAGACACATGAATAGAAACACAGAGAGATAGACATGGACGGTATTTAATAAATATGAATATATTATCAATGTGTGGTGAGTACTGAGAAAGACTGGACAGGGGTGACCCAGTTGGGTGTGGCAGGGCAGGGCAGGGGGCGTCCCTGGGATTAGCACAGGGTAAATGATCCACCATCTCTCCCTCTCCTTCTCTCTGTCTCATTGGCTGCCTTTGACATCCCCGCCGACAAGGTGGCAAAACCATCAGCATCCATCTGATCCTTCCTTTTTTATATCCCTTAGCCTTCTCTCCTCCTCCTTCTCTCCTCCTCCTATCTCCCCTCTCTCCTTTCAGGACATGAAAAGGAGGGAGAGCGAGAGAGAGAGAGAAGGAGAGTGAATAGACTATGGAAGGACACACAGATCCTAGTGGGTTCCTCTAATCCAGAGGAGGCTCTTTTCTAGTGAAGAGGCTTTGCTCTATGAACAACATCCCACTAACCAAGACTGGCATTTGCTCAATCACCCACGAAAAGCATTGCAAGGACATTTTTTAAAAGCAGCACAAATTAAAACTCAAAAGTTGAACTTGTGCATGCGTCCTCAGAGGACTCAGAGATGGGAGTTGAGGAAAATGATGGATATTAAGAAGAACCAATAGAGAAGAAGAAGAATGGCCACCC
This sequence comes from Salvelinus sp. IW2-2015, assembly GCF_002910315.2. Classification (NCBI taxonomy): domain Eukaryota; kingdom Metazoa; phylum Chordata; class Actinopteri; order Salmoniformes; family Salmonidae; genus Salvelinus; species Salvelinus sp. IW2-2015. Next base: position 29,512,614 of record NC_036844.1, read on the forward strand.
GTCTTTCTGTTTTCCCCTACATTTTGATGTGGGAGGTTTTTAGCATGTCTCAACAGAGAGAGGAGCAGAGCGGTGCAGACAGGGAAAGAGGGGGGTGTCTTTCTTGTGTGCAAACTCACTGTGTGCATTGACAATGGAAGACCTCACAGTATAACCACTGGGTCTCTTCTGTACCGCACACACAGTCAGCTGTACAGTAGTTCTAATCCACCTGGCTGTTCTCCAAAAGCACTGGTTGTTCTGCTTGTTTGCAACAGACAGGCAGATCCCAGGCTGAATGTTCTCTTAATGCACAACAGCAGAATTCTTATGTTCAGCTCCTTAGTGTGAAGAGCCCTGCAGCCAATTCTCTGTTCACTCTTCCAAAAAGACCCCTCAACAACCCACACACAGTGTTCTCACTGGCCGCTCTGAGCAGTGGTGTGTGTGTGTGTGTGTGTGTGTGTGTGTGTGTGTGTGTGTGTGTGTGTGTGTGTGTGT
>NC_036844.1:29513118-29516226 GCF_002910315.2 Salvelinus sp. IW2-2015
GACGCTTTCCTCTTCTCCGACCACTCTTTCTCTGCCCTCTTTCTTTCTCTCTCTCTTTGTTTCGTCACACATGAAGGGCTACTATAATATTAACACGTTAACAACAAAATGGCCTATATAAATATATATTTTTAATGACGGATGTCTAACAGAGTTAGAGACTGTTTAAAATGTCCAAATCTCTTCAACAATTTTTCCATGGCTTTCTTGGGGTTAATGTTTCTCTTGTTTGTGTGACTTTGTTTTGGTCATTGACTTTGCTTGATTTCCCCCTCCACACAACAACAGTTCCTTGAACAAACAAAACACGACAATGAAACACATAATAGCTGAACTATTCTAAATGAGCTAAACTGAGACATAACTGAGATATAACTGAGCTGTAACAGAGATGTAACAGGAGATAGTAACTGAGATATACACTGAGATATAACTGAATATGTTATAACTTAGCCTATAATTGAACTATAACAGATGTAACTTAGCTAATAATTGAACTATACACTGAGATGTAACTGTAGCTATAATTGAACTATAACCTGACATGAACTTAGCTATTAACTGGATGTAACTGAGATATAAGCTGAAACTATAACTGAGCTATAACTGAATGATAACTTGAGATTAACTTAGCTATAAATTGACTTAACTGAGAATGTAACTTAGTGTAATTGACTATAACTGAGATGTGAAGCTTAGCTTTATACTATAACTGAGATGTTAACTGAGATACGTAGACTGAGACTGTATAGGTTGTACTAGTATAATGAATGTACTGAGTATTAATTGATATATAACTGAACTATTAAATTGATATATAACTGAGCTATAACTGAGGGATGTACTGAGATGTATCTGAGCTTGTAACTGGATGTACTGAGATGTACGTGAACTATAAAACTGACTATAAATATTGAGGATGTAACTGAGCTATAATTGATATATAAACTGGAAGACTATGAATTGATATATATACTGAACTTACAACTGAGCTGTAACTGAGCTATAACATGAGCTATAACTGAGCTGTATGAGAGCTGTAACGTGAGCTGTAATGAGAATGTAACTGAGATGTAACTGGATGATTAACTGAGCTGAAGCTGAGACTGTGCTAACTGAGTGTAGACTGAGATGCTAACTGAGGCTGTACTGCAGCTGTATGAGATGTACAGGAACTATAACTGGAGTATTTACTGAGCTATAACTGAGCTGTAACTGAGCTGTAACTGAGCTGTAACTGAGATTAACTGAGGATCAATGAGATGTTAGGTAACTATGAATGGATAACTAGAGATTTAACTGAGATGTACTGAGATGTAATGAGATCTACTGAGATGTACAGCTCTCTCTAACTGAGATGTAACTGAGATCTAACTGAGATGTAACTGAGATGTAACTGAGATGTAACTGAGATCTAACTGAGATGTAACTGAGATGTAACTGAGATCTAACTGAGATGTACCTGAGCTACATCTGAGATATAACTGAGATATAACTGAACTATAACTGAGATATAACTGAGCCTTGATTATTTATCTCCAGTTACACATCTCACTTCCTGGTTGGAGGTGCAGTATATAATACAGTAATATTGGATGGGATAAAAAATATGGTGTGTGTTGTATGTGGGTGGGTGTGCAACTGTGAGTGTGTCTGTGTGCGTGTGTGTTCTTGCTCGTGTGTGTGAGTGCCAGGCTCTTGAGATTTAGTGCAATGGTGTAATGATGATATGCAATGAGAGTGGGTTTGTGTGTCTTAAAATATATACAAGCCTAGTAATAATTTGCACTGACAGCATTAATACAGGTATTGATAGAGGGAGTGAGAATCAGACAGAATACAATATGAATTCCAGGGGTTTACAGACACTAGTTTGCATTTATTTAAACATTGTTTAGAACATTTGATTTGATGTTTAAAAGAGTGAAGTTACAGGTGGAAGTGACCGTTCATATTTATTGTTCCATTATTTTGTCTCACTTGCTTTTCCCAGTGAGAAATGGAAAGTGTTAATGTTTTGGATTGATTATTTATTGTAAACTGCTCTCGCTCTTTCAGTTTTACTCACTTAGAAGTCTGTATATTTTATTATATACATTTTTTTTGTTGCACATTCTCAGTTTTGGGGGAGTGGCCAGAACTATTGTAAATAGAGAGATGTTGGGGTCGTGTGGGGGTCGTGTGGGGCGTGGGACTCTCTGGCCATGCACACTGTTGATTGGACATTAGAGAAACCATCAGAGCCTCAGCACTGGGACCTGAGCCCACAGCCCTGCAACAACCTCTAATACACAGGAACACATCACTTTGGGTGGGTCACACACACACACATATATGCACACACACATARATACACACACACACACACACACACACACACACACGCACGCAGACACACACACAAGAACAAACATTCTACACGAATGGAACAATAATATGTTATCAATTTCTTTATTTGAAAAATGTAATGTAATTCTTATTCTCTGTTTGTCATCCATATCATAGTGTGATACTCCTAAACAAAATATATATTAATTTTTACTGAAAAGACTGATGATAAATTACGACAAAGTCAACTGATGCTGAAAATATGTTTAAAATGATTTATCTTGCAAAAGATAACAATATCAAGCAAACTAATATGTTTAATTTCAGTGAATTGCTTGTTGTAAATGAGCTATAAAAACAATACAATAATTAAAATAAGCTTTCTGAAAAAAAAGCAGTGTCATGGCACCTTTTTGGGGAGGGGGGTTGAAGATGATTCCATGTTGTTATTTGGTACCAAGCCAGGAACCATGCAGGTTAACATTGGTCCTCAGCCTGGGAAGAGGAAAAATACATTTGGCCTCTAGGGGGTGCTCAAATGTCATTTTTGTAAGAACTTCTCTGCAGTCTCCAGTTTAACCTACTGCAGGCTCTTATTTTCTCCAGTTTCACCTACTGCAGGCAATTATATTTGTTTCTTTTTCATTTTGCTTGTGGTGTTTTCGTGTGTTTCTTTCCCAAATTAATTGATCTCCTTTTTTCTATCTCTCTGTGTCCCCCCACCTTGCTGACACTCAGGGGAGTTCAAGTCCCACCCTTATCCCTTTAGGAAATCACACA
>NC_036844.1:29516251-29531056 GCF_002910315.2 Salvelinus sp. IW2-2015
AACACAAGATTTATGCTCCCTGTGTAGTGGTGTTGTGGAATAGTTGTGTGTGTGTGTGTGTGTTGTGTGTTGTGATGTGTGTGGTGTGTGTGTGTGTGTGGTGTGGTGTTGTGTGTGTGTGTGTGTGTGTGGTTGCTGTGTTGTGTGTGTGTGTGTGTGTGTGTGTGTGCTGTTGGGTGTGTGTGCTGTGTGTGGTGTGTGTGTGTGTGTGTGTGTTGTGTGTGCTGTGTGTGGTGTTGTGTTGTGTTCAGTGTGCAGAAAACTGCTTGGTGAGAGGATATAGAGGGGAACCCCCCACCTCATTATATTGTAAACGGATTTGAGTGGCAAATCATATTCAACAAAGTTTTATGTGTGTGGCCTATGTGTGTGAGTGTGTGGCTTATTTTGTGTGAATGTGTTTGGCCTGTTGAGTATGGAGTGTGAGTTGGCTATGTGTTGTGGCTTATATATGATGACCCTATTTGTGTGGCCTATTGTGATGCGATGTGTGTGGCTATGTGTGTCGGCATGTGGTTGGCATGTGTGTGTGGCTGTGTTTGTTCTTTGGTGTGACTAATGACTCCATATTGGTCCCTAAGTGTGATTGGATATGGTATGACTATTCTAATATATTCCTACAGGGATTACACAAGAGCACGGACAATATGGCATTTAGATACACATCGCTAAAGAAAAAAATCTAGGGATATGAAGATGTATGGCATTTAGTACTTTCAAAACATTCTTGTGAAGGCGAGGTAGTTAGTATTCAGCTTCTTTTAATTAGAGATGTTGTGTGGTCGTGTTGTGAGAGATGTGTGGTGATGATGTGTGTGTGAAGTAGATAGTTGTAGTGTGTGTGATGTGTAGATTTGTGTGTAGAAATGATGTGTTGTGGATGAGAATGTAGTGTGTGGTGTAGTTTGTGTGCTTGTAGAGTGAGTGGTCGATGAGGGTGGAGTTGATGTTGTGTGTGTAGTGTGTGTGTGTGTGTGTGGTGTGATATAGTGGTTGGTGTGTAGCTTCCTCCCCTTTAGGAAGGGAGGAGTCGTGATTTTCAGACCGACATGTGGATACGAGTTATTACTAGCATCAAGATAGGACAGGGTATACTAAAACATAAGGGAAGTACGAGAACATAAGTAATATTTAGGTCATAAATGGCTGACCAGGAAAGTAATTCCATCTCTTAAAGCTCAATTTGAGAGAGGAGGTATGCTTGACAGAATTAGTCTGGGACAGATGAGTGTAAGTCCGGTGTGAACTGTATACAAGCGCTGAGAAAGATGTATTATCATCTAAAATGCTCGTATGTTGTGGGTAAGATGGGGGGAACAAGAGGTGTTAAATATTTTTACATGTGTACTCTGTAGGGGGATTGTGTGAGGGCCAGGGGTTTAGCAGGTGGATTTTATCTAAAAACTGGGAGGAGTATATTTGATGGTGTGTCAAGGAGACGAGAGGACTTAGTGCTTGTATCATATAAATGTGTAATGTTTGGGGGTTTGTGGGGCCAGGGTGGGGCTTAACCTGCTAGGTTAGGTAGTATCTTAAGGTAGATATGCTGGAGAGATGGGTATGTACTAGGAATGCTGGCACGAGGAGTGTGGCATATGGGAGTACATAGAGGATAGTTGGGGTTTAATACCAAGACTGACAGCAGGATTACATAATTGAGTGCAAGCTGAGAGAGTATTACTAGACTGGCGAGAGTATATAAACTGAGAAAGTATTAAGGGCAGCCAAACTCTGGTGTTGTGGATTTATCTTTAGGTACTAGAGTGAGATAAAATCATATTCACTATCAACACCATAAGACAGCAAAGACACAAGCTCACATTTTGGGGTAGCTTAGAGAAATAGCTTGGGAGGAGGTAGTGTTTGACTGCAGGATTGGGGTGGATGGAGGACGTGTGGTTCTTAATTACACGCCATGGGTGAGGAGGGTTAATACGTGTTTGTAGGTTGTTACGGGAGATGCGTTTGAGAGAGATGGATATACTTGGAGAGTAGTGCTGAGAGGGGTAGTGACGTAGATGTAATATTAGGGACAATGGGGGTCTGGAGGAGTCTGTAAGGTATGTACTTTTGACTGCCCAAAGCTGGGCAGGGAATATTGTGATTTGTTAATAATTGTGAGTAGGAGGTACTCTAACTAAACGCTGAGGAGGTAAGGTTTTCACTTAGATTCATAGTATCTTGCCGGATAATGATAGGGATGTTATTATTTATGGCTGAACACTCTGAAGAGAAGGTATTTACTAAACGAGAGCCATATTTACCTCATGAACTCTGGGGCACGCTTGTCTCCGTCTACTCTTCCTTCTTCGTCCATCTCTCTGCTCCCTCTCATCAGGTTTCTCTCATTCTCCACTCCTTCTCATTACATCCCTCTCTTCCCTCCTCTCTCGCACTAGCAATCAAATGGTGCTCTCTTCATACCTTCTCTAATAATCCTCTCCCTTCTCACACCCACCGCATACTCTCTTCTGTAATCTCTGTGTCTTCTTTCGCCCCTCTTATGAGCTTTCTTTCTGTAATCCTCTTGTGTCTTTGTCCTCTACCTCCTCTAAACCTGAAACACGCTCACTCTCTCTTCCTTGTAAATTTGTGTCTTCTCCTTCCTCCAGGACGTAGCTTCTGAACTAACGTCACTCTACAAACTTGAATGCATATGATACTATGTTTAACTAAATTCTGTGTTTCTACCCTCTCCGGGAGCAGTCGTTCATCTCTGCTCGTCCATACCTGTACGCACTAAGTTTTACTCTGTGTCACTTAATACACTTCGTAGCGCAGTTACGGTCTCACTACGGCTTCACTCTCTCTTTCACTGATTCATCTCATAGATAGGTCTTCTCTGAGTACGGGACGTCTCTTACTAACCTGAACGAACTGTACGAGACTAGATAAGTTCTGTTATACTAAATCCTCATTGCATAGAGGTTGGTATCTATATATCCTCTCTGACCGAGTACGCTATTTTAAACTAATGCCGCATTGCAGTGATGTATCACTCTATAAAACAGAGAGCAACTGTTGATATGTTCTTTAAATCTCTCTCGCTGAGTAGTAGTTATCTCACTCATTAACCATCTCATCCTGCGTACGTACGAGTTTATGCTCGATAAATTAACTCATATTTGTGTTGCGTATTAATTTTCCTAATGGAGTAGCGATTACCTCAACGTCTCAATCTTACTAACACTCTGGAAGGAGCAGCTCCTTTTACATCCTCTGGTTCAAACCAACATGGCAATTGCTAAATTTTCAGATTAATCTTCCATTTTTGATATAGCCAAATGCTTAGAAGAGAAATGTATGATATGGTGCGTGAGAAGGGGGGCTGAGGGGATTGCGATGAAAGCATATAGGGGGAATTACAGAGAGAGGAAGATCTATAGTTCTATCATTTATTTGTGGTGAGGGGCTGATTTTATGGATGGTCTTGTTGTGAGTGTTACTTAAAACTGGGACGGGAAGAAAGTTAGAAATAAAAGCCGGAGTTGAGGGATTGATTAGGTAACAGAGCATGGCATTAGCTGACTGACGTAGAGGGAGTGTAGTACTTGGTTATGAGGAAAGGTATACATATTAGATGAGGACGTGAGTTGAAAGATATATGGTGGATCATGATATGGTTAAAGCTTGGATTGAGTTAGGATATATGAGAGCTTGGATTAACTAGTCTGGAGTAGAATGATATAGGGTATCGAGATAGATCTGGAGACAGGAGTGTCTAGAAGGGTATTAGGAAATGGAGAGGAGTAAGTCTTTACTAAAAACTGTAGGATGAGTTGTTGTGCTATAAAATTGCGTGACGGAGGATTAATTAAACCCACATAGACTCCCTGACGTGGGATGCTATTGTGGCTTGAACTGGGAGGAGAGTGGTTAGTATTGATTGAAGACGCATAGGTAGTGTATTTTGTGCATACCCCCAACAGTACACATATATATTGTATCCCTGGACAAACACACCTCATTCAGCTCATTGAGGGCTTGATGATTAGTAAACAAGTTGAATCCGGTGTGCTCCAGGGTAACAATATAAATGTGTACTGTTGGGGGTAGTGGAGGACCAGGGTTACAATATTAATGTGTACTGTTGGGGGTTGTGGAGGACCAGGGTTACAACATTAATGTGTACTGTGGGGTAGTGGAGGACCAGGGTTACAATATAAATGTGTACTGTTGGGGGTTGTGGAGGACCAGGGTTACAATATTAATGTGTACTGTGGGGTAGTGGAGGACCAGGGTTACAATATAAATGTGTACTGTTGGGGGTTGTGGAGGACCAGGGTGGGGTAACACTGCTTTAAGGTACTAGCTGTATGGATAGGGTGTCACAAGGATATGGGGTAAAGTGTGGGGTTAACAGACACATACTAGAGGTAAGAGGCAGAACTGGTCGGTGTTTGGTAACATTGTTACATCCATCTCAAACACACACACACACACACACACACATTTGGCGGTGTTAGGATATATGGGTGTTTGGATTGGGGTGGGCTGTTTTACGATGGGTGGGGCTAAAGGTTTGTAGGGAGGGGTTGTAGTGAAGGGGTGTGGGGGGTGTTAATGTGATGTTGGGATGGGGGTAGAACCTAGTATGGCAGCACAGTGTGTGTCGTATTGTCTGCAAGACTCAGAGGTTCTGTTCTGTTCTATTGACTTATTGCTGTTTTCTGCTGAAAATCTCCCTGCTTGCCAGCTCTCTCACCTCTCTCCTCTCCCTTCCTTCTCCTCTCTCTCTCCCCTCTCTAACCTCTCTCTCCCTCTCCCCTCCCTTCCTTCTCCCCTCTCTCTCCCCTCTCTCGCCTCCATATCTGCTACCTCCCTCCCTCTCCCCTCCCTCTCCCCTTCCCCTCACACACACCCGCATACTCTCTTCCTGTATCCTCTGTGTCCTTCTCCTCTCCCCCTCCTCTACCTGACACGCTCACTCCCTCTTCCTGTATCCTCTGTGTCCTTCTCCTCTCCCCCTCCTCTACCTGACACGCTCACTCTCTCTTCCTGTATCCTCTGTGTCCTTCTCCTCTCCCCCTCCTCTACCTGACACGCTCACACTCTCTTCCTGTATCCTCTGTGTCCTTCTCCTCTCCCCCTCCTCTACCTGACACGCTCACTCTCTCGTTCGTGTGTCAATGATGCTGGTGTCCGTTCTCCTCTTCCACTCTACCTGTACACGTCCACTCTCTCTCCCTGTATCCTCTGTGTCCTTCTCCTCTCCCCTCCTACTCTGACTACGCGGATCTCTCACTTCCTGTATCCTCTGTGTCCTTCTCCTCCCTCTCCCTCTCTCCCTGCACACGCTCACTTTCTCTCCTCCTGTATCCTCTGTGTCCTTCTCCTCTCCCCGTCTTCTCTCATTCCCATCCTATCCCGCTCTCTTTTGCGTAATTAACTATTTTGTGTCTGCGTTATTATTTTAATCATGCATTCCACAGCACAATTTACTACCCTCCCCACACCTTTCTACCCTCCCTGGTCACCATGGCAATGCCATATTTTCAAGTTATTTCCATTTTGATATCCCAATTACAGATGTGATCATGGTGGGAAGAGGGGGGCTGAGGAGGATTGCAGATGAAAGCATTGGGGGGAATTACAGAGACTAGAAATTAGTCATCAATATTATGGATGGGGAGACTGTTATGGATGGTCTTGTGTGGTGCAGTTGGTAGAGCATGGCACTTGCGATGCTGAGGTTGTGGGTTCTATACCCATGTGGGACCAGTCTGAAAATCTATGCACACGCTACTTTCAGTTGCTTTGCATAAGAGAGCCTGGTACATGACTTAAATGTTGGGATGAGTGTCAGAAGCAGAGGGATATCTGAAAGTAGCTATAAACCTTTGGTCATTGCTACCTCACACCTGCTCCACTGTCGGGGGCTAGATAGATGATGGAAGTGTTTTGGCCCGGACATAACAGTAGCATAAAATGCKCTGAAGCCATGGTAGAACAGTAGCTGCTTGATGGCCTTCCCTCCCCATTCACACCACACATGGACTGATGTTGAACCACAGCAGACTTCACACCTCTGTGGCACTGTGCCAGTCTCAGCTCTTCCCGATGTGTCTTTCTTTCACTTATTATTGTGGTTTCCTCTGTTCTGACCTCCACCATGTCTCACCCCAGAGAGAAAAGTCTCACCCAACACCCTCCGAGCTTTTACCATTATATGCAAGGGAACATGGGGTTTATGGCCCACTATGGATGCAGACCGTCTCTGAGAAACTTGCTGATCCAACCTTATTCCGGCCAACTAGTTCCTTGAATTCACATTAACACAGTGGTAGCTAGGGTGTTTTCCTGCTGCTGTTGTGTTGTGGGTCGGCAGTGGGGGGTGTTTGTTTTTTAAGGAACTCKGTCCAGCTTTCAACTTACTCGTGGAAGTGGTAATAGTAAAATGCACAAGGTGACATTTCTAAATTGGGAAGTGCATCATCAGTTCATCTTGTCATGTCAGTCATTTCAGACCTTAGAGAGCTATTTATATACTAAACAAAAATATAAACGCAACATGCAATAATTTCAAAGATTTTACTGAGGAAATCAGTCAATTGAAATATATTTATCAGGCCCTAATTTATGGATTTCACATGACTGGGAATACAGATATGCATCTGTTGGTCCAAAAAAAGTAGGTGCGTGGATCAGAACCAGTCCGTATCTGGTGTGACCACCATTTACCTCGTGCAGCACGACACATCTCCTTCGCATAGAGTCGATCCGACTGTTGATAGTGGCCTGCGGAACATTGTCCCACTCCTCTTCGATGGCTGTGTGAAGTTGCAGGATATTGGTAGGAACTGGACCACACTGTTGTACACATCAATTCAGAGCATCCCAAACATGCTCAATGAGTGACATGTCTGGTGAGTATGCAGGTCATGGATATTTTCAGCTTCCAGGAATTGTGTACAGATCCTTGCAACATGGGGCCGTGCATTATCATGAATTTTGTTTTATTTTACCCTTATTTTACCAGGTAAGTTGACTGAGAACACATTCTCATTTACATCAATGACCTGGGGAATAGTTACAGGAGAGGGGATGAATGAGCCAATTGTAAGCTGGGGATGATTAGATGACCATTATGGTATGAGGGCCAGATTGGGAATTTAGCCAGGACACCGGGGTTACTACTCTTACAATAAGTGCKATGGGATCTTTTWTTGACCACAGAAAGTCAGAAAACCTGTTTAACATCCCATCTGAAAAACAGCAACCTACACTGGGCAATGTCCCCAATCATTGCCCTGGGGTATTGGGATATGTTTTTAGACCAGAGGAAAGGGTGCCTCCTACTGGCCCTCCAACACCACTTCCAGCAGCATCTGGTCTACCATCCAGGGACTGACCAGGACCATCCCTGCTTAGCTTCAGAAGCAAGCCAGCAGGTGGGACGCAAGATGGTATGCTGGCATACCAGCAGCATGAAACATAAGGTGATGACGGCGGATGAATTGCACGACAACGGGCCTCAGGATCTTCATCATGGTATCTCTGTGCCTTCAGATTGCCATCAATAAAATACAATTGTGTTTGTTGTCCGTAGCTTCTGCCTGCCCATACCATAACCCCACTTCCACCACGGGGCACTCTGTTCATAGCGTTGACATCAGCAAACCGCTTGCCCACACGACACCATACAAAATGCCATTGGAGGCGGCTTATGACAGAGAAATTAACATTAAATTCTCTGACAACAGCTCTGGTGGACATTCCTGCAGTCAGCATGCCAATTGCATGCTCTCTCAAAACTTGAGACATCTGTGGCATTGTGTTGTGTGACAAAACAGCACATTTTAAAGTGGCCTTTTATTGTCTCCAGGGATGTAAACAAATTTGTGCACAAAATTTGAGAGAAATAAGCTTTTTGTGCATATTGGAAATGTCTCTGATTTTTTATTTAATCTCATGAAACATGGGACCAACACTTTACAAGTTGCATTTATTTGTTCAGTATATCTTGTCAGAAATGTCCAGATCAAAACACCGTTTTTTTAGCTAGGTTTTTTAGCCCATAGATTTTGTAGTAGTGTTCGAGTCACTCAAATATCACATGAATACATATTAGACATGGCAAAATGTATAGAATTTCAAGAAAATTTGCTTTAAAACTGCAACATTTTCTCTGGGTAGAATTGCAGGAAATAAGCTTTAAACTTGCAATCAAAATGTCTCTCCGCCAACAAGAGTGGTTTGTGTCATGTACAGTGCTTGTGCCCATTGAAGTACTGTACACGTGGCATGCTGATGTTGGCCAGAGTGAAAAAGTTTTGGAACCCCTGTAGTGTCTGAACGGAATCGTGCCCAGGAGTGTGTGTCACAGGATACCATGTGCTTACAACCGTCAGACGGGCCCGGGATTAAAGCCCAGTCAGACCTGACCCCATTAAGCACATTCCTTTGACCCAGTTTATCCACGGGCCGAGGCTTTTTTTGGGCCACCTTGGACTCAAGAGCACAACCGAGTACGCTTCTCACTGCTGCCTTCACCATCTGCACACATTTGTGACATATAAGTGTTTTGGGCAAAGTACAAAGTACAGAGCAAATAGCTCAATTCAACACCATTGCTTATAATTCCTTTATTATACACAGTCGATTTATAAGATTACTATCACATTTAGCAAGGTACATTAACTTACATTACAGTATTTTCTGTGTAGGACAAGGAGTTTTAACTCGCCTAATGCCTCAAGAGGAAATGCCTGCGAGATATGAGTATGTTAAGTAGTCTATGTGTGGTGTGAAAACATTTGTAGAACATTACAAACTATGAAGAAATTAATAAAAAATGACTTAGATAGAACACCGGAAATGTCCGTTGTGTGACCTGCAGACCAATTCCATAATAAAGGCCAATCATTTTATAGCAAATGTGTATCATAATAAGCATTGTTTATACTTTCAGACACATAGTTTAGACCTAATTAATTCTCACGCTTTCTCGTTCTCAGCCTGCACTGGCAGTCTTTCGCTGCTACTAATTGTTTTCCACCATGGGTCTTCCAGATAATTTACATAAGAAAAGGACCAACCGCTCCATAACTTTAATGAAGTCACTGCCGAGGAAATAACAGGCCAATCCACAAAGCGGCTTCCTGCGACTCTGCATGGAAATAGGGCATTTGCATGGGAATGACATGAAACCAACAACAGTCAGGTTTCTTTTCCATGGATATTGTAGTAGCCTGTATTTTTATTTAACTAGGCAAGTCAGTTAAGAACATATTCTTATTTACAATGACGGCCTACCCCGGCCAAACCCTAACGACGCTGGGTCAATTGTGCGCCGCCCTATGGCACTCCCGGTGACGGCCGGTTGTGATACAGCCTGGAATCGAATCAGGGTCTGTAGTGACGCCTCTAACACTGAGATGCAGTGCCTTAGACTGCTGCGACACTCGGGAGGCCGAGTATGTATTGTTTACAGAGCAGACTGGAATGAAACTAAATATCATAAAAGAGAACACTGTAAAAGTATATCAAAAACCTGTTGGCTATTTCAATTTGTGTATCATGAATGAAACATGATAACTCTCTGGTATGAACAATATCACTCCCGGTACTTAGGCTACCGAAGCTCGCAACAAGGAAAAGGAAGTAACAGCTCTCCCCTCCTACATACACAATTGCAAAAAATATCACAAAAATGGGGTCGGGTGAWTGCGTTGATTTTCAGATTCTTTTGACTTACAGCTCGAATTGACCTATGGTTGGCCGAAACTGTGTGTGTGGAGGCGGGGCGTAAGCAGTCAGTGTAGGTTAGTGCTATTCGGCTCTGAATGTGTGTTGAAACATCCCTAGTGAGAGGTTACTGAGTAGACGGGAATAAGTGCGTAACTTTTTTTTTCTGGTTTATTTTTCTTGAGAGTGATTTCTCGTTAAATTTTTCTTTCAGCTCTGTGATTTGTAAATCGTTCTACATCATTGGGAACAGCCTAAAGACAAGGGCAGAGACACGCAGCTGTTCCCGATCAGTTATCCACTTCATTTTTGGGGAGGAATTTACAGAAATATTAATACAATTCTGGATCTGGTCGTTTGTAAAGAAAGTAGACTACCGAAACGAACAGAACACAGCAGTAACATGGTTTTCATTCATCTTGACAATTGAGTCTTTTGCAAGTGCCTTGACTGCAGACATCGAATTGAGAGGAGATTTGGGAGAAGTCGTCGAGGGTTCATGGACAAAGAGTGGAACGAATACAGCCAATGATACGATAAGTTTCATCTACATGCGTCCCGTTTCTTGAATGTGACAGTGGGGACGTAGGACAAGATCAGAGGACAACTCCTCTGTATAATTGTATAGCCACTATATGCAATATGTTCTAGTGCTATAAAGGAACGTTTTTCCTAGTATGAAAGTTAATACTTTATTGACTATTCTAGATTTTAAAAACGGGTGTTTTTTATTTGTATCGACTTATTCCATGAGTCATTGACTTCCCACCGTCAGTCAGTCAAAGCGAGGTTTTCCTTGTAATATTGTGACCACATTTTTTTTTCACTCATTCCCCAGTGAAACTGGTGTTTGAACTGTTGTCCGTGTCAGATGTGGTCAGTGTTGCGGCCAATGGGTACACGGCCCAGCTGACGGTGCCAGTAAATCACCAGTTTAACCTTTTTGACACACACAACCGAAGGAGTTCGTTTATATTACGGATATTCTGGATGCCATTATGGAGTTCATATCCAGTCGCATTGTCCCACTTTGGCTGGTCCTGCTGGAGTGTTTGCTTCTGTCGACAGCAGAGGAAGGTAGGTCGGATTGGTTCATATTACCTCCTCTACAACGTTCTCAATTAAAAGGCTGTTTCATGTACTGCTTATTGTCGACGAAAAATGTACTGTGGCGTTATTTAGCCACCTAATAGCTTATGAAAATATGATTTAGTCCTGTTTTGCGTTCAACTTCAGATTGTTGTTACATTGTAACAGCATCAGATATTACATTGTAACAACTGCACTGTGCTACAGCCGCACGTGCTTGTTACAATGTGACATGCTAGTTGTAAATCATAATGATGGTTAATCAATCCTACACTCCTACGCTTTTACTGTGTCATATTTTTATTTGTATGAAGAATCATAAGCCTCCACTATCTAACTACTGCAATTAAACTCTGAGTGAGACTTCACCATTAATGAAGATTCACTTGTTGCACGTGTCTTTATATATATATATATATATATATACAGTACACACTACCAATCAAAAGTTTTAGAACACCTACTCATTCAAGGGTTTGTCTTTATTTGTAATATTTTCTACATTGTAGAATAATAGTGAAGACATTGAACTATGAAATAACACATATGGAATCATGTAGTAAACAAAAAAGTGTAAAACAAATCTAAATATATTTGAGATTTGAGATTCTTCAAAGTAGCCAACCATTGCCATGATGACAGCTTTGCACACTCTTAGCATTCTCTCAACCAGCTTCATGAGGTAGTCACCTGGATTGCATTTCAGTTAACAGGTGTGCCTTGTTAAAAGTTAATTTGTGGAATTTATTTCCTTAATGAGTTTGAGCAAATCAGTTGTGTTGTGACAAGGTATGGGTGGTATACAAAAGATAGCCCTAGTTGGTAAAAGACCAAGTCCATATTATGGCAAGAACAGCTCAAATAAGCAAAGAGAAATGACAGTACGTCATTACTTTAAGTCATGAAGGTCAGTCAATACGGAAACATTCATTAACTTTGAAAGTTTCTTCAAGTGCAGTCGCAAAAACGATCAAGTCCTATGATGAAACTGTCTCTCATGAGGACCGCCACAGGAAAGGAAGACCCAGAGTTACCTCTGCTGCAGAGGATAAGTTCATCAGAAATTGCAGCACGAATAAATGCATCTCACATCTCAACATCAACTGTTTAGAGGAGACTGCATGAATCAGACCTTCATGGTCGAATTGCTGCAAAGAAACCACTACTAAAGGACACCAATAAGAATACGATACTTGCTTGGGCCAAGAAACATGAGCAATGGACATTAAACCAGTGGAAATCTGTCCTTTGGTCTGATGAGTCCAAATTTGAGATTCTTGGTTCCAACCGCAGTGTCTTTGTGAGACACAGAGTAGGTGAATGGATGATCTCCGCATGTGTGGTTCCCACCGTGAAGCATGGAGGAAGAGGTGTGATGGGTTGGAGGTGCTTTGCTGGTGACACTGTCGGTGATTTATTTCGAATTCCACGCTTAAACAGCATGGGTACCACAGCATTCTGCAGCGATACGCCATCCCATCTGGTTTGCGCTTAGTGGGACTATAATTTGTTTTTCAACAGGACAATGACCTGGCCAGCATCCCGAAGGCCAGCATCCCGGAGTCGCCTCTTCACTGTTGACATTGAGACTGGTGTTTTGCGGGTACTATTTAATGAAGCTGCCAGTTGAGGACTTGTGAGGCGTCTGTTTCTCAAACTAGACACTCTAATGTACTTGTCGCCTTGCTCAGTGTTGACATTGAGACTGGTGTTTTGCGGGTACTATTTAATGAAGCTGCCAGTTGAGGACTTGTGAGGCGTCTGTTTCTCAAACCAGACACTCTAATGTACTTGTCGCCTTGCTCAGTTGTGCACCGGGGCCTCCCACTCCTCTTTCTATTCTGGTTAGAGCCAGTTTGCGCTGTTCTGTGAAGGGAGTAGTACACAGCATTGTATGAGATCTTAAGTTTCTTGGCAATTTCTCGCATGGAATAGCCTTTATTTCTCAGAACAAAAATAGACTGACGAGTTTCAGAAGAAAGTTCTTTGTTTCTGGCCATTTTGAGCGTGTAATCGAACCCACAAACAACTAGTCTACAGAAGGCCAGCTTTATTGCTTCTTTAAATAGCACAGCACTTTTCAGCTGTGCTAACATAATTGCAAAGAGGTTTTCTAATGATCAATTAGCCTTTTAAAATGATAAACTTTGATTAGCTAACACAACGTGCCATTGGAACACAGGAGTGATGGTTGCTGATAATGGGCCTCTGTACGCCTATGTAGATATTCCATAAAAATCAGCAGTTTCCAGTTACAATAGTCATTTACAACATTAACAATGTCTACTCTGTATTTCTGATCAATTTGATGTTATTTTAATGGTCCAAAAATGTGCTTTTCCTTAAAAAACAAGTACATTTCTATGTGACCCCAAACTTTTGAACGGTAAGTGGTGTAATATCTATTTATATATATATATATTTTATATTATTTATGTATGTCTTTTAAAAACAGTCCAAGACAACATACCTACATGGATTCATAAAGATAGAGAGGTGATAATGAATTGTGTGTGTGTGTGTGTGTGTGTGTGTGTGTGTGTGTGTGTGTGTGTGTGTGTGTGTGTGTGTGTGTGTGTGTGTGTGTGTGTGTGTGTGTGTGTGTGTGTGTGTGTGTGTGTGGTGTGTGTGTGTGTGTTGGTTGTGGTTGTGGTTGTGGTTGTGTGTACATTGGTTGAATTTGTGCTTGTCTGTGTGTGTGGGAGCATGTGCGTTTTGGAAAGGTGACCCCGCCAGTCCACAGCCTGTATATATGCACCCTGCCCAGTTCTGTGGTGTTCCACTACCAATCAATCCTGAACGGCATGGCTCCGATTAGTTCCACACTGCATGCTGAAATGGAGACACCTGGTCCCTTCTATCTACAAACAATTAACATGGTGCTGTTTGACAGGCATTGATAACACCCGAGCACGGCTATGGCATTACAGGAGACTTGAAGGGATTAGTTTGGTATGCCTACTACAAGGTCACTAATTAGCCACAGTAACGCCAAAATCAATTCATGATTATGTTTCATTTTTTAAATTTCAGTTCAGGTCATTTTAGAGGTCTTGTTGTCCCCTGCCTCAATAAGTTTTTGAACTATTACGATTCACTCTGCATCCTAGCCTACAACGATACTGTGTAGGCTTGCTTCACTTACCATTGAGAAGAGTTTTGAGGATCTAGGCCTAGACTGTAGCGTTTTCCTGTAGAAAACCCACCTCTAACATCTGTTCTCTACTTTCCTTCTGGACTCACAACAGAAGGAGTAGAAAGAGAATCTRTGAGCTGGGAGTTCTGCTAATCTATTGAATGTGACCTCTTTCCCTTAACTGTGTTAGGTTTTGAAGAAACAGGGTAAAAACTCAAACGGACGACTAGTAAAACCTCAAACCAAGTTTATTCAACACACTGGGTGCCTCAGCTGCAAGCACAACATATCAGTCACACTAGCACATATTTATACTTTCCGACTGTTTTTATTTGAACCTTTACTTAACTAGTGACAGCCTACCCTGGCCAAACCCGAACCCAATTGTGCGCCGCCCTATGGGAATCCCAATCACGGCAGGATGTGATACAGCCTGGAATCAAACCAGGGTCTGTAGTGACGCCTCTAGCACTGAGATGCAGTGCCTTAGACCACTGCGCCACTTGGGACTACGCGGAGTCTTTTCCTTGCATGTCTAAGATAAACAATCCTTCTCTGTTGCTAGGCAGAAACTCAGTTGGTTCCTCTTACTGGTATTGTCATTACCCTGCCTAAGTCCAGGACCCTCATGGGCATGGAAGTGAGTGTGTATGGGACATGACTGTAGTCTGATGTTCTTCGGGGTGGCCCCTATGGCCCCCCTCCCAGCAGTGTCTTCTCTCTTCAACTGTTGACATTCTTTAGAGTTGAGTTCCACACCCCTCATTGTCCTAGTTCCACAGCAACTTGCCTGCCCTATCAGCAACTTGCCTGCCCTATCAGCAACTTGCCTGTCCTATCAGCAACTTGCCTGCCCTATCAACAACTTGCCTGCCCTATCAACAACTTGCCTG
>NC_036844.1:29534400-29538772 GCF_002910315.2 Salvelinus sp. IW2-2015
CGGGGGCCTCCCACTCCTCATTCTATATTCTGGTTAGAGCCAGTTCTTTGCGCTGTTTCTGTGAAGGGTAGTAGTACACCAGCATTGTTGATGAGATCTTAAGTTTCTTGGCAATTTTCTCGCAGGAATAGCTTTATTTCTCAGAACAAAATAGAGACTGACGAGTTTCAGAAGAATAGTTCTTTGTTCTGGCCATTTTTGTCGAGCGTGTAATCGAACCACAAACAACTAGTCTACAGAAGAGCAAGCTTTATTGCTTCTTTTAAATAGCACAGCACTTTTCAGCTGGTGCTAACATAATTGGCAAAGAGGTTTTTACATGATCAATTAGCCTTTTAAATGATAAACTTTGATTAGCTAACACAACGTGCCATTGGACACAGGAGTGATGGTTGCTGATAAATGGGCCTCTGTACGCCTATGTATGATTCCATAAAAATCAGCAGTTCCACGTTACAATAGTCATTTTACAACATTAACAATGTCTACTCTCTGTATTTTGATCAATTTGATGTTATTTTAATGGTTCCAAAAATGTGCTTTTTCCTTAAAAAACAAGTACATTTCTATGTGACCCCAAACTTTTGAGTAGTGTGTATATATTATATATATTATATATATATTTAATTTATATTTATGTATGTCTTTTTAAAACAGTCCAAGACAACATACTACATGGATTCATTAAAGATAGAGAGGTGATATATGAATAATGTGTGTGTGTGTGTGTGTGTGTGTGTGTGTGTGTGTGTGTGTGTGTGTGTGTGTGTGTGTGTGTGTGTGTGTGTGTGTGTGTGTGTGTGTTGTGTGTGTTGTGTGTGTGTGTGTGTGTGTGTGTGTGTGTGTGGTTGTGGTTGTGGTTGTGTGTTGTGTGTACATGTGTTGAATTTGTGCTTGTCTGTGTGTGTGGAGCATGTGCGTTTTGAAAGGTGACCCCGCCAGTCCACAGCCTGTATATATGCACCCTGCCAGTTCTGTGGTGTTCCACTACCAATCAATCCTGAACGGCATGCTCCGATTAGTTCCACACTGCATGCTGAAATGAGACACCTGGTCCCTTCTATCTACAACAATTAACATGGTGCTGTTTTGACAGGCATTGATAACACCCGAGCACGGCTATGGCATTACAGGAGACTTGAAGGGATTAGTTTGGTATGCCTACTACAAGGTCACTAATTAGCCCAGTAACGCCAAAATCAATTCATGATTATGTTTCATTTTTTTAAATTTCAGTTCAGGGTCATTTTAGAGGTCTTGTTGTCCCCTGCCTCAATAAGTTTTTTGAACTATTACGATTCACTCTGCATCCTAGCCTACAACGATACTGTGTAGGCTTGCTTCACTTACCATTGAGGAGAGTTTTGAGGATCTAGGCCTAGACTGTAGCGTTTTCCTGTAGAAAACCCACCTCTAACATCTGTTCTCTACTTTCCTTCTGGACTCACAACAGAAGGAGTAGAAAGAGAAATCTTTGAGCTGGGAGTTCTGCTAATCTATTGAATGTGACCTCTTTCTCCTTAACTGTGTTAGGTTTTGAAGAAACGGGTAAAAACTCAAGAACGTACGACTAGTAAAACCTCAAACCAAGTTTATTCAACACCACTGGGTGCCTCAGCTGCAAGCACAACATATCAGTCACACTAGCACATATTTATACTTTCCGACTGTTTTTTTTGAACCTTTACTTAACTAGTGACGCCTACCCTGGCCAAACCGAACCCAATTGTGCGCCGCCCTATGGATATCCAATCACGGCAGGATGTGATACAGCCTGGAATCAAACCAGGGTCTGTTAGTGACGCCTCTAGCACTGAGATGCAGTGCCTTAGCGCACTGCGCCACTTGGGACTACGCGGAGTCTTTTCTTGCATGTCTAAGATAAAATCCTTCTCTGTTTGCTAGGCAGAAACTCAGTTTGGTTCCTCTTACTGGTATTGTCATTACCCTGCCTAAGTCCAGGACCCTCATGGGCATGGATAGTGAGTGTGTATGGGACATGACTGTAGTCTATGATGTTCTTCGGGGTGGCCCTATGGCCCCCCTCCAGCGAGTGTCTTCTCTCTTCAACTGTGTTGACATTCTTTAGAGTTGAGTTCCACACCCCTCATTGTCCTAGTTCCACAGCAACTTGGCTGCCTATCAGCAACTTGCCTGCCCTATCAGCAACTTGCCTGTCCTATCAGCAACTTGCCTGCCGCTATCAACACAACTTGCCTGCCCTATCAACAACTCTGCCGTACCCTAATCATCACATTGCCTGCCCTATCGAACTTGCTCCTATCAGCAAACCTTGCCTGCCCTATCAGCAACTTGCTCTCCGCTGGCTGCCCTATCAATCAGGCAAACTTGCGGCATGCCCTATCAGCACAAACTTATGCTGCACGCATCCTAACATCTGCCTTGCCCTATCAGCAACTTGCTTGCTTCAACTCCGTCCCCTCATCTACAGCCAACTTTGCCTTGCCCGTCTCACAACTGCCTGCCCTATCAGCAACTTGCCTCTGTTTCTGCCCTATCAGCATATCGTCACACTGCCTTCGCCCCTCTCGCCTGACCTCAGCAACTTGCCTGCCCTATCCAACTTGCGCAACTTGCCTGCCCTATCAGGCCAACTTGTCCAATGCCCCTATCAAGCACTTGCTGCCTATGAGCTTCCTAGCATCAGACAACTTGCGCGCCTGCGCCTGTCACAGCAACTTGCCTGGGCGTCCTATCTGCAACTTTGCCTTCCTATCAGCCTGCGCCTGAACATGCGACTTGCCTCGTCTCTCAGCAACTGTGCCGCCGCGCTGCCATCGAGCAACTTGCCTGCCCTATCAGCAACTTGCCTGCCCTATCAGCAACTTGCCTGCCTTCAGCACTTGCCTGCCCTATCACACTTGCCTGCCCTATCAGCAACTTGCCTGTCCTATCAGCACTTGCCTGTTCCATTCCAGCAACTCTGCTGTCGCACTTGGCTGCCCTCATCAACAACTTGCCTGCCCTATCAGGAACTTGCCTTCCTCTGCGCAACCTTGCCGTTGTCCTATCAGCACTTGCCTGCCCTATCAGCAACTTGCCTGCCTATCAGCAAACTTGCCTGCCCCTTCCAGCAACCTTTGTCACTGTCCCTATCAGGCAAACCTGCTGCCCTAATCACACAACTTGCCTGCCCTATCAGCAACTTGCCTTCCCTATCAGCAACTTGCCTGCCCTATCAGCAACTTGCCTGCCCTATCAGCAACTTGCCTGCCCTATCAGCAACTTGCCTGTCCTATCAACAACTAAAACTAGACTGTTGCTCTTGGCCTCTTTCCTTAGAAATATGAATATTCAGCAATAACATGTTTGAACAGAATATGAACTTTCGTCACTTTCCCTTGTCTTACTCAATAACTTTCCATACACAGAGTTACTATTCACCCTTCATTGACCCCAACATATACATTCCTTATACATGTAAAGTCATCAATAAGTTGTAGCATGGTAACATGAATAGGTATATTTCAAGCCAGAATCCAACAACTGTTAAAGATATATATATTTTAAATAATATTCAAACAGCATTTGATCATTTTTGAAGCGTGACATGCATGTGGTCCCTGCAGGACTGTGAAGGTATTAAAAAGGGCAATGCTGGTAATTATTAATTTGGCCAAGTTAAGCTAGGCATCGTGGGGTACATTGGATTCGGTCCACAGGGTAAAATCCTCAAAAGGGGCCTAAACCCTCTGAGATTAGTGTGTGTGTGCGTGTGTGTGTGTGCGCAAGTGCGTGTGTGTGTGTCAATGATTAAACAAAGGTTGATCCCTGCGCATATCGTATAACAGATATTTAGTGGTCTTTGTTGAGAAGAGTTTGAAGAAAAAGCAGACTTCCATCCCAGTGAGCCATTGAGCCAGTGAGCCTTCACAATCAGCCTCCATGATGAGCTAACCCCCAAAAAGACACCATCCTCTCTGTTGCTTTTCCTCCACCTCCTCTTTTCTCTCATCACCCCCTCGCTCTTTCTCTCTCTTCATACCTTCTCTGTGGATAGAGCGCCGCGATGAGTGACATTCTGCTTCACAGCCCATAAACTCAGTGTCTAAAACCAGCAAACGCTGAAAGAATGTATTTTATTCCGAATACAAGAGGCCCTATGTGAAAGAGTTAGGGCCTCGTCGCCCCTCCTCTGCACTCTTTCATTTTGTTACTCTCTCCATCGCCTCTCTCTCTCTCTCTCTCTCTCTCTCTCTCTCTCTCTCTCTCTCTCTCTCTCTCTCTCTCTCTCTTCTCTCTCTCCTCTCTTCTCTCTCTCTCTCTCTCTCTCTCTCTCTCTCTCTCTCTTCCGCTGTGTGAGCGCGTCAGTGCGTCAGGAACTTGCGACTGTCGTCCCTGCCGCGGAAGT
>NC_036844.1:29538797-29546278 GCF_002910315.2 Salvelinus sp. IW2-2015
CTGCCCTATCAGCAAACTGCCTCCCTAATCAGCAACTTGCCTGTCCTATCAGCAATTTCCGCTTCACAATGCCTGCATAAACACTCTGCCATCGCAGCCTGCCATCACACTTGCCTGCCCTATCAAAACTTGCCTGCCCTATCAGCAAACTTGCCTTTCCTATTCAGCAACTTGCCCTGTCCATATCAGCAACTTGCCTGCCCTATCAGCAACTGCCTGCCTATCAGCACTGACTGCCCTATCAGCAACTTGCCTGTCCTATCAGCAACTTGCCTGCCCTATCAACAAACTGCCGCCCTAACATCAGCAACTTGCACGTCCCTATCAGCAACTTGCCTGCCCTATCAGCAAACTTGCCTGCCCTATCAGCCAAACTTGCCTGCCCTATCAGCAACTTGCCGTGCCCTATCAACAACTAAACGCTCCTACTCATGTCTGTTCACGACTGCTGCCTCAAACTTGCTGCCCTTCACAACTGTCTCCTATGCACTCTGCTAAGGTGCCATCAAAACTGCTGCTCTCGAAACTTGCGTCTATACTACTAAGATCACGTTGCTCTGGGTCGGTCTGAAATAGAACATCGGCAAACATTTGTTTACAGAATATGAACTTTCGTCACTTTCCCTTGTCTTACTCCAAGTAACTTCCATACACAGAGTTTACTATTCACCCTCATTGACCCCAACAATTATACATTCCTTATACATGTAAAGTCATCCATAAGTTGTAGCAGATCGGTAAATGAAAAGAGTAATTTCAAGCAGAATCAACAACTGGTAAAATATAATTTTTAAATAAGGTATCAAACCAGCAATGTTACATTGTTTTGAGCGTGACATGCAGCGTCCCTGGCAAGGACTGTGAAGTATTAAAAGGGCACAGTGCTGCGCTAATTATTAATTTGGCCTAAGTTAAGCAGGCATCGCGTGCCGGCGTTACATTTGGATTCGGTCCACAGCTAAATCCTCAAAAGGGGCCTAACCCTGCTGAGATTAGTGTGTGTGGCTGTGGTGGTGGTGTGCGCAAGTGCGTGGTGTGTGTGTCAATGATTAAACAAAGGTTGATCCCTGCGCATATCGTATAACAGAATATTTAGTGGTCTTTGTTGAGAAGAGTTTGAAGAAAAAGCAGACTTCCATCCAGTGAGCCATTGAGCCAGTGAGCCTTCACAATCAGCTCCATGATGAGCTAACCCCCAAAAGACACCATCCTCTCTGTTGCGTTTTCCTCCACCTCCTCTTCTCTCATCACCCCTACGCTCCTTTCTTCTCTCTTCATACCTTCTCTGTGGATAGAGAGCGGCCGCGCGATGAGTGACATTCTGCTTCACAGCCCATAACTCAGTGTCTAAAACCAGCAAACGCTGAAAGAATGTATTTTATTCCGAATAACAAGAGGCCCTATGTGAAAGAGTTAGGGCCTCGTCGCCCTCCTCTGCACTCTTTCATTTGTTGTTATCTCCCACCCTCTGCTCTCTCTCTCCTCTCCTCTATCTCTCTCCTCTCTCTCTCCCTTCTCTCTCTCTCTCTCTCTCTCGCTCTCTCTCTCTCTCTCTCTCTCTCTCTCGTCGTCTCTCTCTCTCTCTCTCTCTCCTCTCTCTCTCTCTCCTCCTCTCTTCTCTCTCCTGTCTCTCTCTCTCTCGCTGTCTCTGTCTGCCCTGTACAGGCGTGTGGTGCGCAGTCAGAGACTCGACTGCCACTCTCCCTGCCGCGGGGAAATGCGGATCTCTTCCCAGAAAGCCTATTAAATGGAACCGATTTTTATAAGAAAAGGATTTGCATTTAAAGCAAATCTCCCCCTCGACTGACACCCCCAGACATATCCTCTGGGCTTGAATCCAACGATTAGCCCCGTTGAAGAGAGTTAAACACGGCATCCGAATGACGCAGCACGGTAATCTACAGGCCAATCGGCCTCTACATCCAGAAACACTTGGTCCTCTCTCTCTCTCATCTCCCAAGCTCTCCTCTCTCTCTCTCATCTCTCTTGTCTCGCTCTCTTCTCTCTCTCTGTCTCTCGCGTCTCTCTCTCTCTCTCTCTCTCTCTCTCTCGTCTCTCTGTCTCATCTGTCTCTCCTCTCTCTCTCTCTCTTCTCTCTCTCGCATCATCATCTTCATCATCAGTTCTCTCTCTTCACTCTCTTCTCTCTATCTGCGCTCTCTCTCGTCTCTCTCTCTCGCTCCTCTTCTCATCATTTCTATCACAGGTTTCGTATCTCCCCCTCTCTCACTCTTCTGCTTCTGATGAAGGTTGCCTTGCAGGAGCTGGAGCTCGTTCTAGGCAGATTTTTTCTGGAGTGGGTAGTGGTGTGGTTATCAACTGAATATTTAGTCACAAATGAGATGTGACTACAACATGGAAATGTGTCAGAGAGGTGGACGACAGTCAGCGTGACCAGCATCCATGTGGAACGGCAGTCAGGGTGGGACGGCAGCAGGATGGACGGGTCAGCTTCTGGGGGACGCAGTCGCGTGGACGGCATCTACGGCCAGGTGGACGGCAAAGTCGGGTGGACGAGCAGTCGCGGACTCTAGTCGGACGCAGTCTGCGTGGACAAGCGGCGAGTGGACGGGCGGCGGGTCGCGAACGGACGGCGTCTCGTAAAGTGGACGAGCAGATTCGGAGTGGACGTGTAGTCGGTTGATGATGGCGAAATCAAGAAAACACCCACCCACCCTCTCCAAGCCACAATAGTCAGGACACGCGACATGGCTGGCATGGGCAGGCAGCGACGCCATGTGCTCTCCCCTGCCTCCTTCCACCCACACATCACTCACTTGAGAGGAACACACAAGAGAGCGAATGAGGCCACACCTACCAAATAGACAGAGCCAGAGAAGACTCTTATGAGAGCGTCATTCTGCCAGAGGTGTCGAGAGAGACTCTACAAGTCAAGTTAAGAAATTAGAAATGGGCTGAACAGAATAGTGAGAGGTTGTTGGTGTGTGTTTGTGTGTTTTAAGTGCTGTGTTGCCAGTAGGTTCCCAACCTTTTCCAGTACGCCTACCACCAATTAAATTATCTCTACCCGATACCTCCTGTAAGCTACCCACTCATGCTACAATATATACCAGTAAGCCTATTCCATGAGTCGTTCTCAATACTCAAGTTCCTAGTATCCCTGTTGCGAACCATACTGCAGTTAGGTGATCTGCACCTGAGCTGAGACAGAGGGTTGCTGTGATTCATACACACACCACACACACACACACACACACACACACACACACACACACACATCACACACTACACGACGACAACATCACACCACAACACACACACACACACACACACCACACACACACACACACACACACACACACAAGCAACACAATACATGTTCACTCTATAATTTCTATACAAGGTTTCATATCAAGTCTTTTATTTCAACCTAAAAACCTAAAAAACCCCTCTCCAAAAGTGTTTAGCTGCCCTTCAAAACCCCCTCTCTTAAACCTCTAAGAACAGAGAACATTGCGAAGGAAACTTGAGCTCTACCCCTCGATGTTGTCTGTTTCCTTGGCTTGGTGAATAGAGAGGAGGAGATGTCAAAGAAAAGGAAGACCCATGGCGAATATTCTGTGTTATCGGCTTGAGAATGGCAGATCTTTGATGTTTATATTAGCTGAGCAGGTTGCTGCCATTCAGAACTGAACGTCCTCCAGCGTCAGCTGCTCCACCTCCCCACTGCAGCAGTATTAGTCACTGTTGTTGTGTGTGGAATCGATGAACAAAGTGGTGTGGGTGGATTGCTGCTGGTTTGTGCTGATGTGGTGTGAGTGTGTGTGTGTTGTTGTGGTCTGAGCACCTCGCGCTGAGCCGTGTGAGCGTGCGTGTGAGCGTGTGTGTGTGTGTGTGAGGTATATCTGCATGTTTTCTCTTGTGAAAATATCTATATACAGTTGTAATACAGTTTGTATTACTCTGTAACCAATGAGGACCCCAACGTTGATATGGTTAGTATGGCAGACGTTAGCGAGTGGAACCTGACAGTACATGTCGGTCATATTATTTCTGCAGTCGATGTGTGTACCTTTGTGTCAGAGCACATCTGAGTGCGTATGTAGAAGTGTGTGTGAGAGCTGACCTTTTCTTTGGTTAATGTCCTGGTCTTTAGTGTGCTAGAGGATCTCCCAGTCGGACTGACATGGAGATACATGCAAACCATTTTCTGTCCAGAGTTTCTTATAAGGATGAGACTTGAGTGATGGGGGGGAGAGAAATGGGTCAAGATTGAACAACAGAACCACAAAAAGGAAAAGAACGACTTAAACACACGACAGTCAACATGCTGAAAGTATATGGAGATTGTGCACACTTTGAGAACCTGTAACCAGGACCGGCGTGTGTCTCCTTCAACACACGATGATAATTGTGAACTACTCTTTATAAACTTGTTATAAACCTTTATAAACATAATGAGTTATCTCTGTCACATTTTTTACCATTGAGTCCCTATCAGTTAAACAGAAACAATTACAGAGAAACAAGGCTCCCTTTGATTTGAGGTTGACTTAATCCTAAACCCTTTGTTCTAAACATCCACAGTGACACACACTGGTTTAGTTACGATGCCTATCAAACCATGCCAACTGTACCACTGTCTTTCCCTCAGTAGTCGGTGAGGCTCCTTGATCATGTAGAAAGCTGTTCCACTGTGTGTCTCTCTCTCTGGGGAAGGGAGGGAGGACTCTGAGCTTCTTTGTTCCACTCCAGCTCTCCTTAATTGGTCTTTTATGAAGTTTAATCTCACCCATAGCTCAGTGTCTTTTGTTAGCCAGGGAGGGATATGTGGGAAGTCATCTGGACTCTTTCAGATCACCCCTTTGGTGTGAGATTAGCTACAGAACTAAAATCCAACCAGGGAGAAGAAAAAACCCAGAACATTACTACTGTCAACTCTTGAACAATCTCAGCAATTAGCTCACTGCAACGTGACATAAATGTTGAGTTAAAGCTGCAATATGTAACTTTTTGGGTGACCCGACCAAATTCACATAGAAATTAGAGTTATAAATCTGTTATTCTCATTGAACGCAAGTCTAAGAAGCGGTAGGTCTCTTCTATGTGCGCTATTTCTATGCTTCCCATTCATAAATTTAGTTTTGCGTCTTTTACTTTAGGTTTTGCAAAATATAATGAACAGTGGTTTAGATGGTACAATGATTCTCTACACTATACTTGCTTGTTTTGTCACATAAACTGAAATTAGGCAAACTATTCGAATTTTAGCAACCAGGAAATGGCGGAGCAATTTCTGCATAGTGCACCTTTAATATTTTCCAACGTTCTGCAGACAACAGTCTATGATTGTTAAAAACTTTTGTCTGTTGTGTGGAAATGCTGCTGTTTCTACTTCAATAAGTTCTGCTGTAGCACAGACATTTCAGCCACCATATAAGAACGTTACCCAAAATTCCAGGCATTGAGTCAATTGTAACTTGCACATTTCTGAGCCCAAATGAATGCCAGACATGTAGGGTAGGTTTAATACACTTAATCCCCACTGCTAAGGTCAGCCATTTTGGTTCACAGCTGTGTTATTCAACTCTGGCTGAACACCCACACAGAAATGGACCCTGTCCAGTAGCCAGTAGCCAGCTCCCTACAGTAACTGGGTCAGGTGATGTCCTGGGAGAGGAGAGAACAAGGACAGTAGTACCACCGGGCTGTTTGACATCCCTGAAGAGGAATAAAGGAGGAAAACATTTGTCTTCGTCTCTCTCTCTCTCTCTCTCTCTCTCTCTCTGTTTCTTTCTCTCCCTCTCTCTGCCTCTCTCTCCTCTCTCCTCTCTCGTCTCCTCTCTCTCTCTCTCTCCTCTCTCTCCTCTCTCTCTCCTCTTACTCTTCTCTCTCTCTCTGCTTCTCTCCCTCTCTCTCTCTCTCTTTCTCTCTCTCGTCTCCTCTCTGCTCTTCTCTACTCTCCTCTCTCATCTCTCTCTCTCTCTCTCTTCCTCTCTCTCTCCATCTTCTCTGTCTTCTCTCTCTCTTTCTCTCTCTCCTCCTCTCTCTCTCTCTCTCTCTCTCTCTCTCTTTCTCTCTCTCTCGTTCTCTCTCTTTCTCTCTAACACATGTATACAGGCTACGTGTAGACAGTCACACAGGTCCATGCGCTATCATATGGGGGCCCTTATAATAAGATTAGAGAGTGAAGTGTAATGTTTTTCTCAGAGGGCCTCTCACTCCAGTAGGCCTGCTGAATGCACTGTGAGGATGTCAGTGGCCAGTCCATCACTCCTCAGCTCCCTTCAGACCAGGAGAGAAGCAGGAAACAGGAAGGAGGGGAGTGGGATTAGAGGAGAGGGGGAGACCTAATCTCACAGGCTCAACTCTATGTCAAACACACATAAACAGACACACATCAGGTTTTGAACATACACTACAGATGTAGGATCTTAATTTGAGCCAGTTTGCTACAGCAGAAGAATAATCTTGTAGCAACAGGAAATGTGAATTACAATGTGGATTATAATGAATGGACATTTTTGTAGGGGTTGATACATTTTTCCTTACGGCAAATCAAGTCTGAAATTTCTACGTGGAAATTTCAAACTTTAAAACCCTTTAAAAAAAACTCAAATACACTGCAAGTTTCCATTTCCTGCTGTGAAGGAAAATTCTCAGAAACAAAAGAGTGATCAAATTAAGATCTTACATCTGTATTGTGATATATGACGCACACTCTTGTGCTTACAGACACACACACACACACACACACACACGGAGACTGCAAGGTGGTGTCTTAGTGGCCAAATGCCCTGATAAGCTCCACTAGTCTTTTTTCATCTCTCCTTCTCTCCCTTCATCTGTTTCTGTCTGTTTCTCCCTCCCAGCACTCCCATAAATCCTTAACCCAGGTCAGCGCTGTCCTGCACTCTTCTCCCCACCCCTGACTTTCCCTCTCCTCTTAGCATGTTCTCCTACCCTAACCAGAATCTCTGTTCTCTCCTTCTCAGCCACCTTCCCACTTTATCTCTTCTCTATCTCTCCTCGCTCCTTCTCTCTCTAGGCGTGTAGGGGGTAATTGGCACTCTGAGTTTCCTTAATTAAAGCATGGGTCTAATTGTAGCCGATGCAGAGCGAAGGCTCACAGGCCTATCATTTCCTTATGACACTCCAGAGCAGCCAGAGAGAGAGAGAGAGAGAGAGAGAGAGGAAGGGGAAGTAACAGAGAGGTAGAGAAGAAAGTGAAGAAGTCGGTCTGTGATTAAAGAGAGGGTTTGTGTTCCAACTCTGAATAGGTTGGGTCATGCAGCAGCTATCATATTCAAGGTCACTTATTTAAAGACTGGAGACGTGGGTTTATTCACCTGCTGTGTGGAGTGGATGGAGTTGGAGTCTTTGGAACAGAGCTGGTAGTATGGTAGGGTTCTTCTACAGTAGGGAGAGCCCTGTCTGGAGTCTTTACTGCTCTCTGAGGTCGTGGAAGGTCAGGAGTCTTTACTGCTCTCTGAGGTGGTGGAAGGTCAGGAGTCTTTACT
>NC_036844.1:29550135-29552249 GCF_002910315.2 Salvelinus sp. IW2-2015
GAGTTACCACCCTTTTTTAACCCCAACCTTTTCCTTGGGGTCTGAAAGCTTGAAGGACCCTGCCCTCCCTACATCAGCCCTCATCCTCCTTACCCCTTCACCCCTCAGCCTCCTCAACCCTTCACCCCCCCCTTTCAAGTTCCCTTTCTTTTCCAAGCCCCCCCTCATCCCCCTTCACCCCTCATCCTCCTCAACCCTTTCAACCCATATCCCTCCTCCCCCGTTCACCCCTCATACCTCCTAAACCTTCACCCCTCATCCTCCTCCCCCTTCACCCCTCATCCTCCTCAACCGTTCACCCCTCACTCCTCCTACCCCTTCACCCCTCACCTCCAAAACCCTTCACCCCCTCATCCTCCTCGCCCCCTTCACCCCTCATCCTCCTCAACCCTTCACCCATCATCCTCCTCAACCCTTTCATCCCTCATCCTCCTCACACCCTTCATCCCTCATCCTAACCTCAAAACCCCTTCATCCTCATCCTCTTCACTCTCATCCCTCATCCTCCTCAACCCTTCACCCCTCATCCTCCTCACCCCTTACAACCCCTCATTCTCCTACACCTTCACCCCTCATCCTCCTCAAACCTTTCATCCCGTCATCCTCCTCACCCGTCTGCAAATCCCTCATCCTCCTCAACCCTTCTTCCCTCATCCTCTTCACTCTTCATCCTTAATCCTCCTCAACCCTTCACCCCTCATCCTCCTCACCCCTTCACCCCTCATCCTCCTCAACCCCTTCACCCCTTATCCTCCTCAATTCTTCACCCATCATCCTCCTCAACCTCCTCACCCCTCATCCTCCTCACCCATCATCCTCCTCTATCTCCTCACCCCCCAACTCTCCTTGCCTCCCGGGTGTCCATCTCTTTATTCAGGGTGTTGGACTGTGGTTATCAGCCCTCTGCAGCCTGCTAGTCCCAGGGAAAGATGGGAGAAGAGTGTAGTTGAGAGACGGGGGGGAAGGAGGGAGAGAGAGAGGGAGGGAGATGTCAGGGCTCTCAGGGACTGTCAATGGAGATGAAGAAAGCGAGAGAGAGAGAAGTGTTTAGTTCGTCAGAGAAGACTGTTAAAGCCAGGCACAGGTATCAAATGAGCCTCAGTGTAACGACAATCTGTCAAACCTGCAGGATTCTTATCAAATTGGAATTATTGATGGCATGATTCTGCTCTGTTCAAAAGACAGCTCACCCAGAGAACACACAAGTGATAGAAACCTTTCATTCTATCTTTCCAAAAGCAGACTGTGCCAGAGAGTGTACCAAGATAGATAAAAGTAATTCCCTTTTGAGACAAAGGCAGGGTGGGGTGAGAGAGAGGAAGGAAGGAATTGAAGAGATAAAGAGAGATTTTGGTGTTTGTGCATGGTGCTCTGAGGAGGTGTAATCATAGATCAAAGGAAGCCTGGTAGTGGGGAGACGATGTGGGCACGGCTGGGGATGGTCATGTGACTGGCTTACCTGCAGACAGCCTGACCCCTGAGAAGGACCCCTGCAGGGAAACCCCTTAGGGATGGACAAACAGGACATGGTTTTAAAACACACCACTGGGCTTCAGATGGAAGGAAACCTCATCCCATCAATAACTAATGGTCAGCTCACAATACAGGAGCGAGCCAGTCTACTGAGGGACGGCTGGGGGAAGAGACATTTTCACAGGAAAATAAATAATTTCAGTTCCGTTTGCCTGTGATATTTCTGCATTGTTCCTCTTCCGTTCTCAATCCGTATTGAATTACTCAATCATAGCAGAAATGTTCTGGCTGTAAGAGAGCTGGTATTCGGCCGACGCTTCGGGAGATTACACAAAATCATTTCATTTTTAATCACAGCTCACGGCTGGAGGGGTGTGCATGTTGTTCAGTAGGTGTAGGCGCAATACAAGCGTGTTTGTGTGTGCACTGTGAATACATGAGAGTGAGCTTGAGTGTTGTGTGTGTGTCTGTTGTGTTGTGTATGTGAATTTGGAATATACCCTTGTTCCCACAGCTAGTCCCAATGTCCCCCTCTCCCCCTGAGGACAGAGAGGTTTCTCAGCAGGTTATTTTTAATCTAGAAACAAGGGGGAGGCATTAAGCCAGACCTGTATGATACTGACCACAGACATGGAGGAGCG
>NC_036844.1:29553289-29560465 GCF_002910315.2 Salvelinus sp. IW2-2015
AGAGGAAGGAAGGAATTGAAGAGTAAAGAGAGATTTGGTGTTTGTGCATGGTGCTCTGAGGAGGTGTAATCATAGATCAAAGGAAGCCTGGTAATGGGAGACGATGTGGGCAAGGCTGGGGATGGCATGTGACTGGCTTACCTCAGACAGCCGACCCCTGACGAAGGACCCCTGCAGGGAAACCCCTTTAGGGATGGGACAAACAGGACAGGTTTTAAAACCCACACCACTGGGCTTCAGATGGAAGGAAACCATCCCATCATAACTAATGGTCAGCTCACAATCACAGGAGCGAGCCAGTCTACTTGAGGGACGGCTTGGGGGAAGAGACAATTTTCAACAGGAAAATAAAATCAATTTCAGTTCCGTTTGCCTGTGATATTTTCTTGCATTGTTTCCCTCTTCGTCTCAATCCGTATTGAAATTACTCAATCATAGTCCAGAAATGTTCTGGCTGTAAAGAGAGCTGTATCCCTTCTCTTCCTGGCTCCTTTCTCCCTCCCTTGCGCCCTCGACGCTTCTCCGGGAATGCAGGATCTCTACACAAAATCCATTTCATTTTTAATCACAGCTCACTGGCTGGAAGGGGTGTTGCATGTTGTTCAGTAGGTGTCCCAGGCGCAATCTCACATATCGTGTTTCCTGTGCTGTCGTCACCCCTGTTGCAATCACACATTGAAGAGCTGAAGCTTGTACGTGTTGCTCCTGTGTTGTCGCATCTGCTTTTGTTGTTGTGCTCTATGTGAATTTTGGTAATCATACTCGACCACCCCTCTTGTTCCCTCCCTCCACACGCTAGTCCTCTATCGTCACCGCCTCCCTCTTCTCTCCCCTTCTCCCTGAGCGACAGAGAGTTCTTCTCCCACCCCAGATCCTAGCGTCTTCTCCTCCCCGTTATTTTTAATCTAGATAGAAACAAGGGGAGCTTAAAGCCACGACCTGTTCCGAATACTGAACACTGACCCTCCAAAAATGGGAGGAGCGTCTAGAGAGGGCACGGGACGGGAGGGAGGGAGGGCGGGAGGGAGGGAGGGAGGGAGGGAGGGAGGGAGGGCGGGAGGGAGGGAGGGAGGGAGGAGCGCGAGTGGAAAAGAACCTAGCTGTCTATTTGGCACAGAACTCTGTCTTTTCTCCTTCTCTCATCTTCACCTCTAAACATGCTCCCCCTCCCCTTCAGCTCTTACATCTGACCTCTCCGCCTCTATCCTCTATTCATCACACCCTCCCTCCCTCTCTCTCCTCCCTCTTCTCTTCTCCCCTTCCCCCGTGCACCCCCACCCCCCCTCGTGTTACACATTGAATGCAGTGGGTATGCTAGAGCCTAAAACTTGAATTTATAATGAAGACAGTTCTAAAATACTGCCGTCAACCACTGAAACACGGGGAGCACTGTGACAGTTGTATATCTGTATTAAAATGCTCTGGGGTCTAGAAATATAGACTGTGAGTGTGTGTGTCCTTAGGCATGTTGTACTGTCTGTCTTACAGAGGTCCTGATGACCTATAAGGACAAAAGAGAACGGGGGTCAGATCTCAGATGGACCAGTCTAACATCTGTTCCCATGTGATCATCCTCAGGTGTGTATATTGAAACCCGCTCCAAATGGGATCCATCTCATTGGATTCTCGTCTCATTCTAAGTTTCCTCTCTGGGAGAATATTCCCTCAAGTTGGAAAAAAAAAGTTTCTGGGGTTGTTCCTCGAATTGCGTCCCTCAGCTCCTCTGATGCTCCGGGCAACCGGCCCAGGGAAACTGAGTCGAGAAGTGTCAAATTCCGTAGTAGGTTGAGTTTGAAACGACGCACGGAAAGCGTAGGGGCTATCCCACACCACCACCCTCCCTCATGGACAGCCCTCCCCGGATTTACACCCTACTTCGGCAGGGATCCAAGAAGAAACAAGTTTGAGAATTCTCTCTCTCCTCTCTCCGTTTCTTCTACTCCGCTCGCCTCCGCATCCTTCGTCTCTCTCCGTCTCGCCCCCGCTAATTCCCACTCCCTCTCTCTCTCGCATCTCGAAATCCGGCCCGACTTCTCTCTATCACCTCCTTCACTCCATCGTGGCTCCTGTCTCTCATCTCCCTTCGTATCTGTCGTGATATCGGCTCCCTCCCGTCCCAGTGTCTTCTCAGGTCAGTCCTATCCCCGCCTGTCCTCATCGTCTCATTCCGCTTCGCTTCTCTCCTCTCTTCCACCCTCTCTCGAATTCAAATTTCAATTTTAAATAAGGGGTCTTTATTTTGGCATGGGAAACGCATACACACACAGGAGAGAGTTTACACCCAGCAAGTGAATAGATAATAAAACAAAGGTTGAAATTAAAGTTGATAGAAATGAACACCTAACTATTATGATACAAAGAAAAAACAGAAGCAACCAAGAGTAAAAAAAATACCAATAACCCACAAAAGTTCCAAAATGATAAAAGACATTTCACCGTCATATTATGTCTATAACAGTATTGTAATGATGTGCAAATAGTTAAAGTACAAAAGGAAAATAATAAGCATAAATAATTAGATTGGATTTACAATGGTATTTTTTCTTCACTGTTTTGCCCTTTTTCTTGTGGCAACAGGTCACAAATCTTGCTGCTAGATATGGGAGTTTATAAAATTGGATTTGTTTTTCGAATTCTTTGTGGTTCCTGTGTAGTCTGAGGGAAATACAGTTGAAGTCGGAATTTACATACACCTTAGCCAAATACATTTAAAATCATCTTTCACAATTCCTGACATTTAATGATAGTATAAAATTCCCTGTCTTAGGTCAGGATCACCACTTTATTTAAGAATGTGAAATGTCAGAATAATAGAAGAGGGAATGATTTATTTCCGCTTTTATTTATTTCATCACATTCCCAGTGAGTCAGAAGTTTACATACACTCAATTAGTATTTGTAGCATTGCCTTTAAATTGTTTAACTTGGGTCAAACGTTTCGGGTAGCCTTCCACACCTAATTTTCCTCCCTCATGATGCCATCTATTTTGTGAAGTGCACCAGTCCCTCCTGCAGCAAAGCACCTCCACATTATGGCCAAACAGTTCTATTTTTGCCTTCATCAGACCAGAGGACATTTCTCCAAAAAAGTACTAACTTTGTCCCCATGTGCAGTTGAAAACCGTAGTCTGGCTTTTTTATGGCAGTTTTGGAGCAGTGGCTTCTTCCTTGCTGAGCGGCCTTTCAGGTTATGTCGATATAGGACTCGTTTTACTGTGGATATAGATACTTTTTGTACCTGTTTCCTCCAGCATCTTCATAAGGTCCTTTGCTGTTGTTCTGGTATTGATTTGCACTTTTCYCACCAAAGTACGTTCATCTCTAGGAGACAGAACGCGTCTCCTTCCTGAGTGGTATGACGGCTGCGTGGTKCCATGGTGTTTATACTTGCGTACTATTGTTTGTYCAGGTTAGAGGTCGACCGATTATGATTTTTCAACGCCGATACCGATTATTGGAGGACCAAAAAAAGCCGATGCTGATTTTTTWAAATGTATTTATTTATTTATTTGTAATAATGACAATTACAACAATACTGAATGGACACTTTTATTTTAACTTAATATAATACATCAATCAAAATCAATTTAGCCTCAAATAAATAATGAAACATGTTCAATTTGGTTTAAATAATGCAAAAGAAAAGTGTTGGAGAAGAAAGTAAAAGTGCAATATGTGCCATGTAAAAAAGCTAACGTTTAAGTTCCTTGCTCAGAACATGAGAACATATGAAAGCTGGTTGTTCCTTTTAACATGAGTCTTCAATATTCCCAGGTAAGAAGTTTTAGCTTGTAGTTATTATAGGAATTATAGGACTATTTCTCTCTATACCATTTGTATTTCATATACCTTTGACTATTGGATGTTCTTATAGGCATTTTAGTATTGCCAGTGTAACAGTATAGCTTCTGTCCCTCTTCTCGCCCCTACCTGGGCTCAAACCAGGAACACATCGACAACAGCCACCCTCGAAGCATCGTTACCCATCGCTCCACAAAAGTCACGCCCCTTTTAGTGCAAGGGGAACAACTACTCCAAGTCTCAGAGCGAGTGACATTTGAAACGCTATTAGTGCGCACCCCGCTAACTAGCTAGCCATTTCACATCGGTTACACCAGCCTAATCTCGGGAGTTGATAGGCTTGAAGTCATAAACAGCGCAATGCTTGAAGCATTGCGAAGAGCTGCTGGCAGACGCACGAAAGTGCTGTTTGAATGAATGCTTACGAGCCTGCTGCTGCCTACCATCGCACAGTCAGACTGCTCTATCAAATATCAAATCATAGACTTAATTATAACATAATAACACACAGAAATATGAGCCTTAGGTCATTAATATGGTCAAATCCGGAAACTATCATTTCGAAAATAAAACGTTTATTCTTTCAGTGAAATACYGAACCATATTCCTGCTAAATATTCCTGTTACATTGCACAACCTTCAATGTTATGTCATAATTACGTAACATTCTTGCAAATTAGTTCGCAACGAGCCAGGCGGCCCAAACTATTGCATATACCCTGACTCTGCGTGCAATGAACGCAAGAGAAGTGACACAATTTCCCTAGTATTGCCTGCTAACCTGAATTTCTTTTAACTAAATATGCAGGTTTAAAAATATATACTTCTGTGTATTGATTTTAAGAAAGGCATTGATGTTTATGGTTAGGTACATTCGTGCAACGATTGTGCTTTTTTTGCAAATGCGCTTTTGTTAAATCATCCTCCGTTTGGCGAAGTTGGCTGTCTTTGTTAGGAAGAAATAGTCTTCACACAGTTCGCAACGAGCCAGACTGAAACTGCTGCATATACCCTGACTCTGTTGCAACAGAACACAAGAGAAGTAACACAATTTCACGAGTTAAAAGAAATTCATGTTAGCAGGCAATATTGCCTAAATATGCAGGTTTAAAAATATATACTTGTGTATTGATTTTAAGAAAGGTGTTGATGTTTATGGTTAGGTACACATTGGTGCAAGACAGGGCTTTTTTCGCGAATGCGCTTGTTAAATCATCACCCTTTTGGCGAAGTAGGC
Source organism: Salvelinus sp. IW2-2015 (assembly GCF_002910315.2). Lineage (NCBI taxonomy): Eukaryota > Metazoa > Chordata > Actinopteri > Salmoniformes > Salmonidae > Salvelinus > Salvelinus sp. IW2-2015. The sequence continues at coordinate 29,558,328 of NC_036844.1, forward strand.
TATGATTCAATGATAAATTAACAGGCACCGCATCAATTATATGCAACGCAGGACAAGCTAGATAAACTATAATATCATCAACCATGTGTAGTTACTAGTGATTATGTTAAGATTGATTGTTTTTTGTAAGATACGTTTAATGCTAGCTAGCACCTTACCGTGGCTCCTTGCTGCGCTCGCATAACATGTAGTCAGCCTGCCACGCAGTCTCCTCGTGGAGTGCAATGTAATCTGCCATGATCGGTGTCCAAAAATGTATGACAACTTGAAATCGGGCCCTAATTAATCGGCCATTCCGATTAATCGGTCGACCTCTACCTCCAATTGACTCAAATTATGTCAATTAGCCTATCAGAAGCTTCTAAAGCCATGACATTATTTTCTGGAATTTTCCAAGCTGTTTAAAGACACAGTCAACTTAGTGTATGTAAACTTCTGACCCCACTGGAATTGTGATACAGTGAATTATAAGTGAAATAATCTGTCTGTAAACAATTGTTGGAAAAATTACTTGTGTCATGCACAAAGTAGATGTCCTAACCGACTTGCCAAAACTATAGTTTGTTAACAAGAAATTTGTGGAGTGGTTGAAAAACCAGTTTTAATGACTCCAACCTAAGTGTATGTAAACTTCCGACTACAACTGTATGTGTCTCTAATAATGATGTTTCATTGATGGTATTGCTATCTAACCATCTCTTCTCCTCACTTCCCACCCTCTGTCTCAGTGGGAGGAGGTGAGTGGTCTGGACGAGGAGAACAACAGCGTGAGGACCTATCAGATCTGCCAGATGGATGGCGCCTCCAGCCATTGGCTGCGCAGCGGGCTGATCCAGCGGCGGGGAGCGTCCCAGGTGTACGTGGAGCTGCGCTTCACCATGATCGAGTGTTCGTCCAGAGTCACACACCACCGCAGCTGCAAAGAGACCTTCAACCTCTTCTACTACCAGGCCGACTCTGACGAGGCTACACCCACTCACCCATCCTGGATGGAGAACCCCTATACTAAGGTACACAGCTACTGTACACACACACACACACACATCAACAGTCAACAACAAAACCCTCCTCGATGGAGAGAACCCCTGCATCACGGTGAACAGCTGTACACATGCTGACATACACAGCTACACTGAACACACACAAACCCACTGGAATGGGAGCTCTTCAAGTAGACTTTTGGGATGTTGAATTCTATGTCGAGATATTACTTCCTGTGTTTGTGCTGACCGTCTGCCTCTCCCTCCTGTCATCCTGTAGGTGGACACAGTGGCTGCAGACTTCCTGCTGAGGAAGGGCGGGGAGCGTAAGTTCAATGTGAAGACCCTGCGGCTGGGGCCTCTGTCTAAGAGGGGTTTCTACCTGGCCTTCCAGGCCCAGGGAGCCTGCATGGCCCTGCTGTCTGCCAGGGTGTTCTTTAAGAAGTGTCCCGCACTGGCCAGCTCCCTGTCCTCCTTCCCTGAGACCGTACCCCGCACCCTCGTACAGGAGGCCCAGGGGGTGTGTGTGGACAACGCTGCCCAGCAGGGGCCCCGGACACGCACACCTAAACTCTTTTGTGGAGAGGACGGCCAATGGGTGGGCCAGCCCACTACCTCCTGTGGCTGTCTGCCCGGGTACGAGCCCGCCGACGGACACACCCGCTGCTCAGGTAAGGGGGGGTTGGAAGACAAGAGAGGATAATATGCTGTCTCATCTGTTTAGATGGGAAGCTATTCTCTCTGTCCTTTGACTCACTCACTCACTCTCTCTCACACTCACTCACTCACTCACTCTCACCCTCTCTCTCTCTCTCTCTCTCTCTCTCTCTCTCTCTCTCTCTCTCTCTCTCTCTCTCTTTCTCTCTTACTCATACAGAGAGAGCTGAGGCTTAAACAATGAAACAATGGAGGTGGCGGGTGGGGAGAGGACGGGGGGGTGGGCGAGCGGGGGACAGAAGAGAAGAGGCTTACATAAGCAGTATTATACCAGTGAGAGTGATGGGGTAGGGCCTGGGATATTGAGGGGACTGAGGGAGGTCAGGGGGCGCAGAGCAGAGGTCAGAGGTGAGGGCAGTGTCACAGGGCTGGGCGGCTGAGGGTGGCGTTTAGGACATTGTAGGACTGTTTGTCAGTCAGACCCAGTGAATCAGTCATTAA
>NC_036844.1:29560490-29574624 GCF_002910315.2 Salvelinus sp. IW2-2015
TGCCCAGAAAAAAAAAAAAAGGAAAAGGCAACTCTTTTAAATATGTGAGTTCTGTAGCCAGAAAACAAAACACCATATGCCGGAAGAGGGTATACAGTGATCCATCAATTCTTAAGAGCAGACTTTTGTGGAAAAACGGGAAAAGATTTCATTGCTATTCCTACTGGCTGTGGTATTGAGAGCACGACACTTTCTGACATTTTTGGCCAGTTGTCAATTTTCATCCGCGAAGAGTGGACTCCAGCCTAGCGGTGACAGAGGATTTGCTTACGTCTTATGCATGGCACAACTACGGGGCTGTGTGTAAATGAAGAGGTGTTCAAGATGTTTGATGTAAATGAGATGGAGCTGCCGGTGCGGAAAAACTCGTGGGGTTTGGCACCAACCGATCGGGAGCACCTGCCGACACCTTCTGTGTGGACACAGGAGCGGACTAAGGGTGGCGAAATACGGGAGAAAAGATGCAAGAGGAAAACGCCGACAGGTGAGCTGACAGCTTATCATTGTTGTATTCATACACCAGGTTAGCGTGGTGGTGCCATTCTAGGTTTATAAGTCACTTGAAAACTATTGGGAGCATTTGCTTCTATGAGCAACTTCACTCTAGCCTGCGTCACAGTTTTTTTAACTTTGATCAGAGCACAACATGCGGTTTGAGTATCAGCCGCTAGTTCATACGGCATTTTTTACTGACGGATATGTTAGAGATAACGGCGTTGGTTTTAGCCATCAATTGGGTCTGGTGAGTTGCCTTTTGTGACTCATCACAGAGGTTTGTTCTGTTACCGTATCAAGCGTTATCGGTATATGTTGACGTTTATATTGGACTTTGCACTCCTTGAGTCTTATCTAGTCACTCTTATATCTGTTCCTAGGTCTCTCCGAGACGAGACTGTGACGTTTAATGCCTAGCGGTGGGGATAAAGGTTGCTTCAAGAATAGGATGTTCTGGGAGCCTTGCGTTGAGGAGGACTTTTGTGTTCTTGGTCTGTCGACTGGTTTAGCAAATCGGAATCGATCCCACAAACGATCAAATTAGCTCCGATGGAGACCGTAAATTGTTTTTCTCGTAAGTGAGAACGTGCCTTTTTGCGTGTTTAAATGGTGTGACAATTACGATGTGCGATCCTCGAATTTGCTATTATGAACGCGGTCATGCAGCCTGCGAGTGGCTTGGTCGGCGCATGCTATTCAGAGGTGCATCTCTTTTGTCGGATATTGTTTACAAAAAGATACCCCATCTCGTGGTAAGCATGGTGTAAAACCAAACGAGCTTGTGGGAAGACGCAGTATGCATTATTACCGGATCTGTCAAGAAAAATTCTTTGAAGCCACCTATTCCCAGCTCTGCTCGTCAGTCATGACTCATTTCGAATTATAACTGAGCGAATGGGAACTCTTTCTTACCAGATGCCTTTGTCCGGTAGTTAGCTTGATTAAGTGGTGTGCTGCTCATCGGGATTTCGTTCCTTTTCAAATGGGCTGCATCTAGTTGGCTGTATAAAATACGGCTATATGCTGCTTTGCGTCTCCGCGGTATTCTTTTTCGTACGTCCAGATTTGACTGAAGCTTTTAGATAGCTACAAATAAAGCAGCGTCTTGGAATGCTGCTCTGTATGGTTTAAATCAAGGTCTCCAGGGTTTGCTGTTACGTGATGCGAAGACGAGCCACCCCAAACCACTCCATTATGGAAGTTGAACTTTTCACCCCAATATCGCTAAATTGCATGCACTGAGGGGCATACATTAATTGCTTTAGGGGTCAGTGGGGTGACGTGCGGAGTTTCTCGCTGGCTTCACGTTGTTTTCGTCTACCTAGTTCTACCCGACGACAATTTCCCTCCTAGGATCTGCGCATCCTTATGAGAGAGTTCTGCACTCTAACTTGGAGTTTGGCTATGTGTTGCGCACCACGCTGTTGGTGGCAACAACTGTCATTTCTTTTGATGAACTAACTGAATCAACCAATCTACTCACCACATTTTGCAATAGATCTGACGGTTACTCTTAATTCTGCTCGTAGAACTCATCCTCCCACTCAATATTCGTGTACGGCGAGGTAATTGGCCTCAGGTTCCTCTCATTTTATGGAGCGAGCCTTACTCCTACCGAACATTTGAGATGTAACGTTGGGTTGTGAAAAGATTGGTGTGACATCAACATGCCCAATGTTTATCTACACCCTCAATACCTCTATAACAAGTGGAACATTTAGACTACTGTGCCATTATCAATATTTAGTAGTTTTTTACCTCAGTGTTGGCGAATGGTTTTAGACAGAGTTAAAGATTTTAATATTTGTTTTCATCTGGCCATGTTGTTCCCTTCTCCAATTAATACAAATGAGTAGTTGTGGAGTGTTATTTATATGTTTCTTTGATTAATAGATTTTTTGCACAGTTTATGTTGTCTTTTTGTAGTTTTCAAGTCCATATGTATATTTTAAAAATATTTTCAGTTGAGTGGGTATTGTGTATCATGAGAAGTAATTTGGCTTATTATTGTTTTATTCTTTTGAGGCTATATGATTTTAGTCTACTTTTTTGCCAAAATTTATGGTATAAAAATAGTGCTATGTGATATTATGGTAGGTCCTCTGTTGGGGAGGTGGACTATCTCGGTTTTCTTTGTTATTTAATATTGTTCATGATTACTATGGGGATTTCTTATGTATATGTAAGGAATTTGTTCTTGTTGCGCGGTGTGTTGTCGATACTTGGTTGAATAAATTAAATGATGTACTGACGAGCCATATAGATAATATATTGCTTATTGTTATCTCTGTGTCATATTTGGTGAATCATTTATTTTATTGATTTTTAGTTTTTTTCGCTAGTTAGGTACAAAGTAGGGTCTTTCACAATTAGACTAATTAGGCTTCTCTCTCGGACTGTCTCTCTCTCTCTGTCTCTCTCTCTCTAGCTGTTCGCTCTCTACTGTCTCTCTCTACTGGTCTCTCCTACTGTTCTCTCTCTATTGTCTCATACTCATACATCTAACTGTCTCTCTCTAACTGTCTCTCTCTTTCTTACTGGTCTCTCTCTCCGTTCTCTCTTCTCACTAACTGTGTCTCATCTCTACTTGTCTCTCATCTACATGTCTCTCCATACTGTCCTACTTCTCTCCATGTCTACGTCCACTTGGGTCTCTCCCTCTACTGTCTCTCCTCCTCTCTAGCTCTCTCTCTACCTCTCCTCCTCACGTGTAGCTAACTCTCTCTCTTATCTGTCTCTCTCTGTCTCTCTCTGCACTATACTCTCCTTGCTGTACCCTGGCTCTCCGTCTCACATCACACACCCTCTCTCTCTCTCTCCCTACGTCTCTCTTCTACCTGTCTCTCTCTCTCGTCCTCGTCTTCTAACTGTCATCTTCTACTGTTCTTCGCACTTCTACTTGTACTCTCCATCTCCCTTCCCTCTCACAACTCTCTCTCTACATGTCTCGCTCTATCTCTCGCTTACGACTCTCTTCTCTACTGCTCTGCTCTCAGCACACATAACTCTGCTCTTCATCTCCCCCTGCTCTCTATCACATCCATAACTGCACTCTGCTCTCTCTAACTCTCTCTCTTCATCTCTCTCTCTCTCTCTCTCCTTCTCCTCCTTCTAACCTGTCTCTCTCTACTGTCTCTCTCTACTGTCTCGTCTCTACTAGTCCTCCTCTCTAGACTGTCTCTCTCTCTCTACTGTCTCTCTCTACATGTCTCTCTCTACTGTCTCTCTCGTTACTGTCCTCTTCTCTCTACTGGTCTCTCTCTACTGTCATGCTCCTCTACTGTCTCTCTCATACTTGTCTCTCTCTCTCTACTGTCTCGTCCTATCTACGTCTCTCTCTACTGGTCTCTCCTCGTGCGTTGTCTCTCTCTCTCTCTCTACTGTCTCCACGTCTGTCTCATCTTCTCTCCCCTTCTGACTGTCGCTCTCTACTTGTCTCTCTCTACTGTCTCTCTCCTACTTGTCTCTCATCACTGTCTCCTCTACTATGTTCTCGTCTAACTCTGTCCTCTCTCTCTCTCACTCGTCCTACTTCTCTACTAATGTTCTCATCTACTGGCTCTCTTCTACTGGTCTACTTCTTTACTGTGATCTCCTACATGCGTGTACTAGATCCTGCTCCCATCCTATCAACCGATCTCTCCTCTCTCTCACTCACATGAGTCTCTCTCCTAACTGGTCCTCTTCCTACTAGTCTCTCTCTCACTGTCTCTCTCTCTCTGTCTCTACCTCTCTGCTAATGTCTCTCTCACTGTCTCTCCTCTACTAGATCTCCTCTCTCTCTGTCGCTCTCTCTCCTACTGTCGCTCTCTAGCTGATCCTCTCTTACCCATGTCTCTCCTACTGTCCTCTCTCTACTGTCTCTTCTCTCTCTACTGTCTCTCTCTACACTGTCTCATCTCTACTGTCTGCTCGTACATATCAACTGTCGCTATACCTCACTACCATGTCTACCTACTCTTACCATCTCTCTCTACTGGTCCCATCCTCCTCTATTGTCCCCTCTCTACTTGTCTCTCTCACTGTCCATCCATCTACTGATCTCACTCCTCTACCTCTCTACTACCACAACTTCTCTACCGCTAACCTCGTACTCTCAACACCAGCGTCTCTCTCTCACCACTCTCTCTCTACTGTCTCTCTCTCACCACACACAACCCCACTCTCTCTCACCAACATCCTCTACATCCACAGCTGTACACAACACTGTTCGTGTGACGTACTTCTCACTCTCTGCTGTCTCTCTCTCGAGTCTCTCTCTTACTGCTCTCTCTACTGTCTCTCCATCTGTACTCTCTCTCACACTCTCTCTCTACTGTCTCCTCTGTTCTCTCTCTCACACTCTCTCTCTAACTGTCTCTCTCTCACTGACACACACTCCTCTCGCTCTCCCTCCCTTCTCCACCTACTGCCTCTCTCTCCTCTCTCTCTCTCTCTGCTCTCTCTCTCTTCTCTTCCTCTCTGTCTTCTCTTCTCTGCTCCTCTCTCTCTCTCTCTCTCTCTCTCTCTCTCTCTTTCTCTCTCTCTCTCTCTCTACCCTCAGCTGCCTGTGAGTGTTGTGCGATTTTCTCTGATTTTAAGGTTAGGAGTGAATCCAAAACCGGATACAAACCTTTGCTTTTCACTATGTGAAAAAAATTGGACGACTAGGGGACTCTTTGGTTTCGAGCACACAGAGCAGCACTCCAAGGACAATGCAGGTGGAGTTGAGCATAGGCATGAGCTGAATAGACATAATGGTGACACAATGATGGTGAGATGGGAGAAATAAAATGATGAGGGATAGAGAGATGGAAGAGATCAAGGTGTCTATGCAGTTGCGAGCCGCGCTGTGAAGGAGTGATCATAGGATGTATGCGACATGAGGGATCAATAGGGAATCGAGAATGGACGCAAGGCTAATGGAGTAGGTGAGCTTTCGACTTTTTTAATTTATGAGGTTGAGATGATTTTGTTCAGACAGCGTTGTAATGACCATAGATTTGTTCTGTTCATAATACAGCTACTTGTATGGTCAGGGAAATACATTACGCCCTGTCCCATTTCCAGTCATGCCTTCTCACAAGCTGGAGGCGTCTGTAGTGATAGTCATCGTTCTGTAGCATTTACGAGTTATGAGAAGAGTCTCCCGTTATACCAGAGTGAAAAGCAGTCAGGGATATGCTGTAAGTACCGTGATATCAGGAGTTAAACAGTAGTATAGTACTGTTATATCAGAGGTTTAAGACAGTTATATATGATTAGAGTAACTGTTATACTCAGAGTTAAGACAGTATATAGCAAACATAGCAGAGTACTGTATATCCAGATTAAGACAGTTATTATAGTTACTGTTATACTCAGAGTTAAGACAGAGTATATAGTAGCAATACTTTATTGTTCAAGAGTTAAGACCAGTGATATCATAGTAGAAAGTACTGTTATATCAGAGTTAACACAGTATATGTATTACTAGAGAGGATATACTTTATATCAGAGTTAAACAGTTAATAACTAGATCTGTTATTCAGAGTTAGACGGCAATAGATACATATAGTTACGAGTACTGTGCTATACCAGCGAGAGTAAACACAGTACTAAGGAGATACAGTAACACTTCTAATACTCAGAGTCATAAACACCACAGTGCAGAAGCCAACTATAGTAGTCATACTGTCATAACCACAGTTAAGACAGTATTATAGTACTGTTATTATCCAGAGTCTAACTACATATCCACGCCAGATATCACCACTCAACTACACTAAATATATCTGGCGATCTAAGCACGGTACTATAGTTAGCTAGTAGCTGTTTTCTTATAACCAGAGTTAAGACGTATATAGTCTGTCTTAGCCAGAGTTAAAACAGAATATAGGAGAGTACTATTAATATCAGAGTTAACACTAGTATATAGTTAGAGTACTGTCATACCAGAGTTTAACACAGTAATATCAGGAGAGTACTATTATTCAGAGTTACACAGTATCGTAGAGTTACTGTTTATACCAGAGTTAACACAGTATATAGGAGAGTACTTTATACCAGACGTTTATACACGAAATAATATTAGAGTTACCTGTATACCAGAGTTAACGACAGGTAGTATAGATACTTTATATCAGATTAACACAGTATATAGAGAGGACTATTATATCAGAGTTAACACAGTATATAGTAGAGTCTGTTATATACCAGGATAACACATATATAGGAAGCTACTGTATATATCAAGTTAACCACAGTTATTATAGTCTAAGATACGTCATATACCGAGTTAAGAACAGTATATAGTACTGTTATATCAGAGTTAACACCAGTAATATAGTAGAGGGACTGTTATATCAGATTAAGACAGATATAGGAGTAGGAGTACTGGTATATCAGAGTTAAGACAGTATATAGTTGGAGAACTATATACTCAGAGTTAAGGACAGTAATATAGGAGGACTATTATATCAGGAGTAAGACAGCTATATTAGTAAGTACGGTTATATCAGAGTAAGACCAGTATATAGGTGAGCAGACATGATATGTTATTTCCTGAGCGAATATGCTGGCTAGTAATTTATAACCATGTCGATTCTCGTTTCTTCAATCGTTTCTCTTTCACCTCAGGCTTTTTCAGTTACAAAAAGATGTCAATCCATATATTCCCTAGATAACATTTTTCCCTTCTTCTTTACGAGACCAATACCCAATAACTGGCTGGCTTTACGTCTGACAGGAGACGATCCCTTGCTTTTGTGCGTATTTGGTAAATAAGTTAAAGGTTTAAATAAAATGGTGTGTGTGTGTAGTGTGTGTGTATGTCGTGGTCATGTTGTGGTCGGGTGTGTGGTGTTATATAGTTGTGATGGTGTGGTGTGTGTGTGTGTGTGTGTGTGTGTGTGTTAGTGTTTGTGTGCGTGCTGTTGTGTCTGTTGTGTGTAGTGGTGTGTATCGGGTGAGTGTGCCTAGGCTGTGTTTCTGTGTGCAACTGTGGGTGTAGGAGGAGGAAATTTTAAGTGCCTTGCGCAGAGGTTTACACAGGGCAGCCGCAAATTCTGATATTTTTTTTTTTTACTAATATAGGTTTCTTCCTGAGAAAAAAAAAAAGCTAAATTGAAAAGATTAGATATTTGTAACTTAGGACACCCGAAGAATTACGAGTTATAATAAAGGTCCAGTGGAAAAAGATCAGATTGGCTGCCTGTTGAATACGCTGCCTTGTGTGTACTATTAGCGAGACACGATCCCTCAGGTTGTTAACCACCTTTGCGCGTAAAATTACCAGCATGCGCCAACCACGATTCCCAATCAGCCCCACCTGTCCAGTTTATCAGAGCTTCACATTCCTACTGATTTCTGCATACCCATTTAAATGACCACCCGAGCGGTGAGGGGCCAAACGCCCCCTGAAGGACTTCTCCCCCCTCTCTCCCTCCTCTCTCCCTCCTGTCTCTTCTCAACCTCTTTTATACCGAAGGACATAGGCGACGTGATCCACCAGGCAAAGAAAACTACGTGTCGGAATCTTACTCTCGTCGGCTTGTTATGGTTGCCCTTACTCTCAGCTCTGTTAATCCTACCAAATGCGTCACATAGCAGAGGCTGTTCCAGCCTCACCTCAGTCTCTAGCCTAGCTCAGCCAAGCATCTCAGTCAGCCAGTCAGCCAGCAGCTAGTCAGCCACGCAATCTTGCTCATCTCAGTGTCAGCCCTCACTGCTACTTCCAGCCACGCTCATTCAGTCTAGTCAGCCACGTCAGCCCAGTCATTCTGCGCAGCTCCATAGTTCTCGATCTGTCATCTTCAGTCAACGTCCGTTCTAACTCCTTGCTCATTAGCTCCTGCCTCCATGTCCATTTCATGACGGCCTTCAGCCGTGCATTCAGTTCAGTTCAGTCCAGTCTGGCCCGACTATTCAGTCACCAGTCAATATTCGATTCAGTTCACCCATTCCAAGCTAAGTCATCCATGGCTAGCCTAGTCAATCTGTTCCATTCAGTCAAGCTCTCAGTCAGCCATTCCACATTCAGTCGCATGTCAATCTTGTCAGTCACGTTCAGCCTGCGCTAGTCAGCCCCGTCTACCACTTAAGCTCAGTCAACCAGCAGTCCGTCAGCCTAGTCAGCCAGTCCACCTTTAGCAGCCCAGTCTCAGCCAGCTCCTCCAGTCAATTTAGTCACGTCTCACTCAAGCGATCGCTCATGCCACCTCAGCATTGTATAAACTAACACCTCCATACAGCCTGGTCAACGTCATGTGTTACTTTATAGTCGTAATAGATTTGGGAGCATGCTGTCAGACCTTCAGTACCACAGGAACACATTTAGAAGAGCTCTATGATGAAAGCAGCACTAGCACTCAGGGTTTTGGAGAGAAGATGCTCTGGCTCTGTCTCCCTTTATATCCCTGACTTCCGATAAGCAGATGATGGGCTGATCGAAAGAGAGGATGGTAGGGAGGAAGAAGAGGTCTGGTCCCTTGTAACGGTATAAGCGCCTCACTTCGTCCTCTCCCCCTCCCTCTCTTTCCCCTCCTCTCCTCAGTGGCTTGAGACTGCTTTGATACTCTGCCTAATCTCAGCCTGCTTCTGCTATATTTAAACAGTCTATTCTTCTTCTCCCTTTCTCTCTCTCACCTGTGTGCGATGATGTTTGGAAATCACTGTTCCCATCACTTAGTCATCAAAACATTCTGATCTAACTCATCCATGACACTTGGCTCTAAGGCTTAATCTCGAGATCCCCCTCCTTTAACTGCCTGATTTCAAACCTACACACAGACACACTACACACCCACACTACACCCTCACACTCACCTAACACCTACACTCACACCACATCATCATCACACACACCACACACATCTCCACACATCCCACACTACCACACATCCACCACACACACACACACACACACACACACACACACACCACACACTCACACACACAATTCCCCCTCCCTCACCTCACCGCCATATCTTAACTGAGAGAGAGGCTCCCAGACCCTTTTCTCACGAACTCCTGTGCTCACTTTATTCTCTCAGTACGTGCCTGTCCTCATGGAATGATTAATTACAAGGAGATTGGCAACAGGAAGTTAGGAAAGTAATAATAATAAAAAAAACGAATGTTTTTGATAATGGAAACAAGTTCGTAATAAATACAAAACATAACCTCATACTGTTAAAAGATCTTCTGCACTATTTTGAATGTTAACTTCCGTTCACTAATGTGACTACCGCGGAGTCTTGGAATAGCACCTACAGGACAGTACGGTCATCATCTCCCAACCCGCCACGGTCCTCGTGCTCTTCATTTCTTCTTCTATATCATTGTTCACTCGCTCGCCGTTCTCACTGTTCTCCCTCCGTAGCCGATGATTCGCTGTTTACTCGATCTGATCTATGGCACCAATTCAGCCTGTTTAGCACTATGGAGGTGTGGCTGCAGTGAGCCACAGCTATTCAAATGAAACCTAAAACTTATTTCAAATTTGAAACGAAGACTTCTCTTCAAATGAAACCAAACTTATTTCAAATTAAACCAAGACGTTATGCGAGATGATCCTGACTATGTCAGTGAACAATCCTCGCGCCTCGCCTCTCTCTCCTCCTTCTCCCTCCTCTCTCTCGCCTCTGTCCTTGTCTTCTCTCCTCTCCTCCTCGTCCTCTCTCCATCTCTCCTCTCTCCCCTCTCTCCTCCTCTCTCTCCCTGCTCCTCCCCCGCTCTCTCTCCCTCCCTCTTCTCGCCTCTTCACCTCTCCTCTTCCTCCTCTCGCTCTCTGCTTTCCTCCTTTCTCCTCTCTCTCCCCTTCCCCTTCCCTTTTCTTTCCCCTGTCTTCTCTTCTCTCTCTATCATTCTCTCTATTCCTCCTCTCTTCTCTCTCTCTCTCTGCTCTACCTCTCTCTTCTCCTCCTCTTCTCTCTCTCCTCTTCTTCACTCTCTTCCTCCCTCGCCTCTCTCTTCCCATCTCTCTCTCTCTCTCTCTCGCCTCTCTCTCTCTCTCTTCTCTCTCTCCTCTCTCTTCCTCTTCTCCCCGCCTCCTCTCTCCTTTCTCTCTCTCTACTCTCCTCTCTCTTCTCCTCTTTTCTCCCCTTCCTCTCCTCTCTCTCCTCTTCTCTCTTCTCTCTCATCTTCTCTCTCTCCTCTCTTCTCTCCTTCTCTCTCTCTCTCTCTCTTCTCTCTCCTTCCCTCTCTCCTTCTCTCCTTCTCTCTCCTCTTCTCTCTCTCTTCTTCTCTCTTCCCTCTTCTTTCACTCTCTTCTGCCCTCTCGCTTCCCTCTCTCCCCTCCTCTCTTGTCTCTTCTCCTTTCTTCTCTCGCTCTCTCTCTCTTCTCCTCCTTCCTCTCTCCTCTCATCTCTCTCCTCTGTCTCTCTCTTCTCCTCTCCTCCTCTCTCCTCTCCTCTTCTTCTCCTCTCTCCTCCTCTCTCCTCGTCTCCTCTCTCTTCTCCCCCTCTCTCTCTCTCCCCTCTTTCTTCTCACCCCCTCTCTCTCTTCCTCCTTCTCATTCTCTCTCTCCTCTCTCCTCTCTCTCTTTCTTTCACTCTCTCTCTCCTGTCGCTCTCTTCTCTCTCTTCTCTTCTCGCTCTCTCTCCCCCTCCTCCTCTCTTCTCTCTCTCTCTCTTCCTCTGTCTCTCCCTTCTCTCCTTTCTCTCTCGCTCTCCTCTCTCTCTCTTCCTCCTTTCTCCCTCTCCTTCTCTCTCTCCTCTTCTCTCTCCCTCTCTCTTCTCTCTCTTCCTCCTCTCTCTCTCCTCGTTACTCTCTCCCGTCTCCCCCCTCTCATCTCTCATCTCTCTCTTCCTTCTCTCTCTCTCTCTCTGTCTTTCTCCTCTCTCATTCTTCTCTCCTCTCCTCTCCTCTCCTGTCTCTCCCTCCTTCTCCCTCTTCTCTCTCTGCACGTCTCTACCGTCTCTCTTCTGCTCTCATTGCTCTCCTCTCCTCTCTCTCTCTGCATCTCCTCCTTCTCCTTCCTCTCTCTCTCTCCTCTGTCTCTCTTTCTCCCCTCTCTCCTCTCCTCTCTCTCTCCTCTCTCTCTCACTCTCGCTCACCCTCTCCTCCTCTCTCTCTCTCTCTCTCTCTCTCTCTCTCTCTCTCTCTCTTCTCTCTCTCTCCTCTCTCTCTCCTTCTCTCACTCTCTCTTCTTCTCTCTCTCTATCATCCCTCTCTCTATCCTCCCTCTCTCTCTCCCTTCTCTCTCCTTCTTCTCTCTCTCTCCTCTTCTTTCACTCTCTCTCCTCTCCTCTCGCTCTCTCTCTCTCCCCTCTCTCTCTTCTCTCTCTCTCTCTTCCTCCTCTCTCTCTCCTCTCTCTCTTTCTTCTCTCTTCTCTCTCTCCCTCTCTCTCTTCTCTCTCTCTTCTCTCCTCTCTCTCTCTCCTTCTCTCTCCTCTTCTCTCTCTCTCTCCTCTCTCCTCTCTCCTCCTCTTCTTTCACTCTCTCTTCCTCCTCTCGCTCTCTCTCCCCTCTTCTCTCTCTCTTCCTCTCTTCTCTCTTCTCTCTTCTCCTCTCTCTCCTCTGTTCTCTCACCTCTTTCTCCCTCTCTCTCTCTCTCCTCTCTTCTCTCTTCTCCCTCTCTCTCTCTCTCTCCTCTCTTCTCTGTTCTGCTCCTGTTCTCTCTCTCTCTCTCTCCCTCTCTCTCTCTCTCATCTCTCTCTCTCTTCTCTCTCTCTCTCCTCTCCTCTCTCTCTGTCTCGTCTTCCTCCTCCCTTTCTTCTCGCTCTCTCTCCTCTCTCTCTCCTCCTTTCTCCCTCTCCTCTCTCTCTCTTCTCTCTCTCCTCTCTCTTATCTCTCTATCTCCTCTCTCTCTCTCTCTCTCTCTTCTCTCTGTCTTCTCTCTCTCTCTCTCCTCTCTCTCCTCTTTGTTTCTGTCTGTTAGCACATCAGATTAAACACACAGCCATGCATATCATTCAGCAGACAGTGTTTTAGCTAACTTCTATTGCTGTCTTCTTGTTTAAATGTCTCTCTCCACCAGAGAAGAGGGAAGTGGGTGGTAAAAGGCAGTGTGTTTGTTGATGTATTGAGAGTGTGCCATCAGCGGGAGGGGGGATAGGTCATAAAGCTCTTTAAGTGGCCCAGCTCGAGCCTATCTGTTAGCTATAAACCTCTTCCCCCTGCAGCATCCCACCAGCAGCCAGTTACAGGGTATTTATGAACAGCACTCTGATGTCTCCTTCTCTGGGTGGCTGTGTTGCTCCCTGTGCTCTGGTCACAGAGGTTGGGCCTGTTAGGGGAAACTACAGATGTAGGATCTTCATTTGATCACTCTTTTGTTGGAAAAAAAATCCTGCGAGGCAGGAAATGCAAACTTGTAGTGTATTTGAGTTTTAATTTCCACTTCGACATTTCAGACTTGATTTTCCCTAACAAAAAATGTATCAGCCCCTACAAAAATGTCCATTAATTATAATCCATATAATAATGCAAATGTCCTGTTGCTGCAGGTTTATTTTCGTGCTGTAGCAATCTGGCTCAAATGAAGATTCCACATCTATCGGTATGACCCTAAGAGCAGCTCCACTCTCTGTCAAAGCCTTTTATTACGATACATTGTAGACTATGCAATATCCAGGTAAGAGTTATTTGATGAGTCTTTTGTGATTCTGTAGAGATACTTTTGTGTTGCACTCTGTAGCTGTTTGCACATGGTTTTAACCCCTGCACTGCTTGGGTGCATGGCTTTTTTACACAAAGGACCAGCTCAGACACAATAGGGAGAGAGGGAAAGAGAGAGACACAAGTAGGGAGAAATAGAGAGAGAGAGGTAGGGAGAAAGAGAGAGAGAGGGGTAGGGAGAAAGAGAGAGAGAGAGGGAGGAGAGAGAGAGGTTAGGGAGAGAGAGAGAGAGAGAGGGTAGAGAGAGAGAGAGAGAGAGGAGGTAGAGGAGAGAAGAGAGAGAGAGGAGGTAGGGAGAGAGAGGAGAGTAGAGAGAGAAGAGAGAGAGAGGAGAGAGGGTAGGAGAAGAGAAGAGGAGGTAGAGGGAGAGAGAGAGAGAGAGAGAGAGGTAGGAGAGAAGAGAGAAGTAGGGAGAAAGAGAGAGAGAGAGGTAGGGAGAAAGGAGAGAGAGAGAGGTAGGAGAGAGAGAGAGAGAGGTAGGAAGAGAGGAGGGAGAGAGAGGAGAGAGTAGGGAGAAAGAGGAGAGAGAGGTAAGGAGAAGAGAGAGAGAGAGACGAGGTAGGGAGAAAGAGAGAGAGGGAGGTAGGAGAGAGAGAGAGGTAGAGGAGAAGAGAGAGAGAAAGGTAGGGGAGAAAGAGAGAGAGAGAGGTAGGGGAGAAAGAGAAGAGAGAGTAGGGAGAGAAAGAGAGAGAGAGAGAAGGTAGAGAGAGAAAGTAGATAGAGAGAGTAGGGAGAAAGGAGGAGAGAGGTAGGGAGAAAGGAGAGAGAGGAGGTAGAGAGAGAGAAGAGAGAGTAGAGAGAGGAGAGAGAGAGAGAGAGAGAGGTAGGGGAAAGAAGAGGAGAGTAGGGAGAAGAGAGGAGAGAGAGTGGGAGAAAGAGAGATGGAGAGGTAGGGAGAAAGAGAGAGAGAGGGTAGGGAGAAAGAGGGAGAGAGGTAAGGAAGAGAGAGAGGAGGTAGGAGAAAGAGAGAGAGGAGGTAGGGAGGAAAGAGAGGAAGAGAGGTAGGGGAGAAGAGAGAGAGAAGGTAGAGAGTAAAGAGGTAGAGAAGATCCTTCTTCTT